>NC_086197.1:47361458-47664488 GCF_035770615.1 Melospiza melodia melodia
TCCCTGGCAAACAAAAGTAAGCTACCCCGCTTCTGGATGGCAGATTGCAGGAGCCACTTTGCACCATCAAACTAGCCCGTCTTGGCACTGGTGCCACCTCTGGTCTGGGAACCATACTGCGTATCGTGGATTTTAAGGAGCCAGTCGGCCACTCCCAGCCATACGCCTCCAAACACAAACAACGGTCCGTTTCCCTGGCAAAGAAAAGTAAGCTGCCCCGCTTCTGGATGTCAGATTGCAGGAACCACTTGTTGCCAAGTTGGGGTGGTTTGATAGTACCAAGTGGCTCCTGCAATCTTCCATCAAAAAGTTGGCAAGCGAGTTTTGTTTTCCAGGGAAAAGCGCCGTTGTTTGTGTTTGGGGGCCTGTGGCTGGGAGTGGCCAGCTGTCTCCTTAGAATCCACGATACGCAGGATGGTTCCCAGACCCAAGGTGGCACCAGTGCCAAGTCGGGCTAGTTTGATGGTGCAAAGTGGCTCCTGCAATCTGCCATCCAGAAGCGGGGCAGCTTACTTTTGTTTGCCAGGGAAACGGGCCGGGCTTTCTGTCTGGGGGCCTATGGCTGGGAGTGACCGCCTGGCTCCTGGAAAGCTACGATAGGCAGGATGGTGACCAGACCCATGGTGGCACCAGTGCCAAGTTGGGCTGGTTTGATAGTACCAAGTGGCTCCTGCAATCTGCCATCAAAAAGTGGGCAGGCGAGTTTTGTTTTCCAGGGAAAAGCTCCATTGTTTGTGTTTGGGGACCTGTGGTTGGGAGTGCCCGGCTGGCTCCTTAGAAACCACGATACGCAGCATGGTTACCAGACAAGAGGTGCCACCAGTGCCAAGTTGTGCTGGTTTGATACTGCCAAGTGGTTCCTGCAATCTGCCATCCCGAAACGGGGCAGCTTACTTTTGTTTGCCACGGAAACGGGCCGTTGTTTGTGTTTGGGGGCCTGTGGCTGGGAGTGGCCGACTGGCTCCTTAGAATCCACGATACGCAGGATGGGTCCCAGACCAGAGGTGGCACCAGTGCCAAGTCGGGCTGGTTTGATAGTACCAAGTGGCTCCTGCAATCTGCCATCCAGAAGCGGGGCAGCTTACTTTTGTTTGCCAGGGAAACGGGCCGAGGTTTGTGACTGGGGACCTATGGCTGGGAGTGACCGGCTGGCTCCTGAAAAGTTACGATAGGCAGGATTGTGAACAGACCCATGGTGGCACCAGTGCCAAGTTGGGCTGGTTTGATAGTACCAAGTGGCTCCTGTAATCTGCCATCAAATAGTTGGTAGGCGAGTTTTGTTTTCCAGGGAAAAGCGCCGTTGTTTGTGTTTGGGGGCCTGTGGTAGGGAGTGGCCGGCTGGCTAATTAGAATCCACGATACGCAGGATGGTTCCCAGACCAGAGGTGGCACCAGTGCCAAGACGGGCTAGTTTGATGGTGCAAAGTGGCTCCTGCAATCTGCCATCCAGAAGCGGGGTAGCTTACTTTTGTTTGCCAGGGAAACGGGCCGAGCTTTTTGTCTGGGGGCCTATGGCGGGGAGTGACCGGCTGGCTCCTGAAAAGCTACGATAGGCAGGATGGTGACCAGACCCATGGTGGCACCAGTCCCAAGTTGGGCTGATTTGATAGTACCAAGTGGCTCCTGCAATCTGCCGTCAAAATTTGGCAGGCGAGTTTTTATTTTCCAGGGAAAAGCGCCGTTGTTTGTGTTTGGGGGCCTGTGGCTGGGAGTGGCCGGCTGGCTGCTTAGAATCCACGATACGCAGGATGGTTCCCAGACCCAAGGTGGCAGCAATGCCAAGTCGGGCTAGTATGATGGTGCAAAGTGGCTCCTGCAATCTGCCATCCAGAAGCGGGGCAGCTTACTTTTGTTTGCCAGGGAAACGGTCCGAGCTTTGTGTCTCGGGGCCTATGGCTGGGAGTGACCGGCTGGCTCCTGAAAAGCTACGATAGGCAGGATGGTGACCAGACCCATGGTGGCACCAGTGCCAAGTTGGGCTGGTTTGATAGTACCAAGTGGCTCCTGCAATCTGCCATCAAAATGTCGGCAGGCGAGTTTTGTTTTCCAGGGAAAAGCGCCGTTGTTTGTGTTTGGGGGCCTGTGGCTGGGAGTGGCCGGCTGGCTCCTTAGAATCCACGATACGCAGGATGGTTCCCAGACCTGAGGTGGCACCAGTGCCAAGTCGGGCTGGTTTTATAGTACCAAGTGCGTCCTGCAATCTGCCATCCAGAAGCGGGGCAGCTTACTTTTGTTTGCCAGGGAAACGGGCCGAGCTTTGTGTCAGGGGTCCTATGGCTGGGAGTGACCGGCTGGCTCCTGAAAAGCTACGATAGGCAGGATGGTGACCAGACCCATGGTGGCACCAGTGCCATGTTCGGCTGATTTCATAGTAGCAAGTGGCTCCTGCAATCTGCCATCAAAAAGTCGGCAGGCGAGTTTTGTTTTCCAGGGAAAAGCGCCGTTGTTTTTGTCTGCGGGCCTGTGGCTGGAGTGGCCGGCTGGCTCCTTAGAATCCACGATACGCAGCATGGTTCCCAGACCCAAGGTGGCACCAGTGCCAAGTTGGGCTGGTTTGATAGTACCTAGTGGTTCCTGCAATCTGCCATCAAAAAGTTGGCAGGCGAGTTTTGTTTTCCAGGGAAAAGCGTCGTTGTTTGTGTTTGGGGGCCTGTGGCTGGGAGTGGCCGGCTGGCTCCTTAGAATCCACGATACGCAGGATGGTTCCCAGACCCAAGGTGGCACCAGTGCCAAGTTGGGCTGGTTTGATAGTACCAAGTGTTTCCTGCAATCTGCCATCCAGAAGCGGGGCAGCTTACTTTTGTTTGCCAGGGAAACGGGCCGAGGTTTGTGTCTGGGGGCCTATGGCTGGGAGTGACCGGCTGGCTCCTGAAAAGCTACGATAGGCAGGATGGTGACCAGACCCATGGTGGCACCAGTGCCAAGTTGGGCTGGTTTGATAGTACCAAGTGGCTCCTGCAATCTGCCATCAAAAACTTGGCAGGCGAGTTTTGTTTCCCAGGGAAAAGCGCCGTTGTTTGTGTTTGGGGGCCTGTGGCTGGGAGTGGCCGGCTGGCTAATTAGAATCCACGACAGGCAGGATGGTTCCCAGACCAGAGGTGGCACCAGTGCCAAGTCGGGCTAGTTTGATGGTGAAAAGTGGCTCCTGCAATCTGCCATCCAGAAGCGGGTTAACTTACTTTTGTTTGCCAGGGAAAAGGGCCGAGGTTTTTGTCTGGGGGCCTATGGCTGGGAGTGACCGGCTGTCTCCTGAAAAGCTACGATAGGCAGGATGGTGACCAGACCCATGGTGGCACCAGTGCCAAGTTGGGCTGGTTTGATAGTACCAAGTGGCTCCTGCAATCTGCCATCAAAAAGTTGGCAGGCGAGTTTGTTATCCAGGGAAAAGCGCCGTTGTTTTTGTTTGGGGGTCTGTGGCTGGGAGTGGCCGGATGGCTAATTAGAATCCACGATACGCAGCATGGTTCCCAGACCTGAGGTGGCACCAGTGCCAAGTTGGGCTGGTTTGATACTACCAAGTGCGTCCTGCAATCTGCCATCCAGAAGCGGGGCAGCTTACTTTTGTTTGCCAGGGAAAAGGGCCGAGGTTTTGTCTGGGGGCCTATGGCAGGGAGTGACCGGCTGGCTCCTGAGAAACTACGATAGGCAGGATGGTGACCAGACCCATGGTGGCACCAGTGCCAAGTTGGGCTGGTTTGATAGTACCAAGTGGCTCCTGCAATCTGCCATCAAAATGTTGGCAGGCGAGTTTTGTTTTCCAGGGAAAAGAGCCGTTGTTTTTGTTTGGGGGCCTGTGGCTGGGAGTGGCCGGCTGGCTCCTTAGAATCCAAAATACGCAGGATGGTTCCCAGACCTGAGGTGGCACCAGTGCCAAGTTGGGCTGGTTTGATTGTAGCAAATGGTTCCTGCAATCTACCATCCAGAAGCGGGGCAGCTTACTTTTGTTTGCCAGGGAAACGGGCCGAGCTTTGTGTCTGGGGGCCTATGGCTGGGAGTGACCGGCTGGCTCCTGAAAAGCTACGATAGGCAGGATGGTGACCAGACCCATGGTGGCACCTATGCCATGTTCGGCTGATTTCATAGTACCAAGTGGCTCCTGCAATCTGCCATCAAAATGTTGGCAGGCGAGTTTTGTTTTCCAGGGAAAAGCGCCGTTGTTTGTGTCTGCGGGCCTGTGGCTGGGAGTGGCCGGCTGGCTCCTTAGAATCCACAATACGCAGGATGGTTCCCAGACCCAAGGTGGGACCAGTGCCAAGTTGGGCTGGTTTGATAGTACCAAGTGGTTCCTGCAATCTGCCATCAAAAAGTTGTCAGGCGAGTTTTGTTTTCCAGGGAAAATCGCCGTTGTTTCTGTTTGGGGGCCTGTGGCTGGGAGTGGCCGGCTGGCTCCTTAGGATCCACGATACCCAGGATGGTACCCAGACCAGAGGTGGCACCAGTACCAAGTCGGGCTGGTTTGATAATAACAAGTGGATCCTGCAATCTGCCATCCAGAAGCGGGGCAGCTTACTTTTGTTTGCCAGGGAAACGGTCCGAGCTTTGTGTCTGGGGGCCTATGGCTGGGAGTGACCGGCTGGCTCCTGAAAAGCTACGATAGGCAGGATGGTGACCAGACCCATGGTGGCACCAGTGCCAAGTTGGGCTGGTTTGATAGTACCAAGTGGCTCCTGCAATCTGCCATCAAAAAGTTGGCAGGCGAGTTTTGTTTTCCAGTGAAAAGCGCCGTTGTGTGTGTTTTGGGGCCTGTGGCTGGGAGTGGCCAGCTGGCTCCTTAGAATCCACGATACGCAGGATGGTTCCCAGACCCAAGGTGGCACCAGTGCCAAGTCGGGCTGGTTTGTTAGTACCAAGTGGTTCCTGCAATCTGCCATCCAGAAGCGGGGCAGCTGAATTTTGTTTGCCAGAGAAAAAGGCTGTTGTTTGTGTTTCGGGGCCTGTGGCTGGCAGTGGACGGCTGGCTCCTGAAAATCCATGATACGCAGCATGGTTCCCAGACCCAAGGTGGCACCAGTGCCAATTCGGGCTGGTTTCATAGTACCCAGTGGCTCCTGCAATCTGCCATCCAGAAGAGGGGCAGTTGAATTTTGTTTTCCAGAGAAAAGGGCCGTGGTTTGTGTTTGGGGCCTATGGCTGAGAGTGACCGGCTGGCTCCTGAAAAGCTACGATAGGCAGGATGGTGACCAGACCGATGGTGGCACCAGTGCCAAGTCGGGCTGGTTTGATAATACTAAATAGCTCCTGCAATCTGCCATCCAGACGCGGGGCAGCGGATTTTTGCTTGCTGGAGAAAAGTTCCGTGGTTTTTTTTGGGGGTATATGGCTGGACGTTGCCGGCTGACTCCTTAAAAACATCGATACGCAGGATGGTTCCCTGACCCAAGGTGGCATCACTGCCAAGTCGGGCTGTTTTCGTAGTACCAAGTGGCTCCTGCAATTTGCCATCCAGAAGAGGGGCAGTTGAGTTTTGTTTACCAGAGAAAAGGGCCGTGGTTTGTGTTTTGGGGCATATGGCTGAGAGTGGCCGGCTGGCGCCTGAAAATCCACGATAGGCAGGATGGTTCCCAGAGCCAAGGTGGCACCAGTGCCATGTTGGCCTGGTTTGATAGTACCATGTGGCTCCTGCAATCTGCCATCCAGAAGCGGGGCAGCTTACTTTTGTTTGCCAGGGAAACGGGCCGAGGTATTTGTCTGGGGGCCTATGGCTGGGAGTGACCGGCTGGCTCCTGAAAAGCTACGATAGGCAGGATGGTGACCAGACCCATGGTGGCACCAGTGCCAAGTTGGGCTGGTTTGATAGTACCAAGTGGCTCCTGCAATCTGCCATCAAAAAGTTGGCAGGCGAGTTTTGTTTTCCAGGGTAACGCGCCGTTGTTTTTGTTTAGAGGCCTGTGGCTGGGAGTGTCCGCCTGTCCTCTTAGAATCTACGTTACGCAGCATGGTTCCCAGAGCCAAGGTGGCACCAGTGCCAAGTTGGGCTGGTTTGATAGTAGCAAGTGGTTCCTGCAATCTGCCATCCAGAAGCGGGGCAGCTTACTTTTGTTTGCCAGGGAAACGGGCCGAGGTATTTCTCTGGGGGCCTATGGCAGGGAGTGACCGGCCGGCTCCTGAAAAGCTAAGATAGGCAGGATGGTGACCAGACCCATGATGGCACCAGTGCCAAGTTGGGCTAATTTGATACTACCAAGTGGCTCCTGCAATCTGCCATCCAGAATCGGGGGTGCTTACTTTTGTTTGCCAGGGAAACGGGCCGAGGTATGTGTCTGGGGTTTTATGGCTGGGAGTGACCGGCTGGCTCCTGAAAAGCTACGATAGGCAGGATGGTGACCAGACCCATGGTGGCACCAGTGCCAAGTTGGGCTGATTTGATAGTACCAAGTGCGTCCTGCAATCTGCCATCAAAATGTTGGCAGGCGAGTTTTGTTTTCCAGGGAAAAGCGCCGTTGTTTGTGTTTGGGCGCCTGTGGCACGGAGTGGCCGGGTGGCTGCTTAGAATCCACGATACGCAGGATGGTTCCCAGACCCAAGGTGGCACCAGTGCCAAGTCGGGCTGTTTTGACACTACCAAGTGGCTCCTGCAATCTGCCATCCAGAATCGGGGCAGCTTAATTTTGTTTGCCAGGGAAACGGTCCGAGGTTTGTGATGGGGGCCTATGGCTGGGAGTGACCGGCTGGCTCCTGAAATGGTACAATTGGCAGGATGGTTCCCAGACCCATAGTGGCACCAGTGCCAAGTTGGGATGATTTGATAGTACCAAGTGGCTCCTGCAATCTGCCATCAAAAAGCTGGCAGGCGAGTTTTGTTTTCCAGGGAAAAGCGCCGTTGTTTGTATTTGGGGGCCTGTGGCTGGGAGTGGCCGCCTGGCGCCTTAGAATCTACGTTACGCAGCATGGTTCCCAGACCCAAAGTGGCACCAGTGTCAAGTTGGGCTGGTTTGATAGTACCAAGTGGCTCCTGCAATCTGCCATCCAGAAGCGGGGTAGCTTACTTTTGTTTGCCAGGGAAACGGGCAGAGCTTTCTGTCTGGGGGCCTATGGTTGGGAGTAACCGGCTGGCTCCTGAAAAGCTACGATAGGCAGGATGGTTCCCAGATCCAAGATGGCACCAGTGCCAAGTCGGGGTGGTTTGATGGTGCAACGTGGCTCCTGCAATCTGCCATCCTGACGCGGGGCAGCGGATTTCTGTTTCCAAGAGAAATGGTCCGTGGTTTGTTTTTGGGGCTATATGGCTGGGCGTGGCCTGCTGGCTCCTTAAAAAGCTACGATAGGCAGGATGGTTCCCTGACCCAAGGTGGCACCAGTGCCAAGTCGGGCGGTTTTCCTAGTACAAAGTGCGTCCTAAAATTTGCCATCCAGAAGAGGGGCAGTTGAGTTTTGTTTACCAGAGAAAAGGGCCGTGGTTTGTTTTTGGGGGCATATGGCTGATAGTGGCCGTCTGGCGCCTGAAAATCCACGATAGGCAGGATGGTTCCCAGACCAGAGGTGGCACCAGTGCCAAGTCGGGCTGGTTTGATAGTACTAAATAGCACCTGCAATCTGCCATCCAGAAGCGGGGCAGCTTACTTTTGTGTGCCAGGGAAACGGGCCGAGGTTTATGACTGGGGGCCTAGGGCTAGGAGTGACCGGCTGGCTCCTGAAAAGCAACAATAGGCAGGATGGTTCCCAGACCCAAGGTGGCACCAGTGCCAAGTTGGGCTGGTTTGATGGTACCAACTGGCTCCTGCAATCTGCCATCTAAAAGTTGTCAGGCGAGTTTTGTTTTCCAGGGAAAAGCGCCGTTGATTTTGTTTGGAGGCCTGTGGCTGGCAGTGGCTGCCTGTCGTCTTAGAATCCGGGTTACGCAGCATGGTTCCCAGAGCCAAGGTGGCACCAGTGCCAAGTTGGGCTGGTTTGATGGTGCAAAGTGGCTCCTGCAATCTGCCATTCAGAAGTGCGGTAGCTTACTTTTGTGTGCCAGGGAAACAGGCCGAGGTTTGTGTCTGGGGGCCTATGGCTGGGAGTGACCGGCTGGCTCCTGAAAAGCTACGATAGGCAGGATGGTGACCAGACCCATGGTGGCACCAGTGCCAAGTTGGGCTGGTTTGATAGTACCAAGTGGCTCCTGCAATCTGCCATCAAAAAGTTGGCAGGCGAGTTTTGTTTTCCAGGGAAAAGCGCCGTTGTGTGTGTTTGGGGGCCTGTGGCTGGGAGTGGCCAGCTGGCTCCTTAGAATCCACGATACGCAGGATGGTTCCCAGACCCAAGGTGGCACCAGTGCCAAGTCGGGCTGGTTTGTTAGTACCAAGTGGTTCCTGCAATCTGCCATCCAGAAGCGGGGCAGCTGAATTTTGTTTGCCAGAGAAAAAGGCTGTTGTTTGTGTTTCGGGGCCTGTGGCTGGCAGTGGACGGCTGGCTCCTGAAAATCCATGATACGCAGCATGGTTCCCAGACCCAAGGTGGCACCAGTGCCAAGTAGGGCTGGTTTCATAGTACCCAGTGGCTCCTGCAATCTGCCATCCAGAAGAGGGGCAGTTGAGTTTTGTTTTCCAGAGAAAAGGGCCGTGGTTTGTGTTTGGGGCCTATGGCTGAGAGTGACCGGCTGGCTCCTGAAAAGCTACGATAGGCAGGATGGTGACCAGACCCATGGTGGCACCAGTGCCAAGTCGGGCTGGTTTGATAATACTAAATAGCTCCTGCAATCTGCCATCCAGACGCGGGGCAGCGGATTTTTGCTTGCTGGAGAAAAGTTCCGTGGGTTTTTTTTGGGGGTATATGGCTGGACGTTGCCGGCTGACTCCTTAAAAACATCGATACGCAGGATGGTTCCCTGACCCAAGGTGGCATCACTGCCAAGTCGGGCTGTTTTCGTAGTACCAAGTGCGTCCTGCAATTTGCAATCCAGAATAGGGGCAGTTGAGTTTTGTTTACCAGAGAAAAGGGCCGTGGTTTGTGTTTGGGGGCATATGGCTGAGAGTGGCCGGCTGGCGCCTGAAAATCCACGATAGGCAGGATGGTTCCCAGAGCCAAGGTGGCACCAGTGCCATGTTGGCCTGGTTTGATAGTACCATGTGGCTCCTGCAATCTGCCATCCAGAAGCGGGGCAGCTTACATTTGTTTGCCAGGGAAACGGGCCGAGGTATTTGTCTGGGGGCCTATGGCTGGGAGTGACCGCCTGGCTCCTGAAAAGCTACGATAGGCAGGATGGTTCCCTGACCCAAGGTGGCACCAGTGCCAAGTCGGGCGGTATTCGTAGTACAAAGTGCGTCCTAAAATTTGCCATCCAGAAGAGGGGCAGTTGAGTTTTGTTTACCAGAGAAAAGGGCCGTGGTTTGTTTTTGGTGTCATATGGCTGATAGTGGCCGTCTGGCGCCTGAAAATCCACGATAGGCAGGATGGTTCCCAGACCAGAGGTGGCACCAGTGCCAAGTCGGGCTGGTTTGATAGTACTAAATAGCACCTGCAATCTGCCATGCAGAAGCGGGGCAGCTTACTTTTGTTTGCCAGGGAAACGGGCCGAGGTTTGTGTCTGGGGGCCTATGGCTGGGAGTGACCGCCTGGCTCCTGAAAAGCTACGATAGGCAGGATGGTTACCAGACCCATGGTGGCACCAGTGCCAAGTTGGGCTGGTTTGATAGTACCAAGTGGCTCCTGCAATCTGCCATCAAAAAGTTGGCAGGCGAGTTTTGTTTTCCAGGGAAAAGCGCCGTTGTTTGTGTTTGGGGGACTGTGGCTGGGAGTGGCCGGCTGGCTCCTTAGAACACACGATACGCAGGATGGTTCCCAGACCCAAGGTGGCACCAGTGCCACGTCGGGCTGGTTTGATGGTGAAAAGTGGCTCCTGCAATCTGCCATCCTGAAGCGGGGTAGCTTACATTTGTGTGCCAGGGAAACGGGCCGAGGTTTATGACTGGGGGCCTAGGGCTAGAAGTGACCGGCTGGCTCCTGAAAAGCAACAATAGGCAGGATGGTTCCCAGACCCAAGGTGGCACCAGTGCCAAGTTGGGCTGGTTTGATGGTACCAACTGGCTCCTGCAATCTGCCATCTAAAAGTTGTCAGGCGAGTTTTGTTTTCCAGGGAAAAGCGCCGTTGATTTTGTTTGGAGGCCTGTGGCTGGCAGTGGCTGCCTGTCGTCTTAGAATCCGGGTTACGCAGCATGGTTCCCAGAGGCAAGGTTGCACCAGTGTCAAGTTGGGCTGGTTTGATAGTACCAAGTGGCTCCTGCAATCTGCCATCCAGAAGCGGGGCAGCTTACTTTTGTTTGCCAGGGAAACGGGCCGAGGTATTTGTCTGGGGACCTATGGCTGGGAGTGACCGGCTGGCTCCTGAAAAGCTACGATAGGCAGGATGGTTCCCTGACCCAAGGTGGCACCAGTGCCAAGTCGGGCGGTTTTCGTAGTACAAAGTGCGTCCTAAAATTTGCCATCCAGAAGAGGGGCAGTTGAGTTTTGTTTACCAGAGAAAAGGGCCGTGGTTTGTTTTTGGGGGCATATGGCTGATAGTGGCCGTCTGGCCCCTGAAAATCCACGATAGGCAGGATGGTTCCCAGACCCAAGGTGGCACCAGTGCCAAGTCGGGCTGGTTTGATAGTACTAAATAGCACCTGCAATCTGCCATCCAGAAGCGGGGCAGCTTACTTTTGTTTGCCAGGGAAACGGGCCGAGGTTTGTGTCTGGGGGCCTATGGCTGGGAGTGACCGCCTGGCTCCTGAAAAGCTACGATAGGCAGGATGGTGACCAGACCCATGGTGGCACCAGTGCCAACTTGGGCTGGTTTGATAGTACCAAGTGGCTCCTGCAATCTGCCATCAAAAAGTTGGCAGGCCAGTTTTGTTTTCCAGGGAAAAGCGCCGTTGTTTGTGTTTGGGGGACTGTGGCTGGGAGTGGCCAGCTGGCTCCTTAGAACACACGATACGCAGGATGGTTCCCAGACCCAAGGTGGCACCAGTGCCACGTCGGGCTGGTTTGATGGTGAAAAGTGGCTCCTGCAATCTGCCATCCTGAAGCGGGGTAGCTTACATTTGTGTGCCAGGGTAACGGGCCGAGGTTTATGACTGGGGGCCTAGGGCTAGAAGTGACCGGCTGGCTCCTGAAAAGCAACAATAGGCAGGATGGTTCCCAGACCCAAGGTGGCACCAGTGCCAAGTTGGGCTGGTTTGATGGTACCAACTGGCTCCTGCAATCTGCCATCTAAAAGTTGTCAGGCGAGTTTTGTTTTCCAGGGAAAAGCGCCGTTGATTTTGTTTGGAGGCCTGTGGCTGGCAGTGGCTGCCTGTCGTCTTAGAATCCGGGTTACGCAGCATGGTTCCCAGAGCCAAGGTGGCACCAGTGTCAAGCTGGGCTGGTTTGATTGTACCAAGTGGCTCCTGCAATCTGCCATCCAGAAGCGGGGCAGCTTACTTTTGTTTGCCAGGGAAACGGGCCGAGGTATTTGTCTGGGGACCTATGGCTGGGAGTGACTGGCTGGCTCCTGAAAAGCTACGATAGGCAGGATGGTGACCAGACCCATGGTGGCACCAGTGCCAAGTTGGGCTGGTTTGATAGTACCAAGTGTCTCCTGCAATCTGCCATCAAAAAGTTGGCAGGTCAGTTTTGTTTTCCAGGGAAAAGCGCCGTTGTTTCTGTTTGGGGGACTGTGGCTGGGAGCGGCCGGCTGGCTCCTTAGAACACAGGATACGCAGGATGGTTCCCAGACCCAAGGTGGCACCAGTGCCAAGTCGGGCTGGTTTGATAGCACCAAGTGGCTCCTGCAATCTGCCATCCAGAAGCGGGGCAGCTTACTTTTGTTTTCCAGGGAAACGGACCGAGGTTTTTTTCTGGGGGCCTATGGCTGGGAGTGACCGGCTGGCTCCTGAAAAGCTACGATAGGCAGGATGGTGACCAGACCCATGGTGGCACCAGTGCCAAGTTGGGCTGGTTTGATAGTACCAAGTGGCTCCTGCAATCTGCCATCAAAAAGTTGGCAGGCGAGTTTTGTTTTCCAGGGAAAAGCGCCGTTGTGTGTATTTTGGGGCCTGTGGCTGGGAGTGGCCAGCTGGCTCCTTAGAATCCACGATACGCAGGATGGTTCCCAGACCCAAGGTGGCACCAGTGCCAAGTCGGGCTGGTTTGTTAGTACCAAGTGGTTCCTGCAATCTGCCATCCAGAAGCGGGGCAGCTGAATTTTTTTTGCCAGAGAAAAAGGCTGTTGTTTGTGTTTCAGGGCCTGTGGCTGGCAGTGGACGGCTGGCTCCTGAAAATCCATGATACGCAGCATGGTTCCCAGACCCAAGGTGGCACCAGTGCCAAGTAGGGCTAGTTTCATAGTACCCAGTGGCTCCTGCAATCTGCCATCCAGAAGAGGGGCAGTTGAGTTTTGTTTTCCAGAGAAAAGGGCCGTGGTTTGTGTTTGGGGCCTATGGCTGAGAGTGACCAGCTGGCCCCTGAAAATCCACGATAGGAAGGATGGTTCCCAGATCCAAGGTGGCAGCAGTGCCATGTTGTGCTAGTGTGATAGTCCCAAGTGGCTCCTGCAATCTGCCATCCAGAAGTGGGGCAGCTGAATTTTGTTTGCCAGAGAAAAAGGCTGTGGTTTTTGTTTGGGGGCCTATGGCTGGGAGTGGCCGGCTGGCTCCTGAAAATCCATGATACGCAGCATGGTTCCCAGACCCAAGGTGGCACCAGTGCCAAGTGGGGCTGGTTTCACAGTGTCAAGTGCCTCCTGCAATCTCCCATCCAGAAGCGGGGCAGCTGAGTTTTGTTTGCCTGTGAAACGGGCCGTTGTTTTTGATTGGGGTCTGTGGCCGAGAATGTTCAGCTGGCTCCTGACAATCCACAATATGCAGGATGGTTCCCAGACCCAAGGTGGCACCAGTGCCAAGTCTTGCTGGTTTGATAGTACCAAGTGGCTCCTGCAATCTGCCATCCAGAAGCGGTGCAGCTGAGTTTTGTTTGCCAGAGGAAAGGGCCGTGGGTTGTGTTTGGGGGCATATGGCTGGGAGTGGCCGGCTGTCTCATTAAAAAGATCGATACGCAGGATGTTTCCCAGACCCAAGGTGGCACCAGTGCCAAGTCGGGCTGTTTTTATAGTACCAAGTGCGTCCTGCAATTTGCCATCCAGAAGAGGGGCAGTTGAGTTTTGTTTGCCAGAGAAAAGCGCCGTTGTTTGTGTTTGGGGGCTTGTGGCTGGGAGTGGCCGACTGGCGCCTTAGAATCTGCGATACGCAGCATGGTTCCCAGACCCAAGGTGGCACCAGTTCCAAGTTGGGCTGGTTTGATAGTACCAAGTGGCTCCTGCAATCTGCCATCCAGAAGCGGGGCAGCTTACTTTTGTTTGCCAGGGAAACGGGCCGAGGTTTGTGTTTGGGGGCCTATGGCTGGGAGTGACCGGCTGGCTCCTGGAAAGCTACAATAGGCAGGATGGTGACCAGACCCATGGTGGCACCAGTGCCAAGTTGGGCTGGTTTGATAATACCAAGTTGCTCCTGCAATCTGCCATCAAAATTTGGCAGGCGAGTTTTGTTTTCCAGGGAAAAGCGCCGTTGTTTGTGTTTGGGGGCCTGTGGCTGGGAGTGGCCGGCTGGCTCCTTAGAATCCACCATACGCAGGATGGTTCCCAGACCCAAGGTGGCACCAGTGCCAAGTCGGGCTGGTTTGATACTACCAAGTGGTTCCTGCAATCTGCCATCCAGAAGCAGGGCAGCTTACTTTTGTTTGCCAGGGAAACGGGCCGTGGGTTTTGTTTGGGGGCATATAGCTGAGAGTGGCCCGCTGGCCCCTGAAAATCCACGCTAGGCAGCATGGTTCCCAGAAGCAAGGTGGCACCAGTGCCAAGTCGGGCTGGTTTGATGGTGCAAAGTGGCTCCTGCAATCTGCCATCCAGAAGCGGGGCAGCTGATTTTTGTTTGCCAGAGAAAAATTCCGTGGATTGTTTTTGGGGGCATATTGCTGGGAGTGGCCGGCTGGCTCCTTAAAATGCTCGATACGCATGATGGTTCCCAGGCCCAAGGTGTCACCACTACCAAGTCGGCCTGCGGTTTTAGTATCAAGTTCATCCTGCAATTTGCCATCCAGAAGAGGGGCAGTTGAGTTTTGTTTGCCAGAGAAACGGGCCGAGGTTTCTGTTTGGGGACATATGGCTGAGAGTGGCCGGGTGGCCTCTGAAAATCCACGATACACAACATGGTTCCCAGATCCAAGGTGGCACCAGTGCCAAGTTGGGCTGGTTTGATAGTCCCAAGTGTCTCCTGCAATCTGCCATCCAGAAGCGGGGCAGCTTACTTTTGTTTGCCAGAGAAATAGGCCTAGGTTTTTGTTTGGGGGCCTGTGGCTAGGAGTGGCCTGCTGGCTCCTAAGAATCCACGATACGCAGGATGTTTACCAGACCCATGGTGGCACCAGTGCCAAGTTGGGCTGGTTTGATAGTACCAAGTGGCTCCTGCAAACTCCATCAAAAAGTTGGCAGGCGTGTTTTGTTTTCCAGGGAACAGCGCCGTTGATTTTGTTTGGGGGCCTGTGGCTGGGAGTGGCCGGCTGGCTCCTTAGAATCCACAATACGCAGGATGGTTCCCAGACCCAAGGTGACACCAGTGCCAAGTCGGGCTGGTTTGATTACACCAAGTGGCTCCTGCAATCTGCCATCCATAAGTGAGGCAGCTAAGTTTTGTTTGCCAGAAAAAAGGGCCGTGGTTATGTTGGGGGCCTGTGGCGGGGAGAACCGGCTGGCTCCTTAAAATCCACGATAGGCAGGATGATTCCCAGACCCAAGGTGGTACCAGTGCCAAGTCGGGCTGGTTTGATAGTACCAAGTGGCTCCTGCAATCTGCCATCCAGAAGCGGGGCAGCTTACTTTTGTTTGCCAGGGAAACGGGCCGAGGTTTGTGTCTCGGGGCCTATGGCAGGGAGTGACCGGCTGGCTCCTGAAAAGCTACGATAGGCAGGATGGTTCCCAGACCCATAGTGGCACCAGTGGCAAGTTGGGCTGGTTTGATAGTACCAAGTGGCTCCTGCAATCTGCCATCAAAAAGTTGGCAGGCGAGTTTTGTTTTCCAGGGAAAAGCGCCGTTGTGTTTGTTTTGGGGCCTGTGGCTAGGAGTGGCCAGCTGGCTCCTTAGAATCCACGACACGCAGGATGGTTCCCAGACCCAAGGTGGCACCAGTGCCAAGTCGGGCTGGTTTGTTAGTACCAAGTGGTTCCTGCAATCTGCCATCCAGAAGCGGGGCAGCTGAATTTTGTTTGCCAGAGAAAAAGGCTGTTGTTTGTGTTTCGGGGCCTGTGGCTGGCAGTGGACGGCTGGCTCCTGAAAATCCATGATACGCAGCATGGTCCCCAGACCCAAGGTGGCACCAGTGCCAAGTAGGGCTGGTTTCATAGTACCCAGTGGCTCCTGCAATCTGCCATCCAGAAGAGGGGCAGTTGAGTTTTGTTTTCCAGAGAAAAGGGCCGTGGTTTGTGTTTTGGGCCTGTGGCTGAGAGTGACCGGCTGGCCCCTGAAAATCCACGATAGGAAGGATGGTTCCCAGATCCAAGGTGGCAGCAGTGCCATGTTGTGCTAGTGTGATAGTCCCAAGTGGCTCCTGCAATCTGCCATCCAGAAGTGGGGCAGCTGAATTTTGTTTGCCAGAGATAAAGGCTGTGGTTTTTGTTTGGGGGCCTATGGCTGGGAGTGGCCGGCTGGCTCCTGAAAATCCATGATACGCAGCATGGTTCCCAGACCCAAGGTGGCACCAGTGCCAAGTGGGGCTGGTTTCACAGTGTCAAGTGCCTCCTGCAATCTCCCATCCAGAAGCGGGGCAGCTGAGTTTTGTTTGCCTGTGAAACGGGCCGTTGTTTTTGATTGGGGTCTGTGGCCGAGAATGTTCAGCTGGCTCCTGACAATCCACAATATGCAGGATGGTTCCCAGACCCAAGGTGGCACCAGTGCCAAGTCTTGCTGGTTTGATAGTACCAAGTGGCTCCTGCAATCTGCCATCCAGAAGCGGTGCAGCTGAGTTTTGTTTGCCAGAGGAAAGGGCCGTGGGTTGTGTTTGGGGGCATATGGCTGGGAGTGGCCGGCTGTCTCATTAAAAAGATCGATACGCAGGATGGTTCCCAGACCCAAGGTGGCACCAGTGCCAAGTCGGGCTGTTTTTATAGTACCAAGTGCGTCCTGCAATTTGCCATCCAGAAGAGGGGCAGTTGAGTTTTGTTTGCCAGAGAAAAGCGCCGTTGTTTGTGTTTGGGGGCTTGTGGCTGGGAGTGGCCGACTGGCGCCTTAGAATCTGCGATACGCAGCATGGTTCCCAGACCCAAGGTGGCACCAGTTCCAAGTTGGGCTGGTTTGATAGTACCAAGTGGCTCCTGCAATCTGCCATCCAGAAGCGGGGCAGCTTACTTTTGTTTGCCAGGGAAACGGGCCGAGGTTTGTGTTTGGGGGCCTATGGCTGGGAGTGACCGGCTGGCTCCTGGAAAGCTACAATAGGCAGGATGGTGACCAGACCCATGGTGGCACCAGTGCCAAGTTGGGCTGGTTTGATAGTACCAAGTTGCTCCTGCAATCTGCCATCAAAATTTGGCAGGCGAGTTTTGTTTTCCAGGGAAAAGCGCCGTTGTTTGTGTTTGGGGGCCTGTGGCTGGGAGTGGCCGGCTGGCTCCTTAGAATCCACCATACGCAGGATGGTTCCCAGACCCAAGGTGGCACCAGTGCCAAGTCGGGCTGGTTTGATACTACCAAGTGGTTCCTGCAATCTGCCATCCAGAAGCAGGGCAGCTTACTTTTGTTTGCCAGGGAAACGGGCCGTGGGTTTTGTTTGGGGGCATATAGCTGAGAGTGGCCCGCTGGCCCCTGAAAATCCACGCTAGGCAGCATGGTTCCCAGAAGCAAGGTGGCACCAGTGCCAAGTCGGGCTGGTTTGATGGTGCAAAGTGGCTCCTGCAATCTGCCATCCAGAAGCGGGGCAGCTGATTTTTGTTTGCCAGAGAAAAATTCCGTGGATTGTTTTTGGGGGCATATTGCTGGGAGTGGCCGGCTGGCTCCTTAAAATGCTCGATACGCATGATGGTTCCCAGGCCCAAGGTGTCACCACTACCAAGTCGGCCTGCGGTTTTAGTATCAAGTTCATCCTGCAATTTGCCATCCAGAAGAGGGGCAGTTGAGTTTTGTTTGCCAGAGAAACGGGCCGAGGTTTCTGTTTGGGGACATATGGCTGAGAGTGGCCGGGTGGCCTCTGAAAATCCACGATACACAACATGGTTCCCAGATCCAAGGTGGCACCAGTGCCAAGTTGGGCTGGTTTGATAGTCCCAAGTGTCTCCTGCAATCTGCCATCCAGAAGCGGGGCAGCTTACTTTTGTTTGCCAGAGAAATAGGCCTAGGTTTTTGTTTGGGGGCCTGTGGCTAGGAGTGGCCTGCTGGCTCCTAAGAATCCACGATACGCAGGATGTTTACCAGACCCATGGTGGCACCAGTGCCAAGTTGGGCTGGTTTGATAGTACCAAGTGGCTCCTGCAAACTCCATCAAAAAGTTGGCAGGCGTGTTTTGTTTTCCAGGGAACAGCGCCGTTGATTTTGTTTGGGGGCCTGTGGCTGGGAGTGGCCGGCTGGCTCCTTAGAATCCACGATACGCAGGATGGTTCCCAGACCCAAGGTGACACCAGTGCCAAGTCGGGCTGGTTTGATTACACCAAGTGGCTCCTGCAATCTGCCATCCATAAGTGAGGCAGCTAAGTTTTGTTTGCCAGAAAAAAGGGCCGTGGTTATGTTGGGGGCCTGTGGCGGGGAGAACCGGCTGGCTCCTTAAAATCCACGATAGGCAGGATGGTTCCCAGACCCAAGGTGGTACCAGTGCCAAGTCGGGCTGGTTTGATAGTACCAAGTGGCTCCTGCAATCTGCCATCCAGAAGCGGGGCAGCTTACTTTTGTTTGCCAGGGAAACGGGCCGAGGTTTGTGTCTCGGGGCCTATGGCAGGGAGTGACCGGCTGGCTCCTGAAAAGCTACGATAGGCAGGATGGTTCCCAGACCCATAGTGGAACCAGTGGCAAGTTGGGCTGGTTTGATAGTACCAAGTGGCTCCTGCAATCTGCCATCAAAAAGTTGGCAGGCGAGTTTTGTTTTCCAGGGAAAAGCGCCGTTGTGTTTGTTTTGGGGCCTGTGGCTAGGAGTGGCCAGCTGGCTCCTTAGAATCCACGACACGCAGGATGGTTCCCAGACCCAAGGTGGCACCAGTGCCAAGTCGGGCTGGTTTGTTAGTACCAAGTGGTTCCTGCAATCTGCCATCCAGAAGCGGGGCAGCTGAATTTTGTTTGCCAGAGAAAAAGGCTGTTGTTTGTGTTTCTGGGCCTGTGGCTGGCAGTGGACGGCTGGCTCCTGAAAATCCATGATACGCAGCATGGTCCCCAGACCCAAGGTGGCACCAGTGCCAAGTAGGGCTGGTTTCATAGTACCCAGTGGCTCCTGCAATCTGCCATCCAGAAGAGGGGCAGTTGAGTTTTGTTTTCCAGAGAAAAGGGCCGTGGTTTGTGTTTGGGGGCCTATGGCTGAGAGTGACCGGCTGGCCCCTGAAAATCCACGATAGGAAGGATGGTTCCCAGATCCAAGGTGGCACCAGTGCCATGTTGTGCTGGTGTGATAGTCCCAAGTGGCTCCTGCAATCTGCCATCCAGAAGCGGGGCAGCTGAATTTTGTTTGCCAGAGAAAAAGGCTGTGGTTTTTGTTTGGGGGCCTATGGCTGGGAGTGGCCGGCTGGCTCCTGAAAATCCATGATACGCAGCATGGTTCCCAGACCCAAGGTGGCACCAGTGCCAAGTGGGGCTGGTTTCACAGTGTCAAGTGCCTCCTGCAATCTCCCATCCAGAAGCGGGGCAGCTGAGTTTTGTTTGCCTGTGAAACGGGCCGTTGTTTTTGATTGGGGTCTGTGGCCGAGAGTGTCCAGCTGGCTCCTGACAATCCACAATACGCAGGATGGTTCCCAGACCCAAGGTGGCACCAGTGCCAAGTCGTGCTGGTTTGATAGTACCAAGTGCGTCCTGCAATTTGCCATCCAGAAGAGGGGCAGTTGAGTTTTGTTTGCCAGAGAAAAGCGCCGTTGTTTGTGTTTGGGGGCTTG
Source organism: Melospiza melodia melodia (assembly GCF_035770615.1). Lineage (NCBI taxonomy): Eukaryota > Metazoa > Chordata > Aves > Passeriformes > Passerellidae > Melospiza > Melospiza melodia. The sequence continues at coordinate 47,380,495 of NC_086197.1, forward strand.
TGGCTGGGAGTGGCCGACTGGCGCCTTAGAATCTGCGATACGCAGCATGGTTCCCAGACCCAAGGTGGCACCAGTGCCAAGTCGGGCTGGTTTGATAGTACCAAGTGGCTCCTGCAATCTGCCATCCAGAAGCGGGGCAGCTTACTTTTGTTTGCCAGGGAAACGGGCCAAGGTTTGTGACTGGGGGCCTATGGCTGGGAGTGACCGGCTGGCTCCTGGAAAGCTACAATAGGCAGGATGGTTACCAGACCCATGGTGGCACCAGTGCCAAGTTGGGCTGGTTTGATAGTACCAAGTTGCTCCTGCAATCTGCCATCAAAAAGTTGGCAGGCGAGTTTTGTTTTCCAGGGAAAAGCGCCGTTGTTTGTATTTGGTGGCCTGTGGCTGGGAGTGGCCGGCTGGCTCCTTAGAATCCACAATACGCAGGATGGTTCCCAGACCCAAGGTGGCACCAGTGCCAAGTCGGGCTGGTTTGATACTACCAAGTGGTTCCTGCAATCTGCCATCCAGAAGCGGGGCAGCTTACTTTTGTTTGCCAGGGAAACGGGCCGTGGGTTTTGTTTGGGGGCATATAGCTGAGAGTGGCCGGCTGGCCCCTGAAAATCCACGCTAGGCAGCATGGTTCCAGGATGCAAGGTGGCACCAGTGCCAAGTCGGGCTGGTTTGATGGGTCAAAGTGGCTCCTGCAATCTGCCATCCAGAAGCGGGGCAGCTGATTTTTGTTTGCCAGAGAAAAATTCCGTGGATTGTTTTTGGGGGCATATTGCTGGGAGTGGCCGGCTGGCTCCTTAAAATGCTCGATACGCATGATGGTTCCCAGGCCCAAGGTGTCACCACTACCAAGTCGGCCTGCGGTTTTAGTATCAAGTTCATCTTGCAATTTGCCATCCAGAAGAGGGGCAGTTGAGTTTTGTTTGCCAGAGAAAAGGGCCGAGGTTTCTGTTTGGGGGCATATGGCTGAGAGTGGCCGGCTGGCCCCTGAAAATCCACGATACACAACATGGTTCCCAGATCCAAGGTGGCACCAGTGCCAAGTTGGGCTGGTTTGATAGTCCCAAGTGTCTCCTGCAATCTGCCATCCAGAAGCGGGGCAGCTTACTTTTGTTTGCCAGAGAAATAGGCCTAGGTTTTTGTTTGGGGGCCTGTGGCTAGGAGTGGCCGGCTGGCTCCTAAGAATCCACGATACGCAGGATGTTTACCAGACCCAAGGTGGCACCAGTGCCAAGTTGGGCTGGTTTGATAGTACCAAGTGGCTCCTGCAAACTCCATCAAAAAGTTGGCAGGCGTGTTTTTTTTTCCAGGGAACAGCGCCGTTGATTTTGTTTGGGGGCCTGTGGCTGGGAGTGGCCGGCTGGCTCCTTAGAATCCACGATACGCAGGATGGTTCCCAGACCCAAGGTGGCACCAGTGCCAAGTCGGGCTGGTTTGATTACACCAAGTGACTCCTGCAATCTGCCATCCAGAAGTGAGGCAGCTAAGTTTTGTTTGCGAGGAAAAAGGGCCGTGGTTTTTGTTGGGGGCCTGTGGCTGGGAGTAGCCGGCTGGCTCCTTAAAATCCACGATAGGCAGGATGGTTCCCAGACCCATGGTGGCACCAGTGCCAAGTCGGGCTGGTTTGATAGTACCAAGTGGCTCCTGCAATCTGCCATCCAGAAGCGGGGCAGCTGAGTTTTTATTGCCAGAGAAAAAGGCTGTGGTTTTTGTTTGGGGGCCTGTGGCTGGCAGTGGCCGGCTGGCTCCTGAAAATCCACGATACGCAGCATGGTTCCCAGACCCAAGGTGGCACCAGTACAAAGTGGGGCTCGTTTGACAGTGTCAAGTGCCTCCTGCAATCTCCCATCCAGAAGCGGGGCAGCTGAGTTTTTTTTGCCAGGGAAACGGACCTTTGTTTTTGATTGGGGTCTGTGGCCGAGAGTGGTCGGCTGTCTCCTGACAATCCACAATACGCAGGATGGTTCCCAGACCAAAGGTGGCACCAGTGCCAAGTCGGGCTGGTTTGATAGTACCAAGTGTCTCCTGCACTCTGCCATCCAGAAGCGGGGCAGCTGAGTTTTGTTTGCCAGAGAAAAGGGCCGTGGGTTGTGTTTGGGGGCATATGGCTGGGAGTGGCCACCTGGCTCCTTAAAATGCACGATACGCCGCATGGTAACCAGACGCAAGGTGGCACCAGTGCCAAGTCGGGCTGTTTTTGTAGTACCCAGTGGCTCCTGCAATTTGCCATCCAGAAGCGGGGCAGCTAAATTTTGTTTGCTAGAGAAAAGGGCTGTGGTTTATGTTTGGGGGCCTATGGCCGAGAGTGGTAGGCTGGCCCCTGAAAATCAACGATAGGCAGGATGGTTCCCAGATCCAAGGTGGCACCAGTGCCAAGTAAGGCTGGTTGTATGGTTCAAAGTGACTCCTGCAATCTGCCATCCAGAAGCGGGACAGCTGAGTTTTTTTTGCCAGAGAAAAGGTCCGTGGTTTCTTTTTGGGGCATACGGCTGGGAATTGCCGGCTGGCTCCTTAAAATGCTCGATACGCAGGATGGTTCCCAGAGCCAAGGTGGCACCACTGCCAAGTCGGGCTCTTTTTGTAGTACCAAGTGCGTCCTGCAATTTGCCAACCAGAAGAGGGGCAGTTGAGTTTTGTTTGCCAGAGAAAAGGGCCGAGGTTTGTGTTTGGGAGCATATGGCTGGGAATGACCGGCTGGCCCCTGAAAATCCACGATACGCCGGATGGTTCCCAGATCCAAGATGGTACCATTACCAAGTCGGGCTGCTTTGATAGTCCCAAGTGGCTCCTGCAAACTGCCACACCAGAAGCGGGGCAGCTGAGTTTTGTTTGCCAGGGAAATGGGCCGTTGTTTGTGTTTGGGGGCCTGTGGCTGGGAGTGTTCGGCTGGTTCCTGAATATGTACGATACGCAGGATTGTTCCCAGATCCAAGGTGGCAGCAGTGCCATGTTGTGCTGGTGTGATTATCCCAAGTGGCTCCTGCAATCTGCCATCCAGAAGTGGGGCAGCTGATTTTTGTTTGCCAGAGAAAAGGTCCGTGGTTTGTGTTTGGGGGCATATGGCTGAGAGTGGCCGGCTGGCCCCTGAAAATCCACGATACACAGGATGGTTCCCAGATCCAAGGTGGCACCAGTGCCAAGTCGGGCTGATTTGATAGTACTAAGTAGCTCATGCAATCTGCCATCCAGAAGCGGGGCAGCTTACTTTTGTTTGCCAGGGAAACGGGCCGAGGTTTCTGTTTGGGGGCCTATGGCTGGGAGTGACCGGCTGGCTCCTGAAAAGCTACAATAGGCAGGATGGTTCCCAGAGCCAAGGTGGCACCAGTGCCAAGTTGGGCTGGTTTGATAGTACCAAGTGGCTCCTGCAATCTGCCATCCAGAAGCGGGGCAGCTTACTTTTGTTTGCCAGAGAAATAGGCCTAGGTTTTTGTCTGGGGGCCTGTGGCTAGGAGTGGCCGGCTGGCTCCTAAGAATCCACGATACGCAGGATGTTTCCCAGACCCAAGGTGACACCAGTGCCAAGTCGGGCTGGTTTGATAGTACCAAGTGGCTCCTGCAAACTCCATCAAAAAGTTGGCAGGCGTGTTTTGTTTTCCAGGGAACAGCGCCGTTGATTTTGTTTGGGGGCCTGTGGCTGGGAGTGGCCGGCTGGCTCCTTAGAATCCACGATACGCAGGATGGTTCCCAGACCCAAGGTGGCACCAGTGCCAAGTCGGGCTGGTTTGATTACACCAAGTGGCTCCTGCAATCTGCCATCCAGAAGTGAGGCAGCTAAGTTTTGTTTGCCAGAAAAAAGGGCCGTGGTTTTTGTTGGGGGCCTGTGGCTGGGAGTGGCCGGCTGGCTCCTTAGAATCCACCATACGCAGGATGGTTCCCAGACCCAAGGTGGTACCAGTGCCAAGTCGGGCTGGTTTGATAGTCCCAAGTGGCTCCTGCAAACTGCCATCCAGAAGCGGGGCAGCTGAGTTTTGTTTGCCAGGGAAATGGGCCGTTGTTTGTGTTTGGGGGCCTGTGGCTGGGAGTGTTCGGCTGGTTCCTGAATATGTACGATACGCAGGATTGTTCCCAGACCCAAGGTGGCACCAGTGCCAAGTCGGGCTGGTTTGATGGTGCAAAGTGGCTCCTGCAATCTGCCATCCAGACGCGGGGCAGCGGATTTTTGTTTCCATGAGAAATGGTCCGTGGTTTGTTTTTGGGGGTATATGGCTGGGCCTGGCCGGCTGGCTCCTTAAAAAGCTCGATATGCAGGATGGTTCCCTGACACAAGGTGGCACCAGTGCCACGTCGGGCGGTTTTCGTAGTACAAAGTGCGTCCTAAAATTTGCCATCCAGAAGAGGGGCAGTTGAGTTTTGTTTGCCAGAGAAAAGGTCCGTGGTTTGTTTTTGGGGGCATATGGCTGAGAGTGGCTGGCTGGCCCCTGAAAATCCACGATACACAGGATGGTTCCCAGATCCAAGGTGGCACCTGTGCCAAGTCGGGCTGATTTGATAGTACTAAGTAGCTCCTGCAATCTGCCATCCAGAAGCGGGGCAGCTTACTTTTGTTTGCCAGGGAAACGGGCCGAGGTTTGTGTTTGGGGGCCTATGGCTGAGAGTGACCGGCTGGCTCCTGAAAAGCTACAATAGGCAGGATGGTGACCAGACCCATGGTGGCACCAGTGCCAAGTTGGGCTGGTTTGATAGTACCAAGTGGTTCCTGCAATCTGCCATCCAGAAGCAGGGCAGCTGAGTTTTGTTTGCCAGAGAAAAGGGCCTTGGTTTGTGTTTGGGGGCATATGGCTGGGTGTGGCCAGCTGGCTCCTTAAAATGCACGATATGCAACATGGCTCCCAGACCCAAGGTGGCACCAGTGCCAAGTTGGGCTGGTTTGATAGTACCAAGTGGCTCCTGCAATCTTCCATGATCACGTGGAGAAATACTTTCTGGTTTCAGCCATATGCTCTTTCTTCTCTCCCTCAACTTCTCTATCACCTCTCATCTGGTTCACATGCGCTGTCTTCAAGGTCCACAGGCTACTTTTCACAGAATCTTCTGGCCTGATGAAGTAAGAATGATGAATAGAACAGAGCTGGGATCTATTTTCCAGTTTGGATAAAATGCATTCTGCACACAAATCCAAGGAGAACGTGCTGCCCCAATGCCCAGAAAATCTTTCACTCCTGCTAGTGTTCTACGTCAACCGCAACTTAGTCTGAAAGAAAAGCTTTTTCTCTGAGAGCATCTGAGAGGTTTGCATGAAGCACTGATATCTGACATATGCAATTTTGAATAGGAGAGGAAAAAGAAAATGGCAAGGAGTTTTTAATTTTAGTGGTTTCAATTTTAATTTCCGTGCACTTTTTCAAAACTTGTCAGCTCAAATGCCCATCAACATCTTTTAGTCATCTGTAAGTCAGTATTCATATAAAATGTGCTTCAAATCCAAAGAATTTCAAATTTGCACTCCAAGCTTCTATGCCTAGATTTATGATTTCCTACACATATTAGATGAAAGGAAGGCCTTTTTTACTGTGGGAGTGCTGGAACACTGGAACAGGTTGCCCAGAGAAGTTGTGGGTGTCCCATCCCTGAAAGTATTCAAGGTCACCTTGGACGGGGCTTGGAGCAGCAACAAAGGAGAAGCTTGATGGTAGAGAAACAAAGTCGGACTATAGAAGAAACTCGGATTGAAGTATAGGATCAAGTTTTCTCTCAGCTCTTGGGGTAAATTCAAAGTTGTACAAAATGACATTTATCTGTGCTATTCACTACTGTAACAGAAAGTTTCATGAAAACTGTACAGAAGATAGTAAATTTTAAAAGAGATAAGAATTACAGCATAAAATCCATGGGATAGGTTACAACATGAGACACTCTCTAAGAGAAAATCTCTTTGTTTCAGCACTTCATCGGGGTAAGATTTCATGAAGTGCCAAAGAAGGCGGCAAAATATCATTCGGGACATTATTTACTGGAATTCAGCCTGGCCATTAGTAGGAACTGCCTTTGAACATATCATGTAGATATACCACACACGCTTTCCCTTCACTGAAAAATTACTGTTTACAACAAATAAGCAATTGACGATCAAAATTGATTGAAAGCATCTTAAACATGTCAAGTATTTCATTGTAGATGATCTGTGATCCAAATGCTTCTTCCACCTTCGAGAGGGACAGAAGAATTCTTCCATATCATGATGGTTTAAAATTGTATCAACCAATGTTTTCTGCTGAAAAGATATCATCTATTTTTTTCTATTTTTGGAAGAAAATATTCCTAGACATACAACAGGTGAGAACTAAGTAATTTTAAAGAAACAAATGAAATGAAAATATTCTGTAAATAGAATGAAATGAAAAGCTGTGTTTTAAATAGGAGCTAAATATTAAACAGAATTTTTGTACCAGGCATTTGAATTACTGCACCAGCTCTTTTGCCCATCAAGAGAGGCATTTAGCATTTCAGTCTTTTCCAAGGTGTTCATGATCTGCTATGCTGATCTCTGTGTGTGCCTAGGTGTGTGTGGAGGGGGGGGCATATGAAGGGGAGTGTGTATGTTTGCTTTACAATTGTTGTGGCAGATTCATGCCTCAGCTCCACATTTTGTTTTAAAAAGGTCACACCGAGTGGATATGAAGTTTACTATCAACAAGAGATCGATTCCCAAATCATCCATTTGACTCTCCCTTATAAATCATGTGCTTTGTTGCATATTTTATCAAATATACTTTCAAGCCAGATGGAGGAAGGAGGATGTGGGAATCCCTCCACCATCTTGCAACTTTTATGTAAGTAGGTTTTCAAGAAAATCATCATTTCTCTTTTAAATATGTCTGGAACAGGCATGATGGTAGTGTCAACCTGTTGGAGTTTTTGTTGCTGGAAGAAGTTGTACAAAAGGATTGGTTTTTACATTGACCAGTTACTGAATCAAGCGCAGGAATACATTGGAAATTTAGCTGGGGGTTCCTTTTCCCAGCAGACTACTTCTAGAACGAGCTTGTACACTGAAGCTGACTCTTTTGCTCTCTTTTTGTTTCTTTCCTATTTTCTTGGCTTCTTTGCCACTATCTAGACAATTTTGGAACTTTGTTCCCAACTAAAATGGTTTCAATAGTCTGATTGTGATCATACATTTTTACAAGGAATTTTTAAAATCTTTCCTCGAGTCCAGAAAGTCAAGGACTTAGATCTTTTTCTTCCCTTATCAATATTGCCATGAAATTGATAAATAAAGACCAACTCTTTATTTTTGTTTTTAACCCACGTAGATAATTCCCATCCATTAATCCATTTTGTGGACCAATAGCTGCCATTCTGATGGAAGCTGTCACTTCTTAACAATAGGCATTCTGTGACTATGTTGACTGCACTTTGGGTGAAGATCCTAACTGGTCTTAGATATACATAGGGAGAAATTTGCTCAGCCAGTGTCAGTCTTAAGCATGCGTATCAGAAGATCTTTCTAGAGCTGGGAATTTTCCCATGAAAGGGATTCAGTTAGGGAAGAGACACTTGTGCCAGAGTTTTACATTCTTCTTGAACACTGCTTAAGGAACTTAGATGCCATGTCCATTTGGATCTCTGTCTGCACAGAACTTTGTCATGCCAGCGCTTTGAAATGCATCTTGAAGAGAATTCACTAGCACAGAATGAAAGAGAGTGGAAGGGGTTGGTGGGGCTAACCAGGCCCAACCCCCCTGCCTAAACCAGGATACCTAGAGCCTCTTGCCCAGGATTCTATCTGGGTGTACTTTTAATGTCTTCAAAGATCCAGGCTCCACAATCTTTCTGGGCAGTCTGTGCCGTGGTTCAGTCACCCTGACAGTAAAGAAACATTTACTGATGTTCAAAGGCAATCTCCTGTATTTCAGTGTGTGCCCACTGCCTCTTGTCTTTTCCCTCAGCATCACTGAAAAGACACTGATTCCCTCCCCTTTGCACTATTGCTTCCATATGTATGTGTGATGCCATGTAGAGGTATGTCAAAAACCTCCCTGAAGCCCAGGCAGATAATATTCCCTTCATCTACCAGTCAAGTTGATTCATCAGAGGAGTTTAAAGTGATGTTCAGCATGAAATTCCCCTGAAAAATCATGCTAACTACATTATTTGGTCATCTGTCATGTGCCTGGCAAGGATTTCCAGGAAGAGCTGCTTCATCAACTTCCTGGGGATAAAAAAGAGGCTGGCTGGTTTGTACTATGGCGAGTCCTCTTAATTGCCTTTTTTGAAGATGGGTGTCATTTGCTAACATCCACTCTTTAGCCTCTGTTGTCGTCTACATCTTAGCAAAACGCTTTTCCACTATGTCTGGCTAGGAAAAACTGTGCCAGCACAGAAAACATCTCCCATCTTGTTCTAGAAGTTGCACGGATGTCTGCCAAGTGTTTGGCAGGAAGAAAAGAAAAGTTGTCCAAAACAGCTTCCAATCGAATGTTCCTGTGATTGGAAAAGTCAGGAGAGTGCAAAGGTACTGTTTTCTATCAGTTGGCAAGGTGCGCACACAATCCCAGTGTTGTACAGCTTGCTTCTTCACCTTCCCGAAGCTGCCGCTCTCGCCGGCTGCCGGAGCCCAAGAAGCGGCTTCTTCGCGCAAAGACGATTGTGCCGCTCACAGTGCTCTCCTTAGCGCGGCTTCTGCCGAAAGACGCCCGGCAGCGGCTCTTACCTCCGGAGAGCATCCTACCTTCGTCTTTAGCTCCTCTTCTCATCTACACCTCGGCAAAACGCTTTTCCACTATGTCTGGCTAGGAAAAACTGTGCCAGCACAGAAAACATCTCCCATCGTGTTCTAGAAGTTGCACGGATGTCTGCCAAGTGTTTGGCAGGAAGAAAAGAAAAGTTGTCCAAAACAGCTTCCAATCGAATGTTCCTGTGATTGGAAAAGTCAGGAGAGTGCAAAGGTACTGTTTTCTATCAGTTGGCAAGGTGCGCACACAATCCCAGTGTTGTACAGCTTGCTTCTTCACCTTCCCGAAGCTGCCGCTCTCGCCGGCTGCCGGAGCCCAAGAAGCGGCTTCTTCGCGCAAAGACGATTGTGCCGCTCACAGTGCTCTCCTTAGCGCGGCTTCTGCCGAAAGACGCCCGGCAGCGGCTCTTACCTCCGGAGAGCATCCTACCTTCGTCTTTCGCGTCTTATGTAGTCTACACCTCGGCAAAACGCTTTTCCACTATGTCTGGCTAGGAAAAACTGTGCCAGCACAGAAAACATCTCCCATCGTGTTCTAGAAGTTGCACGGATGTCTGCCAAGTGTTTGGCAGGAAGAAAAGAAAAGTTGTCCAAAACAGCTTCCAATCGAATGTTCCTGTGATTGGAAAAGTCAGGAGAGTGCAAAGGTACTGTTTTCTATCAGTTGGCAAGGTGCGCACACAATCCCAGTGTTGTACAGCTTGCTTCTTCACCTTCCCGAAGCTGCCGCTCTCGCCGGCTGCCGGAGCCCAAGAAGCGGCTTCTTCGCGCAAAGACGATTGTGCCGCTCACAGTGCTCTCCTTAGCGCGGCTTCTGCCGAAAGACGCCCGGCAGCGGCTCTTACCTCCGGAGAGCATCCTACCTTCGTCTTTCGCGTCTTTTGTAGTCTACATCTTAGCAAAACGCTTTTCCACTATGTCTGGCTAGGAAAAACTGTGCCAGCACAGAAAACATCTCCCATCGTGTTCTAGAAGTTGCACGGATGTCTGCCAAGTGTTTGGCAGGAAGAAAAGAAAAGTTGTCCAAAACAGCTTCCAATCGAATGTTCCTGTGATTGGAAAAGTCAGGAGAGTGCAAAGGTACTGTTTTCTATCAGTTGGCAAGGTGCGCACACAATCCCAGTGTTGTACAGCTTGCTTCTTCACCTTCCCGAAGCTGCCGCTCTCGCCGGCTGCCGGAGCCCAAGAAGCGGCTTCTTCGCGCAAAGACGATTGTGCCGCTCACAGTGCTCTCCTTAGCGCGGCTTCTGCCGAAAGACGCCCGGCAGCGGCTCTTACCTCCGGAGAGCATCCTACCTTCGTCTTTCGCGTCTTATGTAGTCTACACCTCGGCAAAACGCTTTTCCACTATGTCTGGCTAGGAAAAACTGTGCCAGCACAGAAAACATCTCCCATCGTGTTCTAGAAGTTGCACGGATGTCTGCCAAGTGTTTGGCAGGAAGAAAAGAAAAGTTGTCCAAAACAGCTTCCAATCGAATGTTCCTGTGATTGGAAAAGTCAGGAGAGTGCAAAGGTACTGTTTTCTATCAGTTGGCAAGGTGCGCACACAATCCCAGTGTTGTACAGCTTGCTTCTTCACCTTCCCGAAGCTGCCGCTCTCGCCGGCTGCCGGAGCCCAAGAAGCGGCTTCTTCGCGCAAAGACGATTGTGCCGCTCACAGGGCTCTCCTTAGCGCGGCTTCTGCCGAAAGACGCCCGGCAGCGGCTCTTACCTCCGGAGAGCATCCTACCTTCGTCTTTCGCGTCTTTTGTAGTCTACACCTCGGCAAAACGCTTTTCCACTATGTCTGGCTAGGAAAAACTGTGCCAGCACAGAAAACATCTCCCATCGTGTTCTAGAAGTTGCACGGATGTCTGCCAAGTGTTTGGCAGGAAGAAAAGAAAAGTTGTTCAAAGCAGCTTCCAATCGAATGTTCATGTGATTGGAAAAGTCAGGAGAGTGCAAAGGTACTGTTTTCTATCAGTTGGCAAGGTGCGCACACAATCCCAGTGTTGTACAGCTTGCTTCTTCACCTTCCCGAAGCTGCCGCTCTCGCCGGCTGCCGGAGCCCAAGAAGCGGCTTCTTCGCGCAAAGACGATTGTGCCGCTCACAGTGCTCTCCTTAGCGCGGCTTCTGCCGAAAGACGCCCGGCAGCGGCTCTTACCTCCGGAGAGCATCCTACCTTCGTCTTTTGCGTCTTTTGTAGTCTACATCTTAGCAAAACGCTTTTCCACTATGTCTGGCTAGGAAAAACTGTGCCAGCACAGAAAACATCTCCCATCGTGTTCTAGAAGTTGCACGGATGTCTGCCAAGTGTTTGGCAGGAAGAAAAGAAAAGTTGTCCAAAACAGCTTCCAATCGAATGTTCCTGTGATTGGAAAAGTCAGGAGAGTGCAAAGGTACTGTTTTCTATCAGTTGGCAAGGTGCGCACACAATCCCAGTGTTGTACAGCTTGCTTCTTCACCTTCCCGAAGCTGCCGCTCTCGCCGGCTCCCGGAACCGAAGAATCGGCTTGTTCGCGCAAAGACGATTGTGCCGCTCACAGGGCCCTCCTTAGCGCGGCTTCTGCCGAAAGACGCCCGGCAGCGGCTCTTAACTCCGGAGAGCATCCTACCTTCGTCTTTCGCGTCTTATGTAGTCTACATCTTAGCAAAACGCTTTTCCACTATGTCTGGCTAGGAAAAACCGTGCCAGCCCAGAAAACATCTCCCATCGTTTTCTAGAAGTTGCAGATATGTCTGCCAAGTGTTTGGCAGGAAGAACAGAAAAGTTGTCCAAAACAGCTTCCAATCGAATGTTCCTGTGATTGGAAAAGTCAGGAGAGTGCAAAGGTACTGTTTTCTATCAGTTGGCAAGGTGCGCACACAATCCCAGTGTTGTACAGCTTGCTTCTTCACCTTCCCGAAGCTGCCACTCTCAGGAGGTAAGAGCCGCTGCCGGGCGTCTTTCGGCAGAAGCCGCGCTAAGGGGAGCACTGTGAGCGGCACAATCGTCTTTGCGCGAAGAAGCCGCTTCTTGGGCTCCGGCAGCCGGCGAGAGCGGCAGCTTCGGGAAGGTGAAGAAGCAAGCTGTACAACACTGGGATTGTGTGCGCACCTTGCCAACTGATAGAAAACAGTACCTTTGCACTCTCCTGACTTTTCCAATCACAGGAACATTCGATTGGAAGCTGTTTTGGACAACTTTTCTTTTCTTCCTGCCAAACACTTGGCAGACATCCGTGCAACTTCTAGAACACGATGGGAGATGTTTTCTGTGCTGGCACAGTTTTTCCTAGCCAGACATAGTGGAAAAGCGTTTTGCCGAGGTGTAGACTACATAAGACGCGAAAGACGAAGGTAGGATGCTCTCCGGAGGTAAGAGCCGCTGCCGGGCGTCTTTCGGCAGAAGCCGCGCTAAGGAGGGCACTGTGAGCGGCACAATCGTCTTTGCGCGAAGAAGCCGCTTCTTGGGCTCCGGCAGCCGGCGAGAGCGGCAGCTTCGGGAAGGTGAAGAAGCAAGCTGTACAACACTGGGATTGTGTGCGCACCTTGCCAACTGATAGAAAACAGTACCTTTGCACTCTCCTGACTTTTCCAATCACAGGAACATTCGATTGGAAGCTGTTTTGGACAACTTTTCTTTTCTTCCTGCCAAACACTTGGCAGACATCCGTGCAACTTCTAGAACACGATGGGAGATGTTTTCTGTGCTGGCACAGTTTTTCCTAGCCAGACATAGTGGAAAAGCGTTTTGCCGAGGTGTAGACTACATAAGACGCGAAAGACGAAGGTAGGATGCTCTCCGGAGGTAAGAGCAGCTGCCGGGCGTCTTTCGGCAGAAGCCGCGCTAAGGAGAGCACTGTGAGCGGCACAATCGTCTTTGCGCGAAGAAGCCGCTTCTTCGGTTCCGGGAGCCGGCGAGAGCGGCAGCTTCGGGAAGGTGAAGAAGCAAGCTGTACAACACTGGGATTGTGTGCGCACCTTGCCAACTGATAGAAAACAGTACCTTTGCACTCTCCTGACTTTTCCAATCACAGGAACATTCGATTGGAAGCTGTTTTGGACAACTTTTCTTTTCTTCCTGCCAAACACTTGGCAGACATCCGTGCAACTTCTAGAACACGATGGGAGATGTTTTCTGTGCTGGCACAGTTTTTCCTAGCCAGACATAGTGGAAAAGCTTTTTGCCGAGGTGTAGACTACATAAGACGCGAAAGACGAAGGTAGGATGCTCTCCGGAGGTAAGAGCCGCTGCCGGGCGTCTTTCGGCAGAAGCCGCGCTAAGGAGAGCACTGTGAGCGGCACAATCGTCTTTGCGCGAAGAAGCCGCTTCTTGGGCTCCGGCAGCCGGCGAGAGCGGCAGCTTCGGGAAGGTGAAGAAGCAAGCTGTACAACACTGGGATTGTGTGCGCACCTTGCCAACTGATAGAAAACAGTACCTTTGCACTCTCCTGACTTTTCCAATCACAGGAACATTCGATTGGAAGCTGTTTTGGACAACTTTTCTTTTCTTCCTGCCAAACACTTGGCAGACATCCGTGCAACTTCTAGAACACGATGGGAGATGTTTTCTGTGCTGGCACAGTTTTTCCTAGCCAGACATAGTGGAAAAGCGTTTTGCTAAGATGTAGACTACAAAAGACGCGAAAGACGAAGGTAGGATGCTCTCCGGAGGTAAGAGCCGCTGCCGGGCGTCTTTCGGCAGAAGCCGCGCTAAGGAGAGCACTGTGAGCGGCACAATCGTCTTTGCGCGAAGAAGCCGCTTCTTGGGCTCCGGCAGCCGGCGAGAGCGGCAGCTTCGGGAAGGTGAAGAAGCAAGCTGTACAACACTGGGATTGTGTGCGCACCTTGCCAACTGATAGAAAACAGTACCTTTGCACTCTCCTGACTTTTCCAATCACAGGAACATTCGATTGGAAGCTGTTTTGGACAACTTTTCTTTTCTTCCTGCCAAACACTTGGCAGACATCCGTGCAACTTCTAGAACACGATGGGAGATGTTTTCTGTGCTGGCACAGTTTTTCCTAGCCAGACATAGTGGAAAAGCGTTTTGCCGAGGTGTAGACTACATAAGACGCGAAAGACGAAGGTAGGATGCTCTCCGGAGGTAAGAGCCGCTGCCGGGCGTCTTTCGGCAGAAGCCGCGCTAAGGAGAGCACTGTGAGCGGCACAATCGTCTTTGCGCGAAGAAGCCGCTTCTTGGGCTCCGGCAGCCGGCGAGAGCGGCAGCTTCGGGAAGGTGAAGAAGCAAGCTGTACAACACTGGGATTGTGTGCGCACCTTGCCAACTGATAGAAAACAGTACCTTTGCACTCTCCTGACTTTTCCAATCACAGGAACATTCGATTGGAAGCTGTTTTGGACAACTTTTCTTTTCTTCCTGCCAAACACTTGGCAGACATCCGTGCAACTTCTAGAACACGATGGGAGATGTTTTCTGTGCTGGCACAGTTTTTCCTAGCCAGACATAGTGGAAAAGCGTTTTGCTAAGATGTAGACTACAAAAGACGCGAAAGACGAAGGTAGGATGCTCTCCGGAGGTAAGAGCCGCTGCCGGGCGTCTTTCGGCAGAAGCCGCGCTAAGGAGAGCACTGTGAGCGGCACAATCGTCTTTGCGCGAAGAAGCCGCTTCTTGGGCTCCGGCAGCCGGCGAGAGCGGCAGCTTCGGGAAGGTGAAGAAGCAAGCTGTACAACACTGGGATTGTGTGCGCACCTTGCCAACTGATAGAAAACAGTACCTTTGCACTCTCCTGACTTTTCCAATCACAGGAACATTCGATTGGAAGCTGTTTTGGACAACTTTTCTTTTCTTCCTGCCAAACACTTGGCAGACATCCGTGCAACTTCTAGAACACGATGGGAGATGTTTTCTGTGCTGGCACAGTTTTTCCTAGCCAGACATAGTGGAAAAGCGTTTTGCCGAGGTGTAGATGAGAAGAGGAGCTAAAGACGAAGGTAGGATGCTCTCCGGAGGTAAGAGCCGCTGCCGGGCGTCTTTCGGCAGAAGCCGCGCTAAGGAGAGCACTGTGAGCGGCACAATCGTCTTTGCGCGAAGAAGCCGCTTCTTGGGCTCCGGCAGCCGGCGAGAGCGGCAGCTTCGGGAAGGTGAAGAAGCAAGCTGTACAACACTGGGATTGTGTGCGCACCTTGCCAACTGATAGAAAACAGTACCTTTGCACTCTCCTGACTTTTCCAATCACAGGAACATTCGATTGGAAGCTGTTTTGGACAACTTTTCTTTTCTTCCTGCCAAACACTTGGCAGACATCCGTGCAACTTCTAGAACACGATGGGAGATGTTTTCTGTGCTGGCACAGTTTTTCCTAGCCAGACATAGTGGAAAAGCGTTTTGCCGAGGTGTAGATGAGAAGAGGAGCTAAAGACGAAGGTAGGATGCTCTCCGGAGGTAAGAGCCGCTGCCGGGCGTCTTTCGGCAGAAGCCGCGCTAAGGAGAGCACTGTGAGCGGCACAATCGTCTTTGCGCGAAGAAGCCGCTTCTTGGGCTCCGGCAGCCGGCGAGAGCGGCAGCTTCGGGAAGGTGAAGAAGCAAGCTGTACAACACTGGGATTGTGTGCGCACCTTGCCAACTGATAGAAAACAGTACCTTTGCACTCTCCTGACTTTTCCAATCACAGGAACATTCGATTGGAAGCTGTTTTGGACAACTTTTCTTTTCTTCCTGCCAAACACTTGGCAGACATCCGTGCAACTTCTAGAACACGATGGGAGATGTTTTCTGTGCTGGCACAGTTTTTCCTAGCCAGACATAGTGGAAAAGCTTTTTGCCGAGGTGTAGATGAGAAGAGGAGCTAAAGAGTGGATGTTAGCAAATGACACCCATCTTCAAAAAAGGCAATTAAGAGGACTCGCCATAGTACAAACCAGCCAGCCTCTTTTTTATCCCCAGGAAGTTGATGAAGCAGCTCTTCCTGGAAATCCTTGCCAGGCACATGACAGATGACCAAATAATGTAGTTAGCATGATTTTTCAGGGGAATTTCATGCTGAACATCACTTTAAACTCCTCTGATGAATCAACTTGACTGGTAGATGAAGGGAATATTATCTGCCTGGGCTTCAGGGAGGTTTTTGACATACCTCTACATGGCATCACACATACATATGGAAGCAATAGTGCAAAGGGGAGGGAATCAGTGTCTTTTCAGTGATGCTGAGGGAAAAGACAAGAGGCAGTGGGCACACACTGAAATACAGGAGATTGCCTTTGAACATCAGTAAATGTTTCTTTACTGTCAGGGTGACTGAACCACGGCACAGACTGCCCAGAAAGATTGTGGAGCCTGGATCTTCGAAGACATTAAAAGTACACCCAGATAGAATCCTGGGCAAGAGGCTCTAGGTATCCTGGTTTAGGCAGGGGGGTTGGGCCTGGTTAGCCCCACCAACCCCTTCCACTCTCTTTCATTCTGTGCTAGTGAATTCTCTTCAAGATGCATTTCAAAGCGCTGGCATGACAAAGTTCTGTGCAGACAGAGATCCAAATGGACATGGCATCTAAGTTCCTTAAGCAGTGTTCAAGAAGAATGTAAAACTCTGGCACAAGTGTCTCTTCCCTAACTGAATCCCTTTCATGGGAAAATTCCCAGCTCTAGAAAGATCTTCTGATACGCATGCTTAAGACTGACACTGGCTGAGCAAATTTCTCCCTATGTATATCTAAGACCAGTTAGGATCTTCACCCAAAGTGCAGTCAACATAGTCACGGAATGCCTATTGTTAAGAAGTGACAGCTTCCATCAGAATGGCAGCTATTGGTCCACAAAATGGATTAATGGATGGGAATTATCTACGTGGGTTAAAAACAAAAATAAAGAGTTGGTCTTTATTTATCAATTTCATGGCAATATTGATAAGGGAAGAAAAAGATCTAAGTCCTTGACTTTCTGGACTCGAGGAAAGATTTTAAAAATTCCTTGTAAAAATGTATGATCACAATCAGACTATTGAAACCATTTTAGTTGGGAACAAAGTTCCAAAATTGTCTAGATAGTGGCAAAGAAGCCAAGAAAATAGGAAAGAAACAAAAAGAGAGCAAAAGAGTCAGCTTCAGTGTACAAGCTCGTTCTAGAAGTAGTCTGCTGGGAAAAGGAACCCCCAGCTAAATTTCCAATGTATTCCTGCGCTTGATTCAGTAACTGGTCAATGTAAAAACCAATCCTTTTGTACAACTTCTTCCAGCAACAAAAACTCCAACAGGTTGACACTACCATCATGCCTGTTCCAGACATATTTAAAAGAGAAATGATGATTTTCTTGAAAACCTACTTACATAAAAGTTGCAAGATGGTGGAGGGATTCCCACATCCTCCTTCCTCCATCTGGCTTGAAAGTATATTTGATAAAATATGCAACAAAGCACATGATTTATAAGGGAGAGTCAAATGGATGATTTGGGAATCGATCTCTTGTTGATAGTAAACTTCATATCCACTCGGTGTGACCTTTTTAAAACAAAATGTGGAGCTGAGGCATGAATCTGCCACAACAATTGTAAAGCAAACATACACACTCCCCTTCATATGCCCCCCCCTCCACACACACCTAGGCACACACAGAGATCAGCATAGCAGATCATGAACACCTTGGAAAAGACTGAAATGCTAAATGCCTCTCTTGATGGGCAAAAGAGCTGGTGCAGTAATTCAAATGCCTGGTACAAAAATTCTGTTTAATATTTAGCTCCTATTTAAAACACAGCTTTTCATTTCATTCTATTTACAGAATATTTTCATTTCATTTGTTTCTTTAAAATTACTTAGTTCTCACCTGTTGTATGTCTAGGAATATTTTCTTCCAAAAATAGAAAAAAATAGATGATATCTTTTCAGCAGAAAACATTGGTTGATACAATTTTAAACCATCATGATATGGAAGAATTCTTCTGTCCCTCTCGAAGGTGGAAGAAGCATTTGGATCACAGATCATCTACAATGAAATACTTGACATGTTTAAGATGCTTTCAATCAATTTTGATCGTCAATTGCTTATTTGTTGTAAACAGTAATTTTTCAGTGAAGGGAAAGTGTGTGTGGTATATCTACATGATATGTTCAAAGGCAGTTCCTACTAATGGCCAGGCTGAATTCCAGTAAATAATGTCCCGAATGATATTTTGCCGCCTTCTTTGGCACTTCATGAAATCTTACCCCGATGAAGTGCTGAAACAAAGAGATTTTCTCTTAGAGAGTGTCTCATGTTGTAACCTATCCCATGGATTTTATGCTGTAATTCTTATCTCTTTTAAAATTTACTATCTTCTGTACAGTTTTCATGAAACTTTCTGTTACAGTAGTGAATAGCACAGATAAATGTCATTTTGTACAACTTTGAATTTACCCCAAGAGCTGAGAGAAAACTTGATCCTATACTTCAATCCGAGTTTCTTCTATAGTCCGACTTTGTTTCTCTACCATCAAGCTTCTCCTTTGTTGCTGCTCCAAGCCCCGTCCAAGGTGACCTTGAATACTTTCAGGGATGGGACACCCACAACTTCTCTGGGCAACCTGTTCCAGTGTTCCAGCACTCCCACAGTAAAAAAGGCCTTCCTTTCATCTAATATGTGTAGGAAATCATAAATCTAGGCATAGAAGCTTGGAGTGCAAATTTGAAATTCTTTGGATTTGAAGCACATTTTATATGAATACTGACTTACAGATGACTAAAAGATGTTGATGGGCATTTGAGCTGACAAGTTTTGAAAAAGTGCACGGAAATTAAAATTGAAACCACTAAAATTAAAAACTCCTTGCCATTTTCTTTTTCCTCTCCTATTCAAAATTGCATATGTCAGATATCAGTGCTTCATGCAAACCTCTCAGATGCTCTCAGAGAAAAAGCTTTTCTTTCAGACTAAGTTGCGGTTGACGTAGAACACTAGCAGGAGTGAAAGATTTTCTGGGCATTGGGGCAGCACGTTCTCCTTGGATTTGTGTGCAGAATGCATTTTATCCAAACTGGAAAATAGATCCCAGCTCTGTTCTATTCATCATTCTTACTTCATCAGGCCAGAAGATTCTGTGAAAAGTAGCCTGTGGACCTTGAAGACAGCGCATGTGAACCAGATGAGAGGTGATAGAGAAGTTGAGGGAGAGAAGAAAGAGCATGAGGCTGAAACCAGAAAGTATTTCTCCACGTGATCATGGAAGATTGCAGGAGCCACTTGGTACTATCAAACCAGCCCAACTTGGCACTGGTGCCACCTTGGGTCTGGGAGCCATGTTGCATATCGTGCATTTTAAGGAGCCAGCTGGCCACACCCAGCCATATGCCCCCAAACACAAACCAAGGCCCTTTTCTCTGGCAAACAAAACTCAGCTGCCCTGCTTCTGGATGGCAGATTGCAGGAACCACTTGGTACTATCAAACCAGCCCAACTTGGCACTGGTGCCACCATGGGTCTGGTCACCATCCTGCCTATTGTAGCTTTTCAGGAGCCAGCCGGTCACTCTCAGCCATAGGCCCCCAAACACAAACCTCGGCCCGTTTCCCTGGCAAACAAAAGTAAGCTGCCCCGCTTCTGGATGGCAGATTGCAGGAGCTACTTAGTACTATCAAATCAGCCCGACTTGGCACAGGTGCCACCTTGGATCTGGGAACCATCCTGTGTATCGTGGATTTTCAGGGGCCACCCAGCCACTCTCAGCCATATGCCCCCAAAAACAAACCACGGACCTTTTCTCTGGCAAACAAAACTCAACTGCCCCTCTTCTGGATGGCAAATTTTAGGACGCACTTTGTACTACGAAAACCGCCCGACGTGGCACTGGTGCCACCTTGTGTCAGGGAACCATCCTGCATATCGAGCTTTTTAAGGAGCCAGCCGGCCAGGCCCAGCCATATACCCCCAAAAACAAACCACGGACCATTTCTCATGGAAACAAAAATCCGCTTCCCCGCGTCTGGATGGCAGATTGCAGGAGCCACTTTGCACCATCAAACCAGCCCGACTTGGCACTGGTGCCACCTTGGGTCTGGGAACAATCCTGCGTATCGTACATATTCAGGAACCAGCCGAACACTCCCAGCCACAGGCCCCCAAACACAAACAACGGCCCATTTCCCTGGCAAACAAAACTCAGCTGCCCCGCTTCTGGATGGCAGTTTGCAGGAGCCACTTGGGACTATCACACCAGCACAACATGGCACTGCTGCCACCTTGGATCTGGGAACCATCCTTCCTATCGTGGATTTTCAGGGGCCAGCCGGTCACTCTCAGCCATAGGCCCCAAACACAAACCACGGCCCTTTTCTCTGGAAAACAAAACTCAACTGCCCCTCTTCTGGATGGCAGATTGCAGGAGCCAGTGGGTACTATGAAACTAGCCCTACTTGGCACTGGTGCCACCTTGGGTCTGGGAACCATGCTGCGTATCATGGATTTTCAGGAGCCAGCCGTCCACTGCCAGCCACAGGCCCCGAAACACAAACAACAGCCTTTTTCTCTGGCAAACAAAATTCAGCTGCCCCGCTTCTGGATGGCAGATTGCAGGAACCACTTGGTACTAACAAACCAGCCCGACTTGGAACTGGTGCCACCTTGGGTCTGGGAACCATCCTGCGTATCGTGGATTCTAAGGAGCCAGCTGGCCACTCCCAGCCACAGGCCCCAAAATACACACAACGGCGCTTTTCCCTGGAAAACAAAACTCGCCTGCCAACTTTTTGATGGCAGATTGCAGGAGCCACTTGGTACTATCAAACCAGCCCAACTTGGCACTGGTGCCACCATGGGTCTGGTCACCATCCTGCCTATCGTAGCTTTTCAGGAGCCAGCCGGTCACTCCCAGCCATAGGCCCCCAGAAAAAAACCTCGGTCCGTTTCCCTGGAAAACAAAAGTAAGCTGCCCCGCTTCTGGATGGCAGATTGCAGGAGCCACTTGGTGCTATCAAACCAGCCCGACTTGGCACTGGTGCCACCTTGGGTCTGGGAACCATCCTGCGTATCCTGTGTTCTAAGGAGCCAGCCGGCCACTCCCAGCCACAGTCCCCCAAACACAAACAACGGCGCTTTTCCCTGGAAAACAAATCTGGCCTGCCAACTTTTTGATGGCAGATTGCAGGAGCCACTTGGTACTATCAAACCAGCCCAACTTGGCACTGGTGCCACCATGGGTCTGGTCACCATCCTGCCTATCGTAGCTTTTCAGGAGCCAGGCGGTCACTCCCAGCCATAGGCCCCCAGACACAAACCTCGGCCCGTTTCCCTGGCAAACAAAAGTAAGCTGCCCCGCTTCTGCATGGCAGATTGCAGGTGCTATTTAGTACTATCAAACCAGCCCGACTTGGCACTGGTGCCACCTCTGGTCTGGGAACCATCCTGCCTATCGTGGATTTTCAGGGGCCAGACGGCCACTATCAGCCATATGCCCCCAAAAAGAAACCACGGGCTTTTCTCTGGTAAACAAAACTCAACTGCCCCTCTTCTGGATGGCAAATTTTAGGACGCACTTTGTACTACGAAAACCGCCCGACTTGGCACTGGTGCCACCTTGGGTCAGGGAACCATCCTGCCTATCGTAGCTTTTCAGGAGCCAGCCGGTCACTCCCAGCCATAGGTCCCCAGACAAATACCTCGGCCCGTTTCCCTGGCAAACAAAAGTAAGCTGCCCCGCTTCTGGATTGCAGATTGCAGGAGCCACTTGGTACTATCAAACCAGCCCAACTTGACACTGGTGCCACCTTGGCTCTGGGAACCATGCTGCGTAACCCGGATTCTAAGACGACAGGCAGCCACTGCCAGCCACAGGCCTCCAAACAAAATCATCGGCGCTTTTCCCTGGAAAACAAAACTCGCCTGACAACTTTTAGATGGCAGATTGCAGGAGCCAGTTGGTACCATCAAACCAGCCCAACTTGGCACTGGTGCCACCTTGGGTCTGGGAACCATCCTGCCTATTGTTGCTTTTCAGGAGCCAGCCGGTCACTTCTAGCCCTAGGCCCCCAGTCATAAACCTCGGCCCGTTTCCCTGGCACACAAATGTAAGCTACCCCGCTTCAGGATGGCAGATTGCAGGAGCCACTTTTCACCATCAAACCAGCCCGACGTGGCACTGGTGCCACCTTGGGTCTGGGAACCATCCTGCGTATCGTGTGTTCTAAGGAGCCAGCCGGCCACTCCCAGCCACAGGCCCCCAAACACAAACAACGGCGCTTTTCCCTGGAAAACAAAACTCGCCTGCCAACTTTTTGATGGCAGATTGCAGGAGCCACTTGGTACTATCAAACCAGCCCAACTTGGCACTGGTGCCACCATGGGTCTGGTAACCATCCTGCCTATCGTAGCTTTTCAGGAGCCAGCCGGTCACTCCCAGCCATAGGCCCCCAGACACAAACCTCGGCCCGTTTCCCTGGCAAACAAAAGTAAGCTGCCCCGCTTCTGCATGGCAGATTGCAGGTGCTATTTAGTACTATCAAACCAGCCCGACTTGGCACTGGTGCCACCTCTGGTCTGGGAACCATCCTGCCTATCGTGGATTTTCAGGCGCCAGACGGCCACTATCAGCCATATGCCCCCAAAAACAAACCACGGCCCTTTTCTCTGGTAAACAAAACTCAACTGCCCCTCTTCTGGATGGCAAATTTTAGGACGCACTTTGTACTACGAAAACCGCCCGACTTGGCACTGGTGCCACCTTGGGTCAGGGAACCATCCTGCCTATCGTAGCTTTTTAAGGAGCCAGCAGGCCACGCCCAGCCATATAGCCCCAAAAACAAACCACGGACCATTTCTCTTGGAAACAAAAATCCGCTGCCCCGCGTCAGGATGGCAGATTGCAGGAGCCACTTTGCACCATCAAACCACCCCGACTTGGCACTGGTGCCATCTTGGATCTGGGAACCATCCTGCCTATCGTAGCTTTTCAGGAGCCAGCCGGTTACTCCCAACCATAGCCCCCAGACAGAAAGCTCTGCCCGTTTCCCTGGCAAACAAAAGTAAGCTACCCCGCTTCTGGATGGCAGATTGCAGGAGCCACTTGGTACCATCAAACCAGCCCAACTTGGCACTGGTGCCACCATGGGTCTGGTCACCATCCTGCCTATCGTAGCTTTTCAGGAGCCAGGCGGTCACTCCCAGCCGTAGGCCCCCAGACAAATACCTCGGCCCGTTTCCCTGGCAAACAAAAGTAAGCTGCCCCGCTTCTGGATGGCAGATTGCAGGAGCCACATGGTACTATCAAACCAGGCCAACATGGCACTGGTGCCACCTTGGCTCTGGGAACCATCCTGCCTATCGTGGATTTTCAGGCGCCAGCCGGCCACTCTCAGCCATATGCCCTCAAACACAAACCACGGCCCTTTTCTCTGGTAAACAAAACTCAACTGCCCCTCTTCTGGATGGCAAATTGCAGGACGCACTTGGTACTACGTAAACAGCCCGACTTGGCAGTGATGCCACCTTGGGTCAGGGAACCATCCTGCGTATCGATGTTTTTAAGGAGTCAGCCGGCAACGTCCAGCCATATACCCCCAAAAAAAAACCCACGGAACTTTTCTCCAGCAAGCAAAAATCCGCTGCCCCGCGTCTGGATGGCAGATTGCAGGAGCTATTTAGTATTATCAAACCAGCCCGACTTGGCACTGGTGCCACCATGGGTCTGGTCACCATCCTTCCTATCGTAGCTTTTCAGGAGCCAGCCGGTCACTCTCAGCCATAGGCCCCAAACACAAACCACGGCCCTTTTCTCTGGAAAACAAAACTCAACTGCCCCTCTTCTGGATGGCAGATTGCAGGAGCCACTGGGTACTATGAAACCAGCCCTACTTGGCACTGGTGCCACCTTGGGTCTGGGAACCATGCTGCGTATCATGGATTTTCAGGAGCCAGCCGTCCACTGCCAGCCACAGGCCCCGAAACACAAACAACAGCCTTTTTCTCTGGCAAACAAAATTCAGCTGCCCCGCTTCTGGATGGCAGATTGCAGGAACCACATGGTACTAACAAACCAGCCCGACTTGGCACTGGTGCCACCTTGGGTCTGGGAACCATCCTGCGTATCGTGGATTCTAAGGAGCCAGCTGGCCACTCCCAGCCACAGGCCCCAAAACACACACAACGGCGCTTTTCCCTGGAAAACAAAACTCGCCTGCCAACTTTTTGATGGCAGATTGCAGGAGCCACTTGGTACTATCAAACCAGCCCAACTTGGCACTGGTGCCACCATGGGTCTGGTCACCATCCTGCCTATCGTAGCTTTTCAGGAGCCAGCCGGTCACTCCCAGCCATAGGCCCCCAGACACAAAGCTCGGCCTGTTTCCCTGGCACAGAAAAGTAAGCTACCGCACTTCTGGATGGCAGATTGCAGGAGCCACTTTGCACCATCAAATCAGCCCAACTTGGCACTGGTGCCACCTTGGCTCTGGGAACCATGCTGCGTAACCCGGATTCTAAGACGACAGGCAGCCACTGCCAGCCACAGGCCTCCAAACAAAATCAACGGCGCTTTTCCCTGGAAAACAAAACTCGCCTGACAACTTTTAGATGGCAGATTGCAGGAGCCAGTAGGTACCATCAAACCAGCCCAACTTGGCACTGGTGCCACCTTGGGTCTGGGAACCATCCTGCCTATTGTTGCTTTTCAGGAGCCAGCCGGTCACTCCTAGCCCTAGGCCCCCAGTCATAAACCTCGGCCCGTTTCCCTGGCACACAAAAGTAAGCTACCCCGCTTCAGGATGGCAGATTGCAGGAGCCACTTTTCACCATCAAACCAGCCCGACTTGGCACTGGTGCCACCTTGGGTCTGGGAACCATCCTGCGTATCGTGTGTTCTAAGGAGCCAGCCGGCCACTCCCAGCCACAGGCCTCCAAACAAAATCAACGGCGCTTTTCCCTGGAAAACAAAACTCGCCTGACAACTTTTAGATGGCAGATTGCAGGAGCCACTTGGTACTATCAAACCAGCCCAACTTGGCACTGGTGCCACCATGGGTCTGGGAACCATCCTGCCTATCGTAGCTTTTCAGGAGCCAGGCGGTCACTCCCAGCCATAGGCCCCCAGACACAAACCTCGGCCCGTTTCCCTGGCAAACAAAAGTAAGCTGCCCCGCTTCTGCATGGCAGATTGCAGGTGCTATTTAGTACTATCAAACCAGCCCGACTTGGCACTGGTGCCACCTCTGGTCTGGGAACCATCCTGCCTATCGTGGATTTTCAGGCGCCAGACGGCCACTATCAGCCATATGCCCCCAAAAACAAACCACGGCCCTTTTCTCTGGTAAACAAAACTCAACTGCCCCTCTTCTGGATGGCAAATTTTAGGACGCACTTTGTACTACGAAAACCGCCCGACTTGGCACTGGTGCCACCTTGGGTCAGGGAACCATCCTGCCTATCGTAGCTTTTTAAGGAGCCAGCAGGCCACGCCCAGCCATATAGCCCCAAAAACAAACCACGGACCATTTCTCTTGGAAACAAAAATCCGCTGCCCCGCGTCAGGATGGTAGATTGCAGGAGCCACGTTGCACCATCAAACCACCCCGACTTGGCACTGGTGCCATCTTGGATCTGGGAACCATCCTGCCTATCGTAGCTTTTCAGGAGCCAGCCGGTTACTCCCAACCATAGGCCCCCAGACAGAAAGCTCTGCCCGTTTCCCTGGCAAACAAAAGTAAGCTACCCCGCTTCTGGATGGCAGATTGCAGGAGCCACTTGGTACTATCAAACCAGCCCAACTTGACACTGGTGCCACTTTGAGTCTGGGAACCATGCTGCGTAACGTTGATTCTAAGGCGCCAGGCGGCCACTCCCAGCCACAGGCCCCCAAATACAAACAACGGCGCTTTTCCCTGGAAAACAAAACTCGCCTGCCAGCTTTTTGATGGCAGATTGCAGGAGCCACTTGGTACTATCAAATCATCCCAACTTGGCACTTGTGCCACTATGGGTCTGGGAACCATCCTGCCAATTGTACCATTTCAGGAGCCAGCCGGTCACTCCCAGCCATAGGCCCCCATCACAAACCTCGGACCGTTTCCCTGGCAAACAAAATTAAGCTGCCCCGATTCTGGATGGCAGATTGCAGGAGCCACTTGGTAGTGTCAAAACAGCCCGACTTGGCACTGGTGCCACCTTGGGTCTGGGAACCATCCTGCGTATCGTGGATTCTAAGCAGCCACCCGGCCACTCCGTGCCACAGGCGCCCAAACACAAACAACGGCGCTTTTCCCTGGAAAACAAAATTCGCCTGCCAACATTTTGATGGCAGATTGCAGGAGCCACTTGGTACTATCAAACCAGCCCAACTTGGCACTGGTGCCACCATGGGTCTGGTCACCATCCTGCCTATCGTAGCTTTTCAGGAGCCAGCCGGTCACTCCCAGCCATAAACCCCCAGACACAAACCTCGGCCCGTTTCCCTGGAAAACAAAAGTAAGCACCCCCAATTCTGGATGGCAGATTGCAGGAGCCACTTGGTAGTATCAAATTAGCCCAACTTGGCACTGGTGCCATCATGGGTCTGGTCACCATCCTGCCTATCTTAGCTTTTCAGGAGCCGGCCGGTCACTCCCTGCCATAGGCCCCCAGACAAATACCTCGGCCCGTTTCCCTGGCAAACAAAAGTAAGCTGCCCCGCTTCTGGATGGCAGATTGCAGGAGCCACATGGTACTATCAAACCAGGCCAACATGGCACTGGTGCCACCTTGGCTCTGGGAACCATCCTGCCTATCGTGGATTTTCAGGCGCCAGCCGGCCACTCTCAGCCATATGCCCCAAAACACAAACCACGGCCCTTTTCTCTGGTAAACAAAACTCAACTGCCCCTCTTCTGGATGGCAAATTGCAGGAGCCACTTGGTACTACGAAAACAGCCCGACTTGGCAGTGATGCCACCTTGGGTCAGGGAACCATCCTGCGTATCGATGTTTTTAAGGAGTCAGCCGGCAACGTCCAGCCATATACCCCCAAAAAAAACCCACGGAACTTTTCTCCAGCAAGCAAAAATCCGCTGCCCCGCGTCTGGATGGCAGATTGCAGGAGCTATTTAGTATTATCAAACCAGCCCGACTTGGCACTGGTGCCACCATCGGTCTGGTCACCATCCTGCCTATCGTAGCTTTTCAGGAGCCAGCCGGTCACTCTCAGCCATAGGCCCCAAACACAAACCACGGCCCTTTTCTCTGGAAAACAAAATTCAACTGCCCCTCTTCTGGATGGCAGATTGCAGGAGCCACTGGGTACTATGAAACCAGCCCGACTTGGCACTGGTGCCACCTTGGGTCTGGGAACCATGCTGCGTATCATGGATTTTCAGGAGCCAGCCATCCACTGCCAGCCACAGGCCCCGAAACACAAACAACAGCCTTTTTCTCTGGCAAACAAAATTCAGCTGCCCCGCTTCTGGATGGCAGATTGCAGGAACCACTTGGTACTAACAAACCAGCCCGACTTGGCACTGGTGCCACCTTGGGTCTGGGAACCATCCTGCGTATCGTGGATTCTAAGGAGCCAGCTGGCCACTCCCAGCCACAGGCCCCAAAACACACACAACGGCGCTTTTCCCTGGAAAACAAAACTCGCCTGCCAACTTTTTGATGGCAGATTGCAGGAGCCACTTGGTACTATCAAACCAGCCCAACTTGGCACTGGTGCCACCATGGGTCTGGTCACCATCCTGCCTATCGTAGCTTTTCAGGAGCCAGCCGGTCACTCCCAGCCATAGGCCCCCAGACACAAAGCTCGGCCCGTTTCCCTGGCAAACAAAAGTAAGCTGCCCCGCTTCTGGATGGCAGATTGCAGGATCCACTTGTTATTATCAAACCAGCCCGACTTGGTACTGGTGCCACCTCTGGTCTGGGAACCATCCTGGGTATCGTGGATCCTAAGGAGCCAGCCGGCCACTCCCAGCCACAGGCCCCCAAAAAAAAACAACGGCGATTTTCCCTGGAAAACAAAACTCGCCTGACAACTTTTTGATGGCAGATTGCAGGAACCACTTGGTACTATCAAACCAGCCCAACTTGGCACTGGTGCCACCTTGGGTCTGGGAACCATGCTGCGTATTGTGGATTCTAAGGAGCCAGCCGGCCACTCCAGCCATAGGCCCGCAGACACAAACAACGGCGCTTTTCCCTGGAAAACAAAACTCGCCTGCCAACATTTTGATGGCAGATTGCAGGAGCCACTTGGTACTATGAAATCAGCCGAACATGGCATAGGTGCCACCATGGGTCTGGTCACCATCCTGGCTATCGTAGCTTTTCAGGAGCCAGCCGGTCACTCCCAGCCATAGGCCCCCAGACACAAAGCTCGGCCCGTTTCCCTGGCAAACAAAAGTAAGCTGCCCCGCTTCTGGATGGTAGATTGCAGGAACCATTTGCTACAATCAAACCAGCCCAACTTGGCACTGGTGCCACCTCAGGTCTGGGAACCCTCCTGCGTATTTTGGATTCTAAGGAGCCAGCCGGCCACTCCCAGCCACAGGCCCCCAAACACAAACAACGGCGCTTTTCCATGGAAAACAAAACTCGCCTGCCAACATTTTGATGGCAGATTGCAGGAGCCACTTGGTACTATCAAACCAGCCCAACTTGGCACTGGTGCCACCATGGGTCTCGTCACCATCCTGCCTATCGTAGTTTTTCAGGAGCCAGCCGGTCACTCCCTGCCATAGGCCCCCAGACAAAACCTCGGCCCGTTTCCCTGGCAAACAAAAGTAAGCTGCCCCGCTTCTGGATGGCAGATTGCAGGACGCACTTGGTAGTATCAAACCAGCCCAACTTGGCACTGGTGCCACCTCAGGTCTGGGAACCATCCTGCGTATCGTGGATTCTAATTAGCCATCCGGCCACTCCCAGCCACAGGCCCCCAAACAAAAACAACGGCGCTTTTCCCTGGATAACAAACTCGCCTGCCAACTTTTTGATGGCAGATTGCAGGAGCCACTTGGTACTATCAAACCAGCCCAACTTGGCACTGGTGCCACCATGGGTCTGGTCACCATCCTGCCTATCGTAGCTTTTCAGGAGACAGCCGGTCACTCCCAGCCATAGGCCCCCAGACAAAAACCTCGGCCCTTTTCCCTTGCAAACAAAAGTAAGTTAACCCGCTTCTGGATGGCAGATTGCAGGAGCCACTTTTCACCATCAAACTAGCCCGACTTGGCACTGGTGTCACCTCTGGTCTGGGAACCATCCTGCCTGTCGTGGATTCTAATTAGCCAGCCGGCCACTCCCAGCCACAGGCCCCCAAACACAAACAACGGCGCTTTTCCCTGGGAAACAAAACTCGCCTGCCAAGTTTTTGATGGCAGATTGCAGGAGCCACTTGGTACTATCAAACCAGCCCAACTTGGCACTGGTGCCACCATGGGTCTGGTCACCATCCTGCCTATCGTAGCCTTTCAGGAGCCAGCCGGTCACTCCCAGCCATAGGCCCCCAGACACAAACATCGGCCCGTTTCCCTGGCAAACAAAAGTAAGCTGCCCCGCTTCTGGATGGCAGATTGCAGGAACCACTTGGTACTATCAAACCAGCCCAACTTGGGACTGGTGCCACCATGGGTCTGGGAACCATCCTGCGTATCGTGGATTCTAAGGAGCCAGCCGGCCACTCCCAGCCACAGGCCCCCAAACACAAACAACGACGCTTTTCCCTAGAAAACAAAACTCGCCTGCCAACTTTTTGATGGCAGATTGCAGGAACCACTTGGTACTATCAAACCTGCCCGACTTGGCACTGGTGCTACCATGGGTCTGGTCACCATCCTGCCTATCGTAGCTTTTCAGGAGCCAGCCGGTCACTCCCAGCCATAGGCCCCCAGACACAAACCTCGGCCCGTTTCCCTGGCAAACAAAAGTAAGCTGCCCCGCTTCTGGATGGCAGATTGCAGGACGCACTTGGTACTATAAAACCAGCCCGACTTGGCACTGGTGCCACCTCAGGTCTGGGAACCATCCTGCGTATCGTGGATTCTAAGGAGCCAGCCGGCCACTCCCAGCCACAGGCCCCCAAACACAAACAACGGCGCTTTTCCCTGGAAAACAAAACTCGCCTGCCGACATTTTGATGGCAGATTGCAGGAGCCACTTGGTACTATCAAACCAGCCCAACTTGGCACTGGTGCCACCATGGGTCTGGTCACCATCCTGCCTATCGTAGTTTTTCAGGAGCCAGCCGGTCACTCCCTGCCATAGGCCCCCAGACAAAACCTCGGCCCGTTTCCCTGGCAAACAAAAGTAAGCTGCCCCGCTTCTGGATGGCAGATTGCAGGACGCACTTGGTAGTATCAAACCAGCCCAACTTGGCACTGGTGCCACCTCAGGTCTGGGAACCATGCTGCGTATCGTGGATTCTAATTAGCCATCCGGCCACTCCCAGCCACAGGCCCCCAAACAAAAACAACGGCGCTTTTCCCTGGATAACAAACTCGCCTGCCAACTATTTGATGGCAGATTGCAGGAGCCACTTGGTACTATCAAACCAGCCCAACTTGGCACTGGTGCCACCATGGGTCTGGTCACCATCCTGCCTATCGTAGCTTTTCAGGAGACAGCCGGTCACTCCCAGCCATGGGCCCCCAGACAAAAACCTCGGCCCTTTTCCCTTGCAAACAAAAGTAAGTTAACCCGCTTCTGGATGGCAGATTGCAGGAGCCACTTTTCACCATCAAACTAGCCCGACTTGGCACTGGTGTCACCTCTGGTCTGGGAACCATCCTGCCTGTCGTGGATTCTAATTAGCCAGCCGGCCACTCCCAGCCACAGGCCCCCAAACACAAACAACGGCGCTTTTCCCTGGGAAACAAAACTCGCCTGCCAAGTTTTTGATGGCAGATTGCAGGAGCCACTTGGTACTATCAAACCAGCCCAACTTGGCACTGGTGCCACCATGGGTCTGGTCACCATCCTGCCTATCGTAGCCTTTCAGGAGCCAGCCGGTCACTCCCAGCCATAGGCCCCCAGACACAAACCTCGGCCCGTTTCCCTGGCAAACAAAAGTAAGCTGCCCCGCTTCTGGATGGCAGATTGCAGGAACCACTTGGTACTATCAAACCAGCCCAACTTGGGACTGGTGCCACCATGGGTCTGGGAACCATCCTGCGTATCGTGGATTCTAAGGAGCCAGCCGGCCACTCCCAGCCACAGGCCCCCAAACACAAACAACGACGCTTTTCCCTGGAAAACAAAACTCGCCTGCCAACATTTTGATGGCAGATTGCAGGAACCACTTGGTACTATCAAACCAGCCCGACTTGGCACTGGTGCCACCTTGGGTCTGGGAACCATGCTGCGTATCGTGGATTCTAAGGAGCCAGCCGGTCACTCCAGCCACAGGCCCGCAGACACAAACAACGGCGCTTTTCCCTGGAAAACAAAACTCGCCTGCCGACTTTTTGATGGCAGATTGCAGGAGCCACTTGGTACTATGAAATCAGCCGAACATGGCACTGGTGCCACCATGGGTCTGGTCACCATCCTGCCTATCGTAGCTTTTCAGGAGCCAGCCGGTCACTCCCAGCCATAGGCCCCCTGACACAAAGCTCGGCCCGTTTCCCTGGCAAACAAAAGTAAGCTGCCCCGCTTCTGGATGGCAGATTGCAGGACGCACTTGGTACTATAAAACCAGCCCGACTTGGCACTGGTGCCACCTTGGGTCTGGGAACCATCCTGCGTATCGTGGATTCTAAGCAGCCACCCGGCCACTCCGTGCCACAGGCGCCCAAACACAAACAACGGCGCTTTTCCCTGGAAAACAAAATTCGCCTGCCAACATTTTGATGGCAGATTGCAGGAGCCACTTGGTACTATCAAACCAGCCCAACTTGGCACTGGTGCCACCATGGGTCTGGTCACCATCCTGCCTATCGTAGCTTTTCAGGAGCCAGCCGGTCACTCCCAGCCATAAACCCCCAGACACAAACCTCGGCCCGTTTCCCTGGAAAACAAAAGTAAGCACCCCCGATTCTGGATGGCAGATTGCAGGAGCCACTTGGTAGTATCAAATTAGCCCAACTTGGCACTGGTGCCATCATGGGTCTGGTCACCATCCTGCCTATCTTAGCTTTTCAGGAGCCGGCCGGTCACTCCCTGCCATAGGCCCCCAGAGAAATACCTCGGCCCGTTTCCCTGGCAAACAAAAGTAAGCTGCCCCTCTTCTGGATGGCAGATTGCAGGAACCACTTGCTACTATCAAACCAGCCCAACTTGGCACTGGTGCCACCTTGGCTCTGGGAACCATGCTGCGTAACGTAGATTCTAAGAGGACAGGCGGACACTCCCAGCCACAGGCCTCTAAACAAAAACAACGGCGCGTTACCCTGGAAAACAAAACTCGCCTGCCACATTTTTGATGGCAGATTGCAGGAGCCACTTGCTACTATCAAACCAGCCCAACTTGGCACTGGTGCCACCATGGGTCTGGTCACCATCCTGCCTATCGTAGCTTTTCAGGAGCCAGCCGGTCACTCCCAGCCATAGGCCCCCAGACAAATACCTCGGCCCGTTTCCCTGGCAAACAAAAGTAAGCTGCCCCGCTTCTGGATGGCAGATTGCAGGAGCCACATGGTACTATCAAACCAGGCCAACATGGCACTGGTGCCACCTTGGCTCTGGGAACCATCCTGCCTATCGTGGATTTTCAGGCGCCAGCCGGCCACTCTCAGCCATATGCCCCAAAACACAAACCACGGCCCTTTTCTCTGGTAAACAAAACTCAACTGCCCCTCTTCTGGATGGCAAATTGCAGGAGCCACTTGGTACTACGAAAACAGCCCGACTTGGCAGTGATGCCACCTTGGGTCAGGGAACCATCCTGCGTATCGATGTTTTTAAGGAGTCAGCCGGCAACGTCCAGCCATATACCCCCAAAAAAAACCCACGGAACTTTTCTCCAGCAAGCAAAAATCCGCTGCCCCGCGTCTGGATGGCAGATTGCAGGAGCTATTTAGTATTATCAAACCAGCCCGACTTGGCACTGGTGCCACCATCGGTCTGGTCACCATCCTGCCTATCGTAGCTTTTCAGGAGCCAGCCGGTCACTCTCAGCCATAGGCCCCAAACACAAACCACGGCCCTTTTCTCTGGAAAACAAAATTCAACTGCCCCTCTTCTGGATGGCAGATTGCAGGAGCCACTGGGTACTATGAAACCAGCCCGACTTGGCACTGGTGCCACCTTGGGTCTGGGAACCATGCTGCGTATCATGGATTTTCAGGAGCCAGCCATCCACTGCCAGCCACAGGCCCCGAAACACAAACAACAGCCTTTTTCTCTGGCAAACAAAATTCAGCTGCCCCGCTTCTGGATGGCAGATTGCAGGAACCACTTGGTACTAACAAACCAGCCCGACTTGGCACTGGTGCCACCTTGGGTCTGGGAACCATCCTGCGTATCGTGGATTCTAAGGAGCCAGCTGGCCACTCCCAGCCACAGGCCCCAAAACACACACAACGGCGCTTTTCCCTGGAAAACAAAACTCGCCTGCCAACTTTTTGATGGCAGATTGCAGGAGCCACTTGGTACTATCAAACCAGCCCAACTTGGCACTGGTGCCACCATGGGTCTGGTCACCATCCTGCCTATCGTAGCCTTTCAGGAGCCAGCCGGTCACTCCCAGCCATAGGCCCCCAGACACAAAGCTCGGCCCGTTTCCCTGGCAAACAAAAGTAAGCTGCCCCGCTTCTGGATGGCAGATTGCAGGAACCACTTGGTACTATCAAACCAGCCCAACTTGGGACTGGTGCCACCATGGGTCTGGGAACCATCCTGCGTATCGTGGATTCTAAGGAGCCAGCCGGCCACTCCCAGCCACAGGCCCCAAAACACAAACAACGGCGCTTTTCCCTGGAAAACAAAACTCGCCTGCCAACTTTTTGATGGCAGATTGCAGGAACCACTTGGTACTATCAAACCAGCCCGACTTGGCACTGGTGCCACCTTGGGTCTGGGAACCATGCTGCGTATCGTGGATTCTAAGGAGCCAGCCGGTCACTCCAGCCACAGGCCCGCAGACACAAACAACGGCGCTTTTCCCTGGAAAACAAAACTCGCCTGCCGACTTTTTGATGGCAGATTGCAGGAGCCACTTGGTACTATGAAATCAGCCGAACATGGCACTGGTGCCACCATGGGTCTGGTCACCATCCTGCCTATCGTAGCTTTTCAGGAGCCAGCCGGTCACTCCCAGCCATAGGCCCCCTGACACAAAGCTCCGCCCGTTTCCCTGGCAAACAAAAGTAAGCTGCCCCGCTTCTGGATGGCAGATTGCAGGACGCACTTGGTACTATAAAACCAGCCCGACTTGGCACTGGTGCCACCTTGGGTCTGGGAACCATCCTGCGTATCGTGGATTCTAAGCAGCCACCCGGCCACTCCGTGCCACAGGCGCCCAAACACAAACAACGGCGCTTTTCCCTGGAAAACAAAATTCGCCTGCCAACATTTTGATGGCAGATTGCAGGAGCCACTTGGTACTATCAAACCAGCCCAACTTGGCACTGGTGCCACCATGGGTCTGGTCACCATCCTGCCTATCGTAGCTTTTCAGGAGCCAGCCGGTCACTCCCAGCCATAAACCCCCAGACACAAACCTCGGCCCGTTTCCCTGGAAAACAAAAGTAAGCACCCCCGATTCTGGATGGCAGATTGCAGGAGCCACTTGGTAGTATCAAATTAGCCCAACTTGGCACTGGTGCCATCATGGGTCTGGTCACCATCCTGCCTATCTTAGCTTTTCAGGAGCCGGCCGGTCACTCCCTGCCATAGGCCCCCAGAGAAATACCTCGGCCCGTTTCCCTGGCAAACAAAAGTAAGCTGCCCCTCTTCTGGATGGCAGATTGCAGGAACCACTTGCTACTATCAAACCAGCCCAACTTGGCACTGGTGCCACCTTGGCTCTGGGAACCATGCTGCGTAACGTAGATTCTAAGAGGACAGGCGGACACTCCCAGCCACAGGCCTCTAAACAAAAACAACGGCGCGTTACCCTGGAAAACAAAACTCGCCTGCCACATTTTTGATGGCAGATTGCAGGAGCCACTTGCTACTATCAAACCAGCCCAACTTGGCACTGGTGCCACCATGGGTCTGGTCACCATCCTGCCTATCGTAGCTTTTCAGGAGCCAGCCGGTCACTCCCAGCCATAGGCCCCCAGACAAATACCTCGGCCCGTTTCCCTGGCAAACAAAAGTAAGCTGCCCCGCTTCTGGATGGCAGATTGCAGGAGCCACATGGTACTATCAAACCAGGCCAACATGGCACTGGTGCCACCTTGGCTCTGGGAACCATCCTGCCTATCGTGGATTTTCAGGCGCCAGCCGGCCACTCTCAGCCATATGCCCCAAAACACAAACCACGGCCCTTTTCTCTGGTAAACAAAACTCAACTGCCCCTCTTCTGGATGGCAAATTGCAGGAGCCACTTGGTACTACGAAAACAGCCCGACTTGGCAGTGATGCCACCTTGGGTCAGGGAACCATCCTGCGTATCGATGTTTTTAAGGAGTCAGCCGGCAACGTCCAGCCATATACCCCCAAAAAAAACCCACGGAACTTTTCTCCAGCAAGCAAAAATCCGCTGCCCCGCGTCTGGATGGCAGATTGCAGGAGCTATTTAGTATTATCAAACCAGCCCGACTTGGCACTGGTGCCACCATCGGTCTGGTCACCATCCTGCCTATCGTAGCTTTTCAGGAGCCAGCCGGTCACTCTCAGCCATAGGCCCCAAACACAAACCACGGCCCTTTTCTCTGGAAAACAAAATTCAACTGCCCCTCTTCTGGATGGCAGATTGCAGGAGCCACTGGGTACTATGAAACCAGCCCGACTTGGCACTGGTGCCACCTTGGGTCTGGGAACCATGCTGCGTATCATGGATTTTCAGGAGCCAGCCATCCACTGCCAGCCACAGGCCCCGAAACACAAACAACAGCCTTTTTCTCTGGCAAACAAAATTCAGCTGCCCCGCTTCTGGATGGCAGATTGCAGGAACCACTTGGTACTAACAAACCAGCCCGACTTGGCACTGGTGCCACCTTGGGTCTGGGAACCATCCTGCGTATCGTGGATTCTAAGGAGCCAGCTGGCCACTCCCAGCCACAGGCCCCAAAACACACACAACGGCGCTTTTCCCTGGAAAACAAAACTCGCCTGCCAACTTTTTGATGGCAGATTGCAGGAGCCACTTGGTACTATCAAACCAGCCCAACTTGGCACTGGTGCCACCATGGGTCTGGTCACCATCCTGCCTATCGTAGCTTTTCAGGAGCCAGCCGGTCACTCCCAGCCATAGGCCCCCAGACACAAAGCTCGGCCCGTTTCCCTGGCAAACAAAAGTAAGCTGCCCCGCTTCTGGATGGCAGATTGCAGGATCCACTTGTTATTATCAAACCAGCCCGACTTGGTACTGGTGCCACCTCTGGTCTGGGAACCATCCTGGGTATCGTGGATCCTAAGGAGCCAGCCGGCCACTCCCAGCCACAGGCCCCCAAACAAAAACAACGGCGATTTTCCCTGGAAAACAAAACTCGCCTGACAACTTTTTGATGGCAGATTGCAGGAACCACTTGGTACTATCAAACCAGCCCAACTTGGCACTGGTGCCACCTTGGGTCTGGGAACCATGCTGCGTATTGTGGATTCTAAGGAGCCAGCCGGCCACTCCAGCCATAGGCCCGCAGACACAAACAACGGCGCTTTTCCCTGGAAAACAAAACTCGCCTGCCAACATTTTGATGGCAGATTGCAGGAGCCACTTGGTACTATGAAATCAGCCGAACATGGCATAGGTGCCACCATGGGTCTGGTCACCATCCTGCCTATCGTAGCTTTTCAGGAGCCAGCCGGTCACTCCCAGCCATAGGCCCCCAGACACAAAGCTCGGCCCGTTTCCCTGGCAAACAAAAGTAAGCTGCCCCGCTTCTGGATGGTAGATTGCAGGAACCATTTGCTACAATCAAACCAGCCCAACTTGGCACTGGTGCCACCTCAGGTCTGGGAACCCTCCTGCGTATTTTGGATTCTAAGGAGCCAGCCGGCCACTCCCAGCCACAGGCCCCCAAACACAAACAACGGCGCTTTTCCATGGAAAACAAAACTCGCCTGCCAACATTTTGATGGCAGATTGCAGGAGCCACTTGGTACTATCAAACCAGCCCAACTTGGCACTGGTGCCACCATGGGTCTGGTCACCATCCTGCCTATCGTAGTTTTTCAGGAGCCAGCCGGTCACTCCCTGCCATAGGCCCCCAGACAAAACCTCGGCCCGTTTCCCTGGCAAACAAAAGTAAGCTGCCCCGCTTCTGGATGGCAGATTGCAGGACGCACTTGGTAGTATCAAACCAGCCCAACTTGGCACTGGTGCCACCTCAGGTCTGGGAACCATGCTGCGTATCGTGGATTCTAATTAGCCATCCGGCCACTCCCAGCCACAGGCCCCCAAACAAAAACAACGGCGCTTTTCCCTGGATAACAAAATTCGCCTGCCAACATTTTGATGGCAGATTGCAGGAGCCACTTGGTACTATCAAACCAGCCCAACTTGGCACTGGTGCCACCATGGGTCTGGTCACCATCCTGCCTATCGTAGCTTTTCAGGAGCCAGCCGGTCACTCCCAGCCATAAACCCCCAGACACAAACCTCGGCCCGTTTCCCTGGAAAACAAAAGTAAGCACCCCCGATTCTGGATGGCAGATTGCAGGAGCCACTTGGTAGTATCAAATTAGCCCAACTTGGCACTGGTGCCATCATGGGTCTGGTCACCATCCTGCCTATCTTAGCTTTTCAGGAGCCGGCCGGTCACTCCCTGCCATAGGCCCCCAGAGAAATACCTCGGCCCGTTTCCCTGGCAAACAAAAGTAAGCTGCCCCTCTTCTGGATGGCAGATTGCAGGAACCACTTGCTACTATCAAACCAGCCCAACTTGGCACTGGTGCCACCTTGGCTCTGGGAACCATGCTGCGTAACGTAGATTCTAAGAGGACAGGCGGACACTCCCAGCCACAGGCCTCTAAACAAAAACAACGGCGCGTTACCCTGGAAAACAAAACTCGCCTGCCACATTTTTGATGGCAGATTGCAGGAGCCACTTGCTACTATCAAACCAGCCCAACTTGGCACTGGTGCCACCATGGGTCTGGTCACCATCCTGCCTATCGTAGCTTTTCAGGAGCCAGCCGGTCACTCCCAGCCATAGGCCCCCAGACAAATACCTCGGCCCGTTTCCCTGGCAAACAAAAGTAAGCTGCCCCGCTTCTGGATGGCAGATTGCAGGAGCCACATGGTACTATCAAACCAGGCCAACATGGCACTGGTGCCACCTTGGCTCTGGGAACCATCCTGCCTATCGTGGATTTTCAGGCGCCAGCCGGCCACTCTCAGCCATATGCCCCAAAACACAAACCACGGCCCTTTTCTCTGGTAAACAAAACTCAACTGCCCCTCTTCTGGATGGCAAATTGCAGGAGCCACTTGGTACTACGAAAACAGCCCGACTTGGCAGTGATGCCACCTTGGGTCAGGGAACCATCCTGCGTATCGATGTTTTTAAGGAGTCAGCCGGCAACGTCCAGCCATATACCCCCAAAAAAAACCCACGGAACTTTTCTCCAGCAAGCAAAAATCCGCTGCCCCGCGTCTGGATGGCAGATTGCAGGAGCTATTTAGTATTATCAAACCAGCCCGACTTGGCACTGGTGCCACCATCGGTCTGGTCACCATCCTGCCTATCGTAGCTTTTCAGGAGCCAGCCGGTCACTCTCAGCCATAGGCCCCAAACACAAACCACGGCCCTTTTCTCTGGAAAACAAAATTCAACTGCCCCTCTTCTGGATGGCAGATTGCAGGAGCCACTGGGTACTATGAAACCAGCCCGACTTGGCACTGGTGCCACCTTGGGTCTGGGAACCATGCTGCGTATCATGGATTTTCAGGAGCCAGCCATCCACTGCCAGCCACAGGCCCCGAAACACAAACAACAGCCTTTTTCTCTGGCAAACAAAATTCAGCTGCCCCGCTTCTGGATGGCAGATTGCAGGAACCACTTGGTACTAACAAACCAGCCCGACTTGGCACTGGTGCCACCTTGGGCCTGGGAACCATCCTGCGTATCGTGGATTCTAAGGAGCCAGCTGGCCACTCCCAGCCACAGGCCCCAAAACACACACAACGGCGCTTTTCCCTGGAAAACAAAACTCGCCTGCCAACTTTTTGATGGCAGATTGCAGGAGCCACTTGGTACTATCAAACCAGCCCAACTTGGCACTGGTGCCACCATGGGTCTGGTCACCATCCTGCCTATCGTAGCCTTTCAGGAGCCAGCCGGTCACTCCCAGCCATAGGCCCCCAGACACAAAGCTCGGCCCGTTTCCCTGGCAAACAAAAGTAAGCTGCCCCGCTTCTGGATGGCAGATTGCAGGAACCACATGGTACTATCAAACCAGCCCAACTTGGGACTGGTGCCACCATGGGTCTGGGAACCATCCTGCGTATCGTGGATTCTAAGGAGCCAGCCGGCCACTCCCAGCCACAGGCCCCAAAACACAAACAACGGCGCTTTTCCCTGGAAAACAAAACTCGCCTGCCAACTTTTTGATGGCAGATTGCAGGAACCACTTGGTACTATCAAACCAGCCCGACTTGGCACTGGTGCCACCTTGGGTCTGGGAACCATGCTGCGTATCGTGGATTCTAAGGAGCCAGCCGGTCACTCCAGCCACAGGCCCGCAGACACAAACAACGGCGCTTTTCCCTGGAAAACAAAACTCGCCTGCCGACTTTTTGATGGCAGATTGCAGGAGCCACTTGGTACTATGAAATCAGCCGAACATGGCACTGGTGCCACCATGGGTCTGGTCACCATCCTGCCTATCGTAGCTTTTCAGGAGCCAGCCGGTCACTCCCAGCCATAGGCCCCCAGACACAAAGCTCGGCCCGTTTCCCTGGCAAACAAAAGTAAGCTGCCCCGCTTCTGGATGGCAGATTGCAGGACGCACTTGGTACTATAAAACCAGCCCGACTTGGCACTGGTGCCACCTTGGGTCTGGGAACCATCCTGCGTATCGTGGATTCTAAGCAGCCACCCGGCCACTCCGTGCCACAGGCGCCCAAACACAAACAACGGCGCTTTTCCCTGGAAAACAAAATTCGCCTGCCAACATTTTGATGGCAGATTGCAGGAGCCACTTGGTACTATCAAACCAGCCCAACTTGGCACTGGTGCCACCATGGGTCTGGTCACCATCCTGCCTATCGTAGCTTTTCAGGAGCCAGCCGGTCACTCCCAGCCATAAACCCCCAGACACAAACCTCGGCCCGTTTCCCTGGAAAACAAAAGTAAGCACCCCCGATTCTGGATGGCAGATTGCAGGAGCCACTTGGTAGTATCAAATTAGCCCAACTTGGCACTGGTGCCATCATGGGTCTGGTCACCATCCTGCCTATCTTAGCTTTTCAGGAGCCGGCCGGTCACTCCCTGCCATAGGCCCCCAGAGAAATACCTCGGCCCGTTTCC
Organism: Melospiza melodia melodia; assembly: GCF_035770615.1. Classification (NCBI taxonomy): domain Eukaryota; kingdom Metazoa; phylum Chordata; class Aves; order Passeriformes; family Passerellidae; genus Melospiza; species Melospiza melodia. Next base: position 47,420,585 of record NC_086197.1, read on the forward strand.
CTGGCAAACAAAAGTAAGCTGCCCCTCTTCTGGATGGCAGATTGCAGGAACCACTTGCTACTATCAAACCAGCCCAACTTGGCACTGGTGCCACCTTGGCTCTGGGAACCATGCTGCGTAACGTAGATTCTAAGAGGACAGGCGGACACTCCCAGCCACAGGCCTCTAAACAAAAACAACGGCGCGTTACCCTGGAAAACAAAACTCGCCTGCCACATTTTTGATGGCAGATTGCAGGAGCCACTTGCTACTATCAAACCAGCCCAACTTGGCACTGGTGCCACCATGGGTCTGGTCACCATCCTGCCTATCGTAGCTTTTCAGGAGCCAGCCGGTCACTCCCAGCCATAGGCCCCCAGACAAATACCTCGGCCCGTTTCCCTGGCAAACAAAAGTAAGCTGCCCCGCTTCTGGATGGCAGATTGCAGGAGCCACATGGTACTATCAAACCAGGCCAACATGGCACTGGTGCCACCTTGGCTCTGGGAACCATCCTGCCTATCGTGGATTTTCAGGCGCCAGCCGGCCACTCTCAGCCATATGCCCCAAAACACAAACCACGGCCCTTTTCTCTGGTAAACAAAACTCAACTGCCCCTCTTCTGGATGGCAAATTGCAGGAGCCACTTGGTACTACGAAAACAGCCCGACTTGGCAGTGATGCCACCTTGGGTCAGGGAACCATCCTGCGTATCGATGTTTTTAAGGAGTCAGCCGGCAACGTCCAGCCATATACCCCCAAAAAAAACCCACGGAACTTTTCTCCAGCAAGCAAAAATCCGCTGCCCCGCGTCTGGATGGCAGATTGCAGGAGCTATTTAGTATTATCAAACCAGCCCGACTTGGCACTGGTGCCACCATCGGTCTGGTCACCATCCTGCCTATCGTAGCTTTTCAGGAGCCAGCCGGTCACTCTCAGCCATAGGCCCCAAACACAAACCACGGCCCTTTTCTCTGGAAAACAAAATTCAACTGCCCCTCTTCTGGATGGCAGATTGCAGGAGCCACTGGGTACTATGAAACCAGCCCGACTTGGCACTGGTGCCACCTTGGGTCTGGGAACCATGCTGCGTATCATGGATTTTCAGGAGCCAGCCATCCACTGCCAGCCACAGGCCCCGAAACACAAACAACAGCCTTTTTCTCTGGCAAACAAAATTCAGCTGCCCCGCTTCTGGATGGCAGATTGCAGGAACCACTTGGTACTAACAAACCAGCCCGACTTGGCACTGGTGCCACCTTGGGTCTGGGAACCATCCTGCGTATCGTGGATTCTAAGGAGCCAGCTGGCCACTCCCAGCCACAGGCCCCAAAACACACACAACGGCGCTTTTCCCTGGAAAACAAAACTCGCCTGCCAAGTTTCTGATGGCAGATTGCAGGAGCCACTTGGTACTATCAAACCAGCCCAACTTGGCACTGGTGCCACCATGGGTCTGGTCACCATCCTGCCTATCGTAGCTTTTCAGGAGCCAGCCGGTCACTCCCAGCCATAGGCCCCCAGACACAAAGCTCGGCCCGTTTCCCTGGCAAACAAAAGTAAGCTGCCCCGCTTCTGGATGGCAGATTGCAGGATCCACTTGTTATTATCAAACCAGCCCGACTTGGTACTGGTGCCACCTCTGGTCTGGGAACCATCCTGGGTATCGTGGATCCTAAGGAGCCAGCCGGCCACTCCCAGCCACAGGCCCCCAAACAAAAACAACGGCGATTTTCCCTGGAAAACAAAACTCGCCTGACAACTTTTTGATGGCAGATTGCAGGAACCACTTGGTACTATCAAACCAGCCCAACTTGGCACTGGTGCCACCTTGGGTCTGGGAACCATGCTGCGTATTGTGGATTCTAAGGAGCCAGCCGGCCACTCCAGCCATAGGCCCGCAGACACAAACAACGGCGCTTTTCCCTGGAAAACAAAACTCGCCTGCCAACATTTTGATGGCAGATTGCAGGAGCCACTTGGTACTATGAAATCAGCCGAACATGGCATAGGTGCCACCATGGGTCTGGTCACCATCCTGCCTATCGTAGCTTTTCAGGAGCCAGCCGGTCACTCCCAGCCATAGGCCCCCAGACACAAAGCTCGGCCCGTTTCCCTGGCAAACAAAAGTAAGCTGCCCCGCTTCTGGATGGTAGATTGCAGGAACCATTTGCTACAATCAAACCAGCCCAACTTGGCACTGGTGCCACCTCAGGTCTGGGAACCCTCCTGCGTATTTTGGATTCTAAGGAGCCAGCCGGCCACTCCCAGCCACAGGCCCCCAAACACAAACAACGGCGCTTTTCCATGGAAAACAAAACTCGCCTGCCAACATTTTGATGGCAGATTGCAGGAGCCACTTGGTACTATCAAACCAGCCCAACTTGGCACTGGTGCCACCATGGGTCTGGTCACCATCCTGCCTATCGTAGTTTTTCAGGAGCCAGCCGGTCACTCCCTGCCATAGGCCCCCAGACAAAACCTCGGCCCGTTTCCCTGGCAAACAAAAGTAAGCTGCCCCGCTTCTGGATGGCAGATTGCAGGACGCACTTGGTAGTATCAAACCAGCCCAACTTGGCACTGGTGCCACCTCAGGTCTGGGAACCATGCTGTGTATCGTGGATTCTAATTAGCCATCCGGCCACTCCCAGCCACAGGCCCCCAAACAAAAACAACGGCGCTTTTCCCTGGATAACAAACTCGCCTGCCAACTATTTGATGGCAGATTGCAGGAGCCACTTGGTACTATCAAACCAGCCCAACTTGGCACTGGTGCCACCATGGGTCTGGTCACCATCCTGCCTATCGTAGCTTTTCAGGAGACAGCCGGTCACTCCCAGCCATAGGCCCCCAGACAAAAACCTCGGCCCTTTTCCCTTGCAAACAAAAGTAAGTTAACCCGCTTCTGGATGGCAGATTGCAGGAGCCACTTTTCACCATCAAACTAGCCCAACTTGGCACTGGTGTCACCTCTGGTCTGGGAACCATCCTGCCTGTCGTGGATTCTAATTAGCCAGCCGGCCACTCCCAGCCACAGGCCCCCAAACACAAACAACGGCGCTTTTCCCTGGGAAACAAAACTCGCCTGCCAAGTTTTTGATGGCAGATTGCAGGAGCCACTTGGTACTATCAAACCAGCCCAACTTGGCACTGGTGCCACCATGGGTCTGGTCACCATCCTGCCTATCGTAGCCTTTCAGGAGCCAGCCGGTCACTCCCAGCCATAGGCCCCCAGACACAAACCTCGGCCCGTTTCCCTGGCAAACAAAAGTAAGCTGCCCCGCTTCTGGATGGCAGATTGCAGGAACCACTTGGTACTATCAAACCAGCCCAACTTGGGACTGGTGCCACCATGGGTCTGGGAACGATCCTGCGTATCGTGGATTCTAAGGAGCCAGCCGGCCACTCCCAGCCACAGGCCCCCAAACACAAACAACGACGCTTTTCCCTGGAAAACAAAACTCGCCTGCCAACTTTTTGATGGCAGATTGCAGGAACCACTTGGTACTATCAAACCTGCCCGACTTGGCACTGGTGCTACCATGGGTCTGGTCACCATCCTGCCTATCGTAGCTTTTCAGGAGCCAGCCGGTCACTCCCAGCCATAGGCCCCCAGACACAAACCTCGGCCCGTTTCCCTGGCAAACAAAAGTAAGCTGCCCCGCTTCTGGATGGCAGATTGCAGGACGCACTTGGTACTATAAAACCAGCCCGACTTGGCACTGGTGCCACCTCAGGTCAGGGAACCATGCTGCGTATCGTGGATTCTAATTAGCCATCCGGCCACTCCCAGCCACAGGCCCCCAAACAAAAACAACGGCGCTTTTCCCTGGATAACAAACTCGCCTGCCAACTATTTGATGGCAGATTGCAGGAGCCACTTGGTACTATCAAACCAGCCCAACTTGGCACTGGTGCCACCATGGGTCTGGTCACCATCCTGCCTATCGTAGCTTTTCAGGAGACAGCCGGTCACTCCCAGCCATGGGCCCCCAGACAAAAACCTCGGCCCTTTTCCCTTGCAAACAAAAGTAAGTTAACCCGCTTCTGGATGGCAGATTGCAGGAGCCACTTTTCACCATCAAACTAGCCCGACTTGGCACTGGTGTCACCTCTGGTCTGGGAACCATCCTGCCTGTCGTGGATTCTAATTAGCCAGCCGGCCACTCCCAGCCACAGGCCCCCAAACACAAACAACGGCGCTTTTCCCTGGGAAACAAAACTCGCCTGCCAAGTTTTTGATGGCAGATTGCAGGAGCCACTTGGTACAATCAAACCAGCCCAACTTGGCACTGGTGCCACCATGGGTCTGGTCACCATCCTGCCTATCGTAGCCTTTCAGGAGCCAGCCGGTCACTCCCAGCCATAGGCCCCCAGACACAAACCTCGGCCCGTTTCCCTGGCAAACAAAAGTAAGCTGCCCCGCTTCTGGATGGCAGATTGCAGGAACCACTTGGTACTATCAAACCAGCCCAACTTGGGACTGGTGCCACCATGGTTCTGGGAACCATCCTGCGTATCGTGGATTCTAAGGAGCCAGCCGGCCACTCCCAGCCACAGGCCCCCAAACACAAACAACGACGCTTTTCCCTGGAAAACAAAACTCGCCTGCCAACTTTTTGATGGCAGATTGCAGGAACCACTTGGTACTATCAAACCAGCCCGACTTGGCACTGGTGCCACCTTGGGTCTGGGAACCATGCTGCGTATCGTGGATTCTAAGGAGCCAGCCGGTCACTCCAGCCACTGGCCCGCAGACACAAACAACGGCGCTTTTCCCTGGAAAACAAAACTCGCCTGCCGACTTTTTGATGGCAGATTGCAGGAGCCACTTTGTACTATGAAATCAGCCGAACATGGCACTGGTGCCACCATGGGTCTGGTCACCATCCTGCCTATCGTAGCTTTTCAGGAGCCAGCCGGTCACTCCCAGCCATAGGCCCCCTGACACAAAGCTCGGCCCGTTTCCCTGGCAAACAAAAGTAAGCTGCCCCGCTTCTGGATGGCAGATTGCAGGACGCACATGGTACTATAAAACCAGCCCGACTTGGCACTGGTGCCACCTCAGGTCTGGGAACCATCCTGCGTATCGTGGATTCTAAGGAGCCAGCCGGCCACTCCCAGCCACAGGCCCCCAAACACAAACAACGGCGCTTTTCCCTGGAAAACAAAACTCGCCTGCCGACATTTTGATGGCAGATTGCAGGAGCCACTTGGTACTATCAAACCAGCCCAACTTGGCACTGGTGCCACCATGGGTCTGGTCACCATCCTGCCTATCGTAGCTTTTCAGGAGCCAGCCGGTCACTCCCAGCCATAGGCCCCGAGACAAAAATCTCGGACCGTTTCCCTGGCAAACAAAAGTAAGCTGCCCCGCTTCTGGATGGCAGATTGCAGGAGCCACTTTGCACCATCATACTAGCCCGACTTGGCACTGGTGCCACCTCTGGTCTGGGACCCATCCTGCGTATAATGGATTCTAAGGAGCCAGTCGGCCACTCCCAGCCACAGGCCCCCAAACAAAAACAACGGCGCTTTTCCCTGGATAACAAACTCGCCTGCCAACTTTTTGATGGCAGATTGCAGGAGCCACTTGGTTTTATCAAATCAGCCCAACTTGGCACTGGTGCCACCATGGGTCTGGTCACCATCCTGCCTATCTTATCTTTTCAGGAGCCAACCGGTCACTCCCCGCCATAGGCCCCCAGAGAAAAACCTCGGCCCGTTTCCCTGGCAAACAAAAGTAAGCTACCCCGCTTCTGGATGGCAGATTGCAGGAGCCACTTTGCACCATCAAACTAGCCCGTCTTGGCACTGGTGCCACCTCTGGTCTGGGAACCATCCTGCGTATCGTGGATTCTAATTAGCCAGCCGGCCACTCCCTACCACAGGCCCCCAAACACAAACAACGGCGCTTTTCCCTGGAAAACAAAACTCGCCTACCAACTATTTGATGGCAGATTACAGGAGCCACTTGGTGCTATCAAATCAGCCCAACTTGGCACTGGTGCCACCATGGGTCTGGTCACAATCCTGCCTATCGTAACTTTTCAGGAGCCAGCCGGTCACTCCCAGCCATAGGTCCCCAGTCACAAACCTCGGCCCGTTTCCCTGGCAAACAAAAGTAAGCTGCCCCGCTTCTGGATGGCAGATTGCAGGAGCCACTTGGTACTATCAAACCAGCCCGACTTGGCACTGGTGCCACCTCTGGTCTGGGACCCATCCTGCGTATAATGGATTCTAAGGAGCCAGTCGGCCACTCCCAGCCACAGGCCCCCAAACACAAACAACGGCCCGTTTCCTTGGCAAACAAAGGTAAGCTGCCCCGCTTCTGGATGGCAGATTGCAGGAACCACTTGGTAGTATCAAACCAGCACAACTTGGAACTGGTGGCACCTCTTGTCTGGTAACCATGCTGCGTATCGTGGTTTCTAAGGAGCCAGCCGGGCACTCCCAACCACAGGTCCCCAAACACAAACAATGGCGCTTTTCCCTGGAAAACAAAACTCGCCTGCCAACTTTTTGATGGCAGATTGCAGGAGCCACTTGGTACTATCAAACCAGCCCAACTTGGCACTGGTGCCACCATGGGTCTGGTCACCATCCTGCCTATCGTAGCTTTTCAGGAGCCAGCCGGTCACTCCCTGCCATAGGCCCCGAGACAGAAAGCCCGGCCCGTTTCCCTGGCAAACAAAAGTAAGCTGCCCCGCTTCTGGATGGCAGATTGCAGGAGCCACTTTGTACTATCAAACCAGCCCGACTTGGCACTGGTGCCACCTCTGGTCTGGGAACCATGCTGCGTATCGTGGATTTTAAGGAGCCAGTCGGCCACTCCCAGCCATACGCCTCCAAACACAAACAACGGTCCATTTCCCTGGCAAACAAAAGTAAGCTGCCCCGCTTCTGGATGTCAGATTGCAGGAACCACTTGTTGCCAAGTTGGGGTGGTTTGATAGTGCCAAGTGGCTCCTGCAATCTGCCATCAAATAGTTGGCAAGCGAGTTTTGTTTTCCAGGGAAAAGCGCCGTTGTTTGTGTTTGGGGGCCTGTGGCTGGGAGTGGCCAGCTGTCTCCTTAGAATCCACGATACGCAGGATGGGTCCCAGACCAGAGGTGGCACCAGTGCCAAGTCGGGCTGGTTTGATGGTGCAAAGTGACTCCTGCAATCTGCCATCCAGAAGCGCGGTAGCTTACTTTTGTTTCCAGGGAAACGGGTAGAGCTTTGTGTCTGGGGGCCTATGGCTGGGAGTGACCGGCTGGCTCCTGAAAAGCTACGATAGGCAGGATGGTGACCAGACCCATGGTGGCACCAGTGCCAAGTTGGGCTGGTTTGATAGTACCAAGTGGCTCCTGCAATCTGCCATCAAAAAGTTGGCAGGTGAGTTTTGTTTTCCAGGGAAAAGCACCGTTGTTTGTGTTTGGGGGCCTGTGGCTGGGAGTGGCCAGCTGGCTCCTTAGAATCCACGATACGCAGGATGGTTCCCAGACCAGAGGTGGCACCAGTGCCATGTTGGCCTGGTTTGATAGTACCATGTGGCTCCTGCAATCTGCCATCCAGAAGCGGGGCTGCTTACTTTTCTTTGCCAGGGAAACGGGCCGAGATATTTGTCTGGGGGCCTATGGCTGGGAGTGAGCGGCTGGCTCCTGAAAAGCTACGATAGGCAGGATGGTGACCAGACCCATGGTGGCACCAGTGCCAAGTTGGGCTGGTTTGATAGTACCAAGTGGCTCCTGCAATCTGCCATCAAAAAGTTGTCAGGCGACTTTTGTTTTCCAGGGAAAAGCGCCGTTGTTCTTGTTTAGAGGCCTGTGGCTGGGAGTGGCCGGCTGCCTCCTTTGAACCCAGGATACGCAGGATGGTTCCCAGAGCCAAGGTGGCACCAGTGCCAAGTTGGGCTGGTTTGATAGTACCAAGTGGCTCCTGCAATCTGCCATCCAGAAGCGGGTCAGCTTACTTTTGTTTCCCAGGGAAACGGGCCGAGGTTTGTGTCTGGGGGCTTATGGCTGGGAGTGACCGGCTGGCTACTGAAAAGCTACGATAGTCAGGATGGTTACCAGACTCATGGTGGCACCAGTGCCAAGTCGGGCTGGTTTGATAATACTAAATAGCTCCTGAAATCTGCCATTCAGACGCGGGGCAGCGGATTTTTGTTTGCTGGATAAAAGTTCCGTGGTTTGTTTTTGGGGGTATATGGCTGGACGTGGCCGGCTGGCTCCTTAAAAAGATCGATACGCAGGATTGTTCCCTGACCCAAGGTGGCATCACTGCCAAGTCGGGCTGTTTTCGTAGTACCAAGTGCGTCCTGCAATTTGCCATCCAGAAGAGGGGCAGTTGAGTTTTGTTTGCCAGAGCAAAGGGCCGTGGTATGGGTTTGGGGGCATATGGCTGAGAGTGGCCGGCTGGCCCCTGAAAATCCACGATAGGCAGGATGGTTCCCAGAGCCAAGGTGGCACCAGTGCCATGTTGGCCTGGTTTGATAGTACCATGTGGCTGCTGTAATCTGCCATCCAGAAGCGGGGCAGCTTACTTTTGTTTGCCAGGGAAACGGGCCGAGATATTTGTCTGGGGGCCTATGGCTGGGAGTGACCGGCTGGCTCCTGAAAAGCTACGATAGGCAGGATGGTTACCAGACCCATGGTGGCACCAGTACCAAGTTGGGCTGGTTTGATAGTACCAAGTGGCTCCTGCAATCTGCCATCAAAAATTTGGCAGGCGAGTTTTGTTTTCCAGGGAAAAGCGCCGTTGTTTTTGTTTAGAGGCCTGTGGCTGGGAGTGGCCGCCTGTCCTCGTAGAATCTACGTTACGCAGCATGGTTCCCAGAGCCAAGGTTGCACGAGGGCCAAGTCGGGCAGGTTTGATAGTACCAAATGCATCCTGCAATCTGCCATCCAAAAGCGGGGCAGTTTACTTTTGTTTGCCAGGGAAACGGGCCGAGGTTTGTGTCTGGGGGCCTATGGCAGGGAGTGACCGGCTGGCTCCTGAAAAGCTACGATAGGCAGGATGTTTACCAGACCCATGGTGGCACCAGTGCCAAGTTGGGCTGATTTGATAGTACCAAGTGGCTCCTGCAATCTGCCATCCAGAATCGGGGGTGCTTACTTTTGTTTTCCAGGGAAACGGGCCGAGGTTTGTGTCTGGGGGTCTATGGCTGGGAGTGACCGGCTGGCTGCTGAAAAGCTACGATAGGCAGGATGGTGACCAGACCCATGGTGGCACCAGTGCCAAGTTGGGCTGGTTTGATAGCACAAAGTGGCTCCTGCAATCTGCCATCAAAATGTTGGCAGGCGAGTTTTGTATTCCAGGGAAAAGCGCCGTTGTTTGTGTTTGGGCGCCTGTGGCTCAGAGTGGCCGGGTGGCTGCTTAGAATCCACGATACGCAGGATGGTTCCCAGACCCAAGGTGGCACCAGTGCCAAGTCGGGCTGGTTTGACACTACCAAGTGGCTCCTGCAATCTGCCATCCAGAAGCGGGGCAGCCAAATTTTGTTTGCCAGGGAAACGGTCCGAGGTTTGTGTCTGGGGGACTATGGCTGGGAGTGACCGGCTGGCTCCTGAAATGCTACAATAGGCAGGATGGTTCCCAGACCCATAGTGGCACCAGTGCCAAGTTGGGATGATTTGATAGTACCAAGTGGCTCCTGCAATCTGCCATCAAAAAGCTGGCAGGCGAGTTTTGTTTTCCAGGGAAAAGCGCCGTTGTTTGTGTTTGGGGGCCTGTGGCTGGGAGTGGCCGGCTGGCTCCTTAGAATCCACGATATGCAGGATTGTTCCCAGACCCAAGGTGGCACCAGTGCCAAGTCGGGCTGCTTTGATGGTGCAAAGTGGCTCCTGCAATCTGCCATCCAGACGCGGGGCAGCGGATTTTTGTTTCCATGAGAAATGGTCCGTGGTTTGTTTTTGGGGGTATATGGCTGGGCGTGGCTGGCTGGCCCCTTAAAAAGCTCGATATGCAGGATGGTTCCCTGACGCAAGGTGGCACCAGTGCCACGTCGGGCGGTTTTCGTAGTACAAAGTGCGTCCTAAAATTTGCCATCCAGAAGAGGGGCAGTTGAGTTTTGTTTGCCAGAGAAAAGGGCCGTGGTTTGTTTTTGGGGGCATATGGCTGAGAGTGGCCGGCTGGCAACTGAAAATCCACGATAGGCAGGATGGTTCCCAGACCAGAGGTGTCACCAGTGCCAAGTCGGGCTGGTTTGATAGTACTAAATAGCTTCTGCAATCTGCCATGCAGAAGCGGGGCAGCTTACTTTTGTTTGCCAGGGAAACGGGCCGAGGTTTGTGTCTGGGGGCCTATGGCCGGCAGTGACCGACTGGCTCCTGAAAAGCTACGATAGGCAGGATGGTGACCAGACCCATGGTGGCACCAGTGCCAAGTTGGGCTGGTTTGATAGTACCAAGTGGCTCCGGCAATCTGCCATCAAAAAGTTGGCAGGCGAGTTTTGTTTTCCAGGGAACAGCGCCGTTGTTTGTGTTTGGGGGCCTGTGGCTAGGAGTGGCCAGATGGCTCCTTAGAACCCACGATACGCAGGATGGTTCCCAGACCAGAGGTGGCACCAGTGCCAAGTTGGGCTGGTTTGATGGTGCAAAGTGGCTCCTGCAATCTGCCATCCAGAAGCGGGGTAGCTTACTTTGGTTTGCCAGGGAAACGGGCCGAAATATTTGTCTACGGGCCTCTGGCTGGGGGTGGCTGGCTGGCACCTGAAAAGCTACGATAGGCAGGATGGTGACCAGACCCATGGTGGCACCAGTGCCAAGTTGGGCTGGTTTGATAGTACCAAGTGGCTCCTGCAATCTGCCATCAAATGTTTGGCAGGCGAGTTTTGTTTTCCAGGGAAAAGCACCGTTGTGTATGTTTGGGGGCCTGTGGCTGGGAGTGGCCAGCTGGCTCCTTAGAATCCACGATACGCAGGATGGTTCCCAGACCCAAGGTGGCACCAGTGCCAAGTCGGGCTGGTTTGTTAGTACCAAGTGGTTCCTGCAATCTGCCATCCAGAAGCGGGGCAGCTGAATTTTGTTTGCCAGAGAAAAAGGCTGTTGTTTGTGTTTCGGGGCCTGTGGCTGGCAGTGGACGGCTGGCTCCTGAAAATCCATGATACGCAGCATGGTTCCCAGACCCAAGGTGGCACCAGTGCCAAGTCGGGCTGGTTTGATACTACCAAGTGCGTCCTGCAATCTGCCATCCAGAAGCGGGGCAGCTTAATTTTGTTTGCCAGGGAAACGGGCCGTGGGTTTTGTATGGGGGCCTATGGCTGAGAGTGGCCGGCTGGCTCCTGAAAATCCACGCTAGGCAGCATGGTTCCCAGATGCAAGGTGGCACCAGTGCCAAGTCGGGCTGGTTTGATGGTGCAAAGTGGCTCCTGCAATCTGCCATCCAGAAGCGGGGCAGCTGATTTTTGTTTGCCAGAGAAAAATTCCGTGGATTGTTTTTGGGGGCATATTGCTGGGAGTGGCCGGCTGGCTCCTTAAAATGCTCGATACGCATGATGGTTCCCAGGCCCAAGGTGTCACCACTACCAAGTCGGCCTGCGGTTTTAGTATCAAGTTCATCCTGCAATTTGCCATCCAGAAGAGGGGCAGTTGAGTTTTGTTTGCCAGAGAAACGGGCCGAGGTTTCTGTTTGGGGACATATGGCTGAGAGTGGCCGGCTGGCCCCTGAATATCCACGATACACAGCATGGTTCCCAGATCCAAGGTGGCACCAGTGCCAAGTTGGGCTGGTTTGATAGTCCCAAGTGTCTCCTGCAATCTGCCATCCAGAAGCGGGGCAGCTTACTTTTGTTTGCCAGAGAAATAGGCCTAGGTTTTTGTCTGGGGGCCTGTGGCTAGGAGTGGCCGGCTGGCTCCTTAGAATCCACGATACTCAGGATGTTTCCCAGACCCAAGGTGGCACCAGTGCCAAGTCGGGCTGGTTTGATAGTACCAAGTGGCTCCTGCAAACTCCATCAAAATGTTGGCAGACGTGTTTTGTTTTCCAGGGAACAGCGCCGTTGATTTTGTTTGGGGACCTGTGGCTGGGAGTGGCCGGCTGGCTCCTTAGAATCCACGATACGCAGGATGGTTCCCAGACCCAAGGTGGCACCAGTGCCAAGTCGGGCTGGTTTAATTACACCAAGTGGCTCCTGCAATCTGCCATCCAGAAGTGAGGCAGCTAAGTTTTGTTTGCCAGAAAAAAGGGCCGTGGTTTTTGTTGGGGGCCTGTGGCTGGGAGTAGCCGGCTGGCTCCTTAAAATCCACGATAGGCAGGATGGTTCCCAGACCCAAGGTGGCACCAGTGCCAAGTCGGGCTGGTTTGATAGTACCAAGTGGCTCCTGCAATCTGCCATCCAGAAGCGGTGCAGTTGAGTTTTGTTTGCCAGAGAAAAGGGCCTTGGGTTGTGTTTGGGGGCATATGGCTGGGAGTGGCCGGCTGTCTCATTAAAAAGATCGATACGCAGGATGGTTCCCAGACCCAAGGTGGCACCAGTGCCAAGTCGGGCTGTTTTTATAGTACCAAGTGCGTCCTGCAATTTGCCATCCAGAAGAGGGGCAGTGGAGTTTTGTTTGCCAGAGAATAGCGCCGTTGTTTGTGTTTGGGAGCTTGTGGCTGGGAGTGGCCGACTGGCGCCTTAGAATCTGTGTTACGCAGCATGGTTCCCAGACCAGAGGTGGCACCAGTGCCAAGTTGGGCTGGTTTGATAGTACCAAGTGGCTCCTGCAATCTGCCATCCAGAAGTGGGGCAGCTTACTTTTGTTTGCCAGGGAAACGGGCCGAGGTTTGTGACTGGGGACCTATGGCTGGGAGTGACCGGCTGGCTCCTGAAAAGCTACGATAGGCAGGATGGTGACCAGACCCATGGTGGCACCAGTGCCAAGTTGGGCTGGTTTGATAGTACCAAGTGGCTCCTGCAATCTGCCATCAAAAAGTTGTCAGGCGAGTTTTGTTTTCCAGGGAAAAGCGCTGTTGTTTGTATTTGGGGGCCTGTGGCTGGGAGTGGCCGGCTGGCTCCTTTGAACCCACAATACGCAGGATGGTTCCCAGACCCAAGGTGGCACCAGTGCCAAGTCGGGCTGGTTTGATACTACCAAGTGCGTCCTGCAATCTGCCATCCAGAAGCGGGGCAGCTTAATTTTGTTTGCCAGCGAAACGGGCCGTGGGTTTTGTTTGGGGGCCTATGGCTGAGAGTGGCCAGCTGGCTCCTGAAAATCCACGCTAGGCAGCATGGTTCCCAGATGCAAGGTGGCACCAGTGCCAAGTCGGGCTGGTTTGATGGTGCAAAGTGGCTCCTGCAATCTGCCATCCAGAAGCGGGGCAGCTGATTTTTGTTTGCCAGAGAAAAATTCCGTGGATTGTTTTTGGGGGCATATTGCTGGGAGTGGCCGGCTGGCTCCTTAAAATGCTCGATACGCATGATGGTTCCCAGGCCCAAGGTGTCACCACTACCAAGTCGGCCTGCGGTTTTAGTATCAAGTTCATCCTGCAATTTGCCATCCAGAAGAGGGGCAGTTGAGTTTTGTTTGCCAGAGAAACGGGCCGAGGTTTCTGTTTGGGGACATATGGCTGAGAGTGGCCGGCTGGCCCCTGAATATCCACGATACACAGCATGGTTCCCAGATCCAAGGTGGCACCAGTGCCAAGTTGGGCTGGTTTGATAGTCCCAAGTGTCTCCTGCAATCTGCCATCCAGAAGCGGGGCAGCTTACTTTTGTTTGCCAGAGAAATAGGCCTAGGTTTTTGTCTGGGGGCCTGTGGCTAGGAGTGGCCGGCTGGCTCCTTAGAATCCACGATACGCAGGATGTTTCCCAGACCCAAGGTGGCACCAGTGCCAAGTCGGGCTGGTTTGATAGTACCAAGTGGCTCCTGCAAACTCCATCAAAATGTTGGCAGACGTGTTTTGTTTTCCAGGGAACAGCGCCGTTGATTTTGTTTGGGGACCTGTGGCTGGGAGTGGCCGGCTGGCTCCTTAGAATCCACGATACGCAGGATGGTTCCCAGACCCAAGGTGGCACCAGTGCCAAGTCGGGCTGGTTTAATTACACCAAGTGGCTCCTGCAATCTGCCATCCAGAAGTGAGGCAGCTAAGTTTTGTTTGCCAGAAAAAAGGGCCGTGGTTTTTGTTGGGGGCCTGTGGCTGGGAGTAGCCGGCTGGCTCCTTAAAATCCACGATAGGCTGGATGGTTCCCAGACCCAAGGTGGCACCAGTGCCAAGTCGGGCTGGTTTGATAGTACCAAGTGGCTCCTGCAATCTGCCATCCAGAAGCGGTGCAGTTGAGTTTTGTTTGCCAGAGAAAAGGGCCTTGGGTTGTGTTTGGGGGCATATGGCTGGGAGTGGCCGGCTGTCTCATTAAAAAGATCGATACGCAGGATGGTTCCCAGACCCAAGGTGGCACCAGTGCCAAGTCGGGCTGTTTTTATAGTACCAAGTGCGTCCTGCAATTTGCCATCCAGAAGAGGGGCAGTGGAGTTTTGTTTGCCAGAGAATAGCGCCGTTGTTTGTGTTTGGGAGCTTGTGGCTGGGAGTGGCCGACTGGCGCCTTAGAATCTGTGTTACGCAGCATGGTTCCCAGACCAGAGGTGGCACCAGTGCCAAGTTGGGCTGGTTTGATAGTACCAAGTGGCTCCTGCAATCTGCCATCCAGAAGTGGGGCAGCTTACTTTTGTTTGCCAGGGAAACGGGCCGAGGTTTGTGACTGGGGACCTATGGCTGGGAGTGACCGGCTGGCTCCTGAAAAGCTACGATAGGCAGGATGGTGACCAGACCCATGGTGGCACCAGTGCCAAGTCGGGCTGGTTTGATGGTGCAAAGTGGCTCCTGCAATCTGCCATCCAGAAGCGGGGCAGCTGATTTTTGTTTGCCAGAGAAAAATTCCGTGGATTGTTTTTGGGGGCATATTGCTGGGAGTGGCCGGCTGGCTCCTTAAAATGCTCGATACGCATGATGGTTCCCAGGTCCAAGGTGTCACCACTACCAAGTCGGCCTGCGGTTTTAGTATCAAGTTCATCCTGCAATTTGCCATCCAGAAGAGGGGCAGTTGAGTTTTGTTTGCCAGAGAAACGGGCCGAGGTTTCTGTTTGGGGACATATGGCTGAGAGTGGCCGGCTGGCCCCTGAATATCCACGATACACAGCATGGTTCCCAGATCCAAGGTGGCACCAGTGCCAAGTTGGGCTGGTTTGATAGTACCAAGTGTCTCCTGCAATCTGCCATCCAGAAGCGGGGCAGCTTACTTTTGTTTGCCAGAGAAATAGGCCTAGGTTTTTGTCTGGGGGCCTGTGGCTAGGAGTGGCCGGCTGGCTCCTAAGAATCCACGATACGCAGGATGTTTCCCAGACCCAAGGTGGCACCAGTGCCAAGTCGGGCTGGTTTGATAGTACCAAGTGGCTCCTGCAAACTCCATCAAAAAGTTGGCAGGCGTGTTTTGTTTTCCAGGGAACAGCGCCGTTGATTTTGTTTGGGGGCCTGTGGCTGGGAGTGGCCGGCTGGCTCCTTAGAATCCACCATACGCAGGATGGTTCCCAGACCCAAGGTGGCACCAGTGCCAAGTCGGGCTGGTTTGATTACACCAAGTGGCTCCTGCAATCTGCCATCCAGAAGTGAGGCAGCTAAGTTTTGTTTGCCAGAAAAAAGGGCCGTGGTTTTTGTTGGGGGCCTGTGGCTGGGAGTGGCCGGCTGGCTCCTTAGAATCCACCATACGCAGGATGGTTCCCAGACCCAAGGTGGCACCAGTGCCAAGTCGGGCTGGTTTGATAGTACCAAGTGGCTCCTGCAATCTGCCATCCAGAAGCGGTGCAGTTGAGTTTTGTTTGCCAGAGAAAAGGGCCGTGGGTTGTGTTTGGGGGCATATGGCTGGGAGTGGCCGGCTGTCTCATTAAAAAGATCGATACGCAGGATGGTTCCCAGACCCAAGGTGGCACCAGTGCCAAGTCGGGCTGTTTTTATAGTACCAAGTGCGTCCTGCAATTTGCCATCCAGAAGAGGGGCAGTGGAGTTTTGTTTGCCAGAGAATAGCGCCGTTGTTTGTGTTTGGGAGCTTGTGGCTGGGAGTGGCCGACTGGCGCCGTAGAATCTGTGTTACGCAGCGTGGTTCCCAGACCAGAGGTGGCACCAGTGCCAAGTTGGGCTGGTTTGATAGTACCAAGTGGCTCCTGCAATCTGCCATCCAGAAGCGGGGCAGCTTACTTTTGTTTGCCAGGGAAACGGGCCGAGGTTTGTGACTGGGGACCTATGGCTGGGAGTGACCGGCTGGCTCCTGAAAAGCTACGATAGGCAGGATGGTGACCAGACCCATGGTGGCACCAGTGCCAAGTTGGGCTGGTTTGATAGTACCAAGTGGCTCCTGCAATCTGCCATCAAAAAGTTGTCAGGCGAGTTTTGTTTTCCAGGGAAAAGCGCCGTTGTTTGTATTTGGGGGCCTGTGGCTGGGAGTGGCCGGCTGGCTCCTTTGAACCCACAATACGCAGGATGGTTCCCAGACCCAAGGTGGCACCAGTGCCAAGTCGGGCTGGTTTGATACTACCAAGTGCGTCCTGCAATCTGCCATCCAGAAGCGGGGCAGCTTAATTTTGTTTGCCAGGGAAACGGGCCGTGGGTTTTGTTTGGGGGCCTATGGCTGAGAGTGGCCGGCTGGCTCCTGAAAATCCACGCTAGGCAGCATGGTTCCCAGATGCAAGGTGGCACCAGTGCCAAGTCGGGCTGGTTTGATGGTGCAAAGTGGCTCCTGCAATCTGCCATCCAGAAGCGGGGCAGCTGATTTTTGTTTGCCAGAGAAAAATTCCGTGGATTGTTTTTGGGGGCATATTGCTGGGAGTGGCCGGCTGGCTCCTTAAAATGCTCGATACGCATGATGGTTCCCAGGTCCAAGGTGTCACCACTACCAAGTCGGCCTGCGGTTTTAGTATCAAGTTCATCCTGCAATTTGCCATCCAGAAGAGGGGCAGTTGAGTTTTGTTTGCCAGAGAAACGGGCCGAGGTTTCTGTTTGGGGACATATGGCTGAGAGTGGCCGGCTGGCCCCTGAATATCCACGATACACAGCATGGTTCCCAGATCCAAGGTGGCACCAGTGCCAAGTTGGGCTGGTTTGATAGTACCAAGTGTCTCCTGCAATCTGCCATCCAGAAGCGGGGCAGCTTACTTTTGTTTGCCAGAGAAATAGGCCTAGGTTTTTGTCTGGGGGCCTGTGGCTAGGAGTGGCCGGCTGGCTCCTAAGAATCCACGATACGCAGGATGTTTCCCAGACCCAAGGTGGCACCAGTGCCAAGTCGGGCTGGTTTGATAGTACCAAGTGGCTCCTGGAAACTCCATCAAAATGTTGGCAGGCGTGTTTTGTTTTCCAGGGAACAGCGCCGTTGATTTTGTTTGGGGGCCTGTGGCTGGGAGTGGCCGGCTGGCTCCTTAGAATCCACGATACGCAGGATGGTTCCCAGACCCAAGGTGGCACCAGTGCCAAGTCGGGCTGGTTTGATTACACCAAGTGGCTCCTGCAATCTGCCATCCAGAAGTGAGGCAGCTAAGTTTTGTTTGCCAGAAAAAAGGGCCGTGGTTTTTGTTGGGGGCCTGTGGCTGGGAGTGGCCGGCTGGCTCCTTAGAATCCACCATACGCAGGATGGTTCCCAGACCCAAGGTGGCACCAGTGCCAAGTCGGGCTGGTTTGATAGTCCCAAGTGGCTCCTGCAAACTGCCATCCAGAAGCGGGGCAGCTGAGTTTTGTTTGCCAGGGAAATGGGCCGTTGTTTGTGTTTGGGGGCCTGTGGCTGGGAGTGTTCGGCTGGTTCCTGAATATGTACGATACGCAGGATTGTTCCCAGACCCAAGGTGGCACCAGTGCCAAGTCGGGCTGGTTTGATGGTGCAAAGTGGCTCCTGCAATCTGCCATCCAGACGCGGGGAAGCGGATTTTTGTTTCCATGAGAAATGGTCCGTGGTTTGTTTTTGGGGGTATATGGCTGGGCCTGGCCGGCTGGCTCCTTAAAAAGCTCGATATGCAGGATGGTTCCCTGACACAAGGTGGCACCAGTGCCACGTCGGGCGGTTTTCGTAGTACAAAGTGCGTCCTAAAATTTGCCATCCAGAAGAGGGGCAGTTGAGTTTTGTTTGCCAGAGAAAAGGTCCGTGGTTTGTTTTTGGGGGCATATGGCTGAGAGTGGCTGGGTGGCCCCTGAAAATCCACGATACACAGGATGGTTCCCAGATCCAAGGTGGCACCTGTGCCAAGTCGGGCTGATTTGATAGTACTAAGTAGCTCCTGCAATCTGCCATCCAGAAGCGGGGCAGCTTACTTTTGTTTGCCAGGGAAACGGGCCGAGGTTTGTGTTTGGGGGCCTATGGCTGAGAGTGACCGGCTGGCTCCTGAAAAGCTACAATAGGCAGGATGGTGACCAGACCCATGGTGGCACCAGTGCCAAGTTGGGCTGGTTTGATAGTACCAAGTGGTTCCTGCAATCTGCCATCCAGAAGCAGGGCAGCTGATTTTTGTTTGCCAGAGAAAAGGGCCTTGGTTTGTGTTTGGGGGCATATGGCTGGGTGTGGCCAGCTGGCTCCTTAAAATGCACGATATGCAACATGGCTCCCAGACCCAAGGTGGCACCAGTGCCAAGTTGGGCTGGTTTGATAGTACCAAGTGGCTCCTGCAATCTTCCATGATCACGTGGAGAAATACTTTCTGGTTTCAGCCTCATGCTCTTTCTTCTCTCCCTCAACTTCTCTATCACCTCTCATCTGGTTCACATGCGCTGTCTTCAAGGTCCACAGGCTACTTTTCACAGAATCTTCTGGCCTGATGAAGTAAGAATGATGAATAGAACAGAGCTGGGATCTATTTTCCAGTTTGGATAAAATGCATTCTGCACACAAATCCAAGGAGAACGGGCTGCCCCGATGCCCAGAAAATCTTTCACTCCTGCTAGTGTTCTACGTCAACCGCAACTTAGTCTGAAAGAAAAGCTTTTTCTCTGAGAGCATCTGAGAGGTTTGCATGAAGCACTGATATCTGACATATGCAATTTTGAATAGGAGAGGAAAAAGAAAATGGCAAGGAGTTTTTAATTTTAGTGGTTTCAATTTTAATTTCCGTGCACTTTTTCAAAACTTGTCAGCTCAAATGCCCATCAACATCTTTTAGTCATCTGTAAGTCAGTATTCATATAAAATGTGCTTCAAATCCAAAGAATTTCAAATTTGCACTCCAAGCTTCTATGCCTAGATTTATGATTTCCTACACATATTAGATGAAAGGAAGGCCTTTTTTACTGTGGGAGTGCTGGAACACTGGAACAGGTTGCCCAGAGAAGTTGTGGGTGTCCCATCCCTGAAAGTATTCAAGGTCACCTTGGACGGGGCTTGGAGCAGCAACAAAGGAGAAGCTTGATGGTAGAGAAACAAAGTCGGACTATAGAAGAAACTCGGATTGAAGTATAGGATCAAGTTTTCTCTCAGCTCTTGGGGTAAATTCAAAGTTGTACAAAATGACATTTATCTGTGCTATTCACTACTGTAACAGAAAGTTTCATGAAAACTGTACAGAAGATAGTAAATTTTAAAAGAGATAAGAATTACAGCATAAAATCCATGGGATAGGTTACAACATGAGACACTCTCTAAGAGAAAATCTCTTTGTTTCAGCACTTCATCGGGGTAAGATTTCATGAAGTGCCAAAGAAGGCGGCAAAATATCATTCGGGACATTATTTACTGGAATTCAGCCTGGCCATTAGTAGGAACTGCCTTTGAACATATCATGTAGATATACCACACACACTTTCCCTTCACTGAAAAATTACTGTTTACAACAAATAAGCAATTGACGATCAAAATTGATTGAAAGCATCTTAAACATGTCAAGTATTTCATTGTAGATGATCTGTGATCCAAATGCTTCTTCCACCTTCGAGAGGGACAGAAGAATTCTTCCATATCATGATGGTTTAAAATTGTATCAACCAATGTTTTCTGCTGAAAAGATATCATCTATTTTTTTCTATTTTTGGAAGAAAATATTCCTAGACATACAACAGGTGAGAACTAAGTAATTTTAAAGAAACAAATGAAATGAAAATATTCTGTAAATAGAATGAAATGAAAAGCTGTGTTTTAAATAGGAGCTAAATATTAAACAGAATTTTTGTACCAGGCATTTGAATTACTGCACCAGCTCTTTTGCCCATCAAGAGAGGCATTTAGCATTTCAGTCTTTTCCAAGGTGTTCATGATCTGCTATGCTGATCTCTGTGTGTGCCTAGGTGTGTGTGGAGGGGGGGGCATATGAAGGGGAGTGTGTATGTTTGCTTTACAATTGTTGTGGCAGATTCATGCCTCAGCTCCACATTTTGTTTTAAAAAGGTCACACCGAGTGGATATGAAGTTTACTATCAACAAGAGATCGATTCCCAAATCATCCATTTGACTCTCCCTTATAAATCATGTGCTTTGTTGCATATTTTATCAAATATACTTTCAAGCCAGATGGAGGAAGGAGGATGTGGGAATCCCTCCACCATCTTGCAACTTTTATGTAAGTAGGTTTTCAAGAAAATCATCATTTCTCTTTTAAATATGTCTGGAACAGGCATGATGGTAGTGTCAACCTGTTGGAGTTTTTGTTGCTGGAAGAAGTTGTACAAAAGGATTGGTTTTTACATTGACCAGTTACTGAATCAAGCGCAGGAATACATTGGAAATTTAGCTGGGGGTTCCTTTTCCCAGCAGACTACTTCTAGAACGAGCTTGTACACTGAAGCTGACTCTTTTGCTCTCTTTTTGTTTCTTTCCTATTTTCTTGGCTTCTTTGCCACTATCTAGACAATTTTGGAACTTTGTTCCCAACTAAAATGGTTTCAATAGTCTGATTGTGATCATACATTTTTACAAGGAATTTTTAAAATCTTTCCTCGAGTCCAGAAAGTCAAGGACTTAGATCTTTTTCTTCCCTTATCAATATTGCCATGAAATTGATAAATAAAGACCAACTCTTTATTTTTGTTTTTAACCCACGTAGATAATTCCCATCCATTAATCCATTTTGTGGACCAATAGCTGCCATTCTGATGGAAGCTGTCACTTCTTAACAATAGGCATTCCGTGACTATGTTGACTGCACTTTGGGTGAAGATCCTAACTGGTCTTAGATATACATAGGGAGAAATTTGCTCAGCCAGTGTCAGTCTTAAGCATGCGTATCAGAAGATCTTTCTAGAGCTGGGAATTTTCCCATGAAAGGGATTCAGTTAGGGAAGAGACACTTGTGCCAGAGTTTTACATTCTTCTTGAACACTGCTTAAGGAACTTAGATGCCATGTCCATTTGGATCTCTGTCTGCACAGAACTTTGTCATGCCAGCGCTTTGAAATGCATCTTGAAGAGAATTCACTAGCACAGAATGAAAGAGAGTGGAAGGGGTTGGTGGGGCTAACCAGGCCCAACCCCCCTGCCTAAACCAGGATACCTAGAGCCTCTTGCCCAGGATTCTATCTGGGTGTACTTTTAATGTCTTCAAAGATCCAGGCTCCACAATCTTTCTGGGCAGTCTGTGCCGTGGTTCAGTCACCCTGACAGTAAAGAAACATTTACTGATGTTCAAAGGCAATCTCCTGTATTTCAGTGTGTGCCCACTGCCTCTTGTCTTTTCCCTCAGCATCACTGAAAAGACACTGATTCCCTCCCCTTTGCACTATTGCTTCCATATGTATGTGTGATGCCATGTAGAGGTATGTCAAAAACCTCCCTGAAGCCCAGGCAGATAATATTCCCTTCATCTACCAGTCAAGTTGATTCATCAGAGGAGTTTAAAGTGATGTTCAGCATGAAATTCCCCTGAAAAATCATGCTAACTACATTATTTGGTCATCTGTCATGTGCCTGGCAAGGATTTCCAGGAAGAGCTGCTTCATCAACTTCCTGGGGATAAAAAAGAGGCTGGCTGGTTTGTACTATGGCGAGTCCTCTTAATTGCCTTTTTTGAAGATGGGTGTCATTTGCTAACATCCACTCTTTAGCTCCTCTTCTCATCTACACCTCGGCAAAAAGCTTTTCCACTATGTCTGGCTAGGAAAAACTGTGCCAGCACAGAAAACATCTCCCATCGTGTTCTAGAAGTTGCACGGATGTCTGCCAAGTGTTTGGCAGGAAGAAAAGAAAAGTTGTCCAAAACAGCTTCCAATCGAATGTTCCTGTGATTGGAAAAGTCAGGAGAGTGCAAAGGTACTGTTTTCTATCAGTTGGCAAGGTGCGCACACAATCCCAGTGTTGTACAGCTTGCTTCTTCACCTTCCCGAAGCTGCCGCTCTCGCCGGCTGCCGGAGCCCAAGAAGCGGCTTCTTCGCGCAAAGACGATTGTGCCGCTCACAGGGCTCTCCTTAGCGCGGCTTCTGCCGAAAGACGCCCGGCAGCGGCTCTTACCTCCGGAGAGCATCCTACCTTCGTCTTTAGCTCCTCTTCTCATCTACACCTCGGCAAAACGCTTTTCCACTATGTCTGGCTAGGAAAAACTGTGCCAGCACAGAAAACATCTCCCATCGTGTTCTCGAAGTTGCACGGATGTCTGCCAAGTGTTTGGCAGGAAGAAAAGAAAAGTTGTCCAAAACAGCTTCCAATCGAATGTTCATGTGATTGGAAAAGTCAGGAGAGTGCAAAGGTACTGTTTTCTATCAGTTGGCAAGGTGCGCACACAATCCCAGTGTTGTACAGCTTGCTTCTTCACCTTCCCGAAGCTGCCGCTCTCGCCGGCTGCCGGAGCCCAAGAAGCGGCTTCTTCGCGCAAAGACGATTGTGCCGCTCACAGGGCTCTCCTTAGCGCGGCTTCTGCCGAAAGACGCCCGGCAGCGGCTCTTACCT
The DNA here is from genome assembly GCF_035770615.1 of Melospiza melodia melodia. Lineage (NCBI taxonomy): Eukaryota > Metazoa > Chordata > Aves > Passeriformes > Passerellidae > Melospiza > Melospiza melodia. Next base: position 47,443,362 of record NC_086197.1, read on the forward strand.
CCGGAGAGCATCCTACCTTCGTCTTTCGCGTCTTTTGTAGTCTACATCTTAGCAAAACGCTTTTCCACTATGTCTGGCTAGGAAAAACTGTGCCAGCACAGAAAACATCTCCCATCGTGTTCTAGAAGTTGCACGGATGTCTGCCAAGTGTTTGGCAGGAAGAAAAGAAAAGTTGTCCAAAACAGCTTCCAATCGAATGTTCCTGTGATTGGAAAAGTCAGGAGAGTGCAAAGGTACTGTTTTCTATCAGTTGGCAAGGTGCGCACACAATCCCAGTGTTGTACAGCTTGCTTCTTCACCTTCCCGAAGCTGCCGCTCTCGCCGGCTGCCGGAGCCCAAGAAGCGGCTTCTTCGCGCAAAGACGATTGTGCCGCTCACAGTGCTCTCCTTAGCGCGGCTTCTGCCGAAAGACGCCCGGCAGCGGCTCTTACCTCCGGAGAGCATCCTACCTTCGTCTTTCGCGTCTTTTGTAGTCTACATCTTAGCAAAACGCTTTTCCACTATGTCTGGCTAGGAAAAACTGTGCCAGCACAGAAAACATCTCCCATCGTGTTCTAGAAGTTGCACGGATGTCTGCCAAGTGTTTGGCAGGAAGAAAAGAAAAGTTGTCCAAAACAGCTTCCAATCGAATGTTCCTGTGATTGGAAAAGTCAGGAGAGTGCAAAGGTACTGTTTTCTATCAGTTGGCAAGGTGCGCACACAATCCCAGTGTTGTACAGCTTGCTTCTTCACCTTCCCGAAGCTGCCGCTCTCGCCGGCTGCCGGAGCCCAAGAAGCGGCTTCTTCGCGCAAAGACGATTGTGCCGCTCACAGGGCTCTCCTTAGCGCGGCTTCTGCCGAAAGACGCCCGGCAGCGGCTCTTACCTCCGGAGAGCATCCTACCTTCGTCTTTCGCGTCTTTTGTAGTCTACATCTTAGCAAAACGCTTTTCCACTATGTCTGGCTAGGAAAAACTGTGCCAGCACAGAAAACATCTCCCATCGTGTTCTAGAAGTTGCACGGATGTCTGCCAAGTGTTTGGCAGGAAGAAAAGAAAAGTTGTCCAAAACAGCTTCCAATCGAATGTTCCTGTGATTGGAAAAGTCAGGAGAGTGCAAAGGTACTGTTTTCTATCAGTTGGCAAGGTGCGCACACAATCCCAGTGTTGTACAGCTTGCTTCTTCACCTTCCCGAAGCTGCCGCTCTCGCCGGCTCCCGGAACCGAAGAAGCGGCTTCTTCGCGCAAAGACGATTGTGCCGCTCACAGGGCTCTCCTTAGCGCGGCTTCTGCCGAAAGACGCCCGGCAGCGGCTCTTACCTCCGGAGAGCATCCTACCTTCGTCTTTCGCGTCTTTTGTAGTCTACATCTTAGCAAAACGCTTTTCCACTATGTCTGGCTAGGAAAAACTGTGCCAGCACAGAAACATCTCCCATCGTGTTCTAGAAGTTGCACGGATGTCTGCCAAGTGTTTGGCAGGAAGAAAAGAAAAGTTGTCCAAAACAGCTTCCAATCGAATGTTCCTGTGATTGGAAAAGTCAGGAGAGTGCAAAGGTACTGTTTTCTATCAGTTGGCAAGGTGCGCACACAATCCCAGTGTTGTACAGCTTGCTTCTTCACCTTCCCGAAGCTGCCGCTCTCGCCGGCTGCCGGAGCCCAAGAAGCGGCTTCTTCGCGCAAAGACGATTGTGCCGCTCACAGTGCTCTCCTTAGCGCGGCTTCTGCCGAAAGACGCCCGGCAGCGGCTCTTACCTCCGGAGAGCATCCTACCTTCGTCTTTCGCGTCTTATGTAGTCTACACCTCGGCAAAAAGCTTTTCCACTATGTCTGGCTAGGAAAAACTGTGCCAGCACAGAAAACATCTCCCATCGTGTTCTAGAAGTTGCACGGATGTCTGCCAAGTGTTTGGCAGGAAGAAAAGAAAAGTTGTCCAAAACAGCTTCCAATCGAATGTTCCTGTGATTGGAAAAGTCAGGAGAGTGCAAAGGTACTGTTTTCTATCAGTTGGCAAGGTGCGCACACAATCCCAGTGTTGTACAGCTTGCTTCTTCACCTTCCCGAAGCTGCCGCTCTCGCCGGCTCCCGGAACCGAAGAAGCGGCTTCTTCGCGCAAAGACGATTGTGCCGCTCACAGGGCTCTCCTTAGCGCGGCTTCTGCCGAAAGACGCCCGGCAGCGGCTCTTACCTCCGGAGAGCATCCTACCTTCGTCTTTCGCGTCTTTTGTAGTCTACATCTTAGCAAAACGCTTTTCCACTATGTCTGGCTAGGAAAAACTGTGCCAGCACAGAAAACATCTCCCATCGTGTTCTAGAAGTTGCACGGATGTCTGCCAAGTGTTTGGCAGGAAGAAAAGAAAAGTTGTAAAACAGCTTCCAATCGAATGTTCCTGTGATTGGAAAAGTCAGGAGAGTGCAAAGGTACTGTTTTCTATCAGTTGGCAAGGTGCGCACACAATCCCAGTGTTGTACAGCTTGCTTCTTCACCTTCCCGAAGCTGCCGCTCTCGCCGGCTGCCGGAGCCCAAGAAGCGGCTTCTTCGCGCAAAGACGATTGTGCCGCTCACAGTGCTCTCCTTAGCGCGGCTTCTGCCGAAAGACGCCCGGCAGCGGCTCTTACCTCCGGAGAGCATCCTACCTTCGTCTTTCGCGTCTTTTGTAGTCTACATCTTAGCAAAACGCTTTTCCACTATGTCTGGCTAGGAAAAACTGTGCCAGCACAGAAAACATCTCCCATCGTGTTCTAGAAGTTGCACGGATGTCTGCCAAGTGTTTGGCAGGAAGAAAAGAAAAGTTGTCCAAAACAGCTTCCAATCGAATGTTCCTGTGATTGGAAAAGTCAGGAGAGTGCAAAGGTACTGTTTTCTATCAGTTGGCAAGGTGCGCACACAATCCCAGTGTTGTACAGCTTGCTTCTTCACCTTCCCGAAGCTGCCGCTCTCGCCGGCTGCCGGAGCCCAAGAAGCGGCTTCTTCGCGCAAAGACGATTGTGCCGCTCACAGTGCTCTCCTTAGCGCGGCTTCTGCTGAAAGACGCCCGGCAGCGGCTCTTACCTCCGGAGAGCATCCTACCTTCGTCTTTCGCGTCTTATGTAGTCTACACCTCGGCAAAAAGCTTTTCCACTATGTCTGGCTAGGAAAAACTGTGCCAGCACAGAAAACATCTCCCATCGTGTTCTAGAAGTTGCACGGATGTCTGCCAAGTGCTTGGCAGGAAGAAAAGAAAAGTTGTCCAAAACAGATTCCAATCGAATGTTCCTGTGATTGGAAAAGTCAGGAGAGTGCAAAGGTACTGTTTTCTATCAGTTGGCAAGGTGCGCACACAATCCCAGTGTTGTACAGCTTGCTTCTTCACCTTCCCGAAGCTGCCGCTCTCGCCGGCTGCCGGAGCCCAAGAAGCGGCTTCTTCGCGCAAAGACGATTGTGCCGCTCACAGTGCTCCCCTTAGCGCGGCTTCTGCCGAAAGACGCCCGGCAGCGGCTCTTACCTCCTGAGAGTGGCAGCTTCGGGAAGGTGAAGAAGCAAGCTGTACAACACTGGGATTGTGTGCGCACCTTGCCAACTGATAGAAAACAGTACCTTTGCACTCTCCTGACTCTTCCAATCACAGGAACATTCGATTGGAAGCTGTTTTGGACAACTTTTCTTTTCTTCCTCCCAAACACTTGGCAGACATATCTGCAACTTCTAGAAAACGATGGGAGATGTTTTCTGGGCTGGCACGGTTTTTCCTAGCCAGACATAGTGGAAAAGCGTTTTGCTAAGATGTAGACTACATAAGACGCGAAAGACGAAGGTAGGATGCTCTCCGGAGTTAAGAGCCGCTGCCGGGCGTCTTTCGGCAGAAGCCGCGCTAAGGAGAGCCCTGTGAGCGGCACAATCGTCTATGCGCGAAGAAGCCGATTCTTCGGTTCCGGGAGCCGGCGAGAGCGGCAGCTTCGGGAAGGTGAAGAAGCAAGTTGTACAACACTGGGATTGTGTGCGCACCTTGCCAACTGATAGAAAACAGTACCTTTGCACTCTCCTGACTTTTCCAATCACAGGAACATTCGATTGGAAGCTGTTTTGGACAACTTTTCTTTTCTTCCTGCCAAACACTTGGCAGACATCCGTGCAACTTCTAGAACACGATGGGAGATGTTTTCTGTGCTGGCACAGTTTTTCCTAGCCAGACATAGTGGAAAAGCGTTTTGCCGAGGTGTAGACTACAAAAGACGCGAAAGACGAAGGTAGGATGCTCTCCGGAGGTAAGAGCCGCTGCCGGGCGTCTTTCGGCAGAAGCCGCGCTAAGGAGAGCACTGTGAGCGGCACAATCGTCTTTGCGCGAAGAAGCCGCTTCTTGGGCTCCGGCAGCCGGCGAGAGCGGCAGCTTCGGGAAGGTGAAGAAGCAAGCTGTACAACACTGGGATTGTGTGCGCACCTTGCCAACTGATAGAAAACAGTACCTTTGCACTCTCCTGACTTTTCCAATCACAGGAACATTCGATTGGAAGCTGTTTTGGACAACTTTTCTTTTCTTCCTGCCAAACACTTGGCAGACATCCGTGCAACTTCTAGAACACGATGGGAGATGTTTTCTGTGCTGGCACAGTTTTTCCTAGCCAGACATAGTGGAAAAGCGTTTTGCTAAGATGTAGACTACAAAAGACGCGAAAGACGAAGGTAGGATGCTCTCCGGAGGTAAGAGCCGCTGCCGGGCGTCTTTCGGCAGAAGCCGCGCTAAGGAGAGCCCTGTGAGCGGCACAATCGTCTTTGCGCGAAGAAGCCGCTTCTTGGGCTCCGGCAGCCGGCGAGAGCGGCAGCTTCGGGAAGGTGAAGAAGCAAGCTGTACAACACTGGGATTGTGTGCGCACCTTGCCAACTGATAGAAAACAGTACCTTTGCACTCTCCTGACTTTTCCAATCACAGGAACATTCGATTGGAAGCTGTTTTGGACAACTTTTCTTTTCTTCCTGCCAAACACTTGGCAGACATCCGTGCAACTTCTAGAACACGATGGGAGATGTTTTCTGTGCTGGCACAGTTTTTCCTAGCCAGACATAGTGGAAAAGCTTTTTGCCGAGGTGTAGACTACATAAGACGCGAAAGACGAAGGTAGGATGCTCTCCGGAGGTAAGAGCCGCTGCCGGGCGTCTTTCGGCAGAAGCCGCGCTAAGGAGAGCACTGTGAGCGGCACAATCGTCTTTGCGCGAAGAAGCCGCTTCTTCGGTTCCGGGAGCCGGCGAGAGCGGCAGCTTCGGGAAGGTGAAGAAGCAAGCTGTACAACACTGGGATTGTGTGCGCACCTTGCCAACTGATAGAAAACAGTACCTTTGCACTCTCCTGACTTTTCCAATCACAGGAACATTCGATTGGAAGCTGTTTTGGACAACTTTTCTTTTCTTCCTGCCAAACACTTGGCAGACATCCGTGCAACTTCTAGAACACGATGGGAGATGTTTTCTGTGCTGGCACAGTTTTTCCTAGCCAGACATAGTGGAAAAGCGTTTTGCTAAGATGTAGACTACATAAGACGCGAAAGACGAAGGTAGGATGCTCTCCGGAGGTAAGAGCCGCTGCCGGGCGTCTTTCGGCAGAAGCCGCGCTAAGGAGAGCCCTGTGAGCGGCACAATCGTCTTTGCGCGAAGAAGCCGCTTCTTCGGTTCCGGGAGCCGGCGAGAGCGGCAGCTTCGGGAAGGTGAAGAAGCAAGCTGTACAACACTGGGATTGTGTGCGCACCTTGCCAACTGATAGAAAACAGTACCTTTGCACTCTCCTGACTTTTCCAATCACAGGAACATTCGATTGGAAGCTGTTTTGGACAACTTTTCTTTTCTTCCTGCCAAACACTTGGCAGACATCCGTGCAACTTCTAGAACACGATGGGAGATGTTTTCTGTGCTGGCACAGTTTTTCCTAGCCAGACATAGTGGAAAAGCGTTTTGCTAAGATGTAGACTACAAAAGACGCGAAAGACGAAGGTAGGATGCTCTCCGGAGGTAAGAGCCGCTGCCGGGCGTCTTTCGGCAGAAGCCGCGCTAAGGAGAGCCCTGTGAGCGGCACAATCGTCTTTGCGCGAAGAAGCCGCTTCTTGGGCTCCGGCAGCCGGCGAGAGCGGCAGCTTCGGGAAGGTGAAGAAGCAAGCTGTACAACACTGGGATTGTGTGCGCACCTTGCCAACTGATAGAAAACAGTACCTTTGCACTCTCCTGACTTTTCCAATCACATGAACATTCGATTGGAAGCTGTTTTGGACAACTTTTCTTTTCTTCCTGCCAAACACTTGGCAGACATCCGTGGAACTTCGAGAACACGATGGGAGATGTTTTCTGTGCTGGCACAGTTTTTCCTAGCCAGACATAGTGGAAAAGCGTTTTGCCGAGGTGTAGATGAGAAGAGGAGCTAAAGACGAAGGTAGGATGCTCTCCGGAGGTAAGAGCCGCTGCCGGGCGTCTTTCGGCAGAAGCCGCGCTAAGGAGAGCACTGTGAGCGGCACAATCGTCTTTGCGCGAAGAAGCCGCTTCTTGGGCTCCGGCAGCCGGCGAGAGCGGCAGCTTCGGGAAGGTGAAGAAGCAAGCTGTACAACACTGGGATTGTGTGCGCACCTTGCCAACTGATAGAAAACAGTACCTTTGCACTCTCCTGACTTTTCCAATCACATGAACATTCGATTGGAAGCTGTTTTGGACAACTTTTCTTTTCTTCCTGCCAAACACTTGGCAGACATCCGTGCAACTTCGAGAACACGATGGGAGATGTTTTCTGTGCTGGCACAGTTTTTCCTAGCCAGACATAGTGGAAAAGCGTTTTGCCGAGGTGTAGATGAGAAGAGGAGCTAAAGACGAAGGTAGGATGCTCTCCGGAGGTAAGAGCCGCTGCCGGGCGTCTTTCGGCAGAAGCCGCGCTAAGGAGAGCACTGTGAGCGGCACAATCGTCTTTGCGCGAAGAAGCCGCTTCTTGGGCTCCGGCAGCCGGCGAGAGCGGCAGCTTCGGGAAGGTGAAGAAGCAAGCTGTACAACACTGGGATTGTGTGCGCACCTTGCCAACTGATAGAAAACAGTACCTTTGCACTCTCCTGACTTTTCCAATCACAGGAACATTCGATTGGAAGCTGTTTTGGACAACTTTTCTTTTCTTCCTGCCAAACACTTGGCAGACATCCGTGCAACTTCTAGAACACGATGGGAGATGTTTTCTGTGCTGGCACAGTTTTTCCTAGCCAGACATAGTGGAAAAGCTTTTTGCCGAGGTGTAGATGAGAAGAGGAGCTAAAGAGTGGATGTTAGCAAATGACACCCATCTTCAAAAAAGGCAATTAAGAGGACTCGCCATAGTACAAACCAGCCAGCCTCTTTTTTATCCCCAGGAAGTTGATGAAGCAGCTCTTCCTGGAAATCCTTGCCAGGCACATGACAGATGACCAAATAATGTAGTTAGCATGATTTTTCAGGGGAATTTCATGCTGAACATCACTTTAAACTCCTCTGATGAATCAACTTGACTGGTAGATGAAGGGAATATTATCTGCCTGGGCTTCAGGGAGGTTTTTGACATACCTCTACATGGCATCACACATACATATGGAAGCAATAGTGCAAAGGGGAGGGAATCAGTGTCTTTTCAGTGATGCTGAGGGAAAAGACAAGAGGCAGTGGGCACACACTGAAATACAGGAGATTGCCTTTGAACATCAGTAAATGTTTCTTTACTGTCAGGGTGACTGAACCACGGCACAGACTGCCCAGAAAGATTGTGGAGCCTGGATCTTCGAAGACATTAAAAGTACACCCAGATAGAATCCTGGGCAAGAGGCTCTAGGTATCCTGGTTTAGGCAGGGGGGTTGGGCCTGGTTAGCCCCACCAACCCCTTCCACTCTCTTTCATTCTGTGCTAGTGAATTCTCTTCAAGATGCATTTCAAAGCGCTGGCATGACAAAGTTCTGTGCAGACAGAGATCCAAATGGACATGGCATCTAAATTCCTTAAGCAGTGTTCAAGAAGAATGTAAAACTCTGGCACAAGTGTCTCTTCCCTAACTGAATCCCTTTCATGGGAAAATTCCCAGCTCTAGAAAGATCTTCTGATACGCATGCTTAAGACTGACACTGGCTGAGCAAATTTCTCCCTATGTATATCTAAGACCAGTTAGGATCTTCACCCAAAGTGCAGTCAACATAGTCACAGAATGCCTATTGTTAAGAAGTGACAGCTTCCATCAGAATGGCAGCTATTGGTCCACAAAATGGATTAATGGATGGGAATTATCTACGTGGGTTAAAAACAAAAATAAAGAGTTGGTCTTTATTTATCAATTTCATGGCAATATTGATAAGGGAAGAAAAAGATCTAAGTCCTTGACTTTCTGGACTCGAGGAAAGATTTTAAAAATTCCTTGTAAAAATGTATGATCACAATCAGACTATTGAAACCATTTTAGTTGGGAACAAAGTTCCAAAATTGTCTAGATAGTGGCAAAGAAGCCAAGAAAATAGGAAAGAAACAAAAAGAGAGCAAAAGAGTCAGCTTCAGTGTACAAGCTCGTTCTAGAAGTAGTCTGCTGGGAAAAGGAACCCCCAGCTAAATTTCCAATGTATTCCTGCGCTTGATTCAGTAACTGGTCAATGTAAAAACCAATCCTTTTGTACAACTTCTTCCAGCAACAAAAACTCCAACAGGTTGACACTACCATCATGCCTGTTCCAGACATATTTAAAAGAGAAATGATGATTTTCTTGAAAACCTACTTACATAAAAGTTGCAAGATGGTGGAGGGATTCCCACATCCTCCTTCCTCCATCTGGCTTGAAAGTATATTTGATAAAATATGCAACAAAGCACATGATTTATAAGGGAGAGTCAAATGGATGATTTGGGAATCGATCTCTTGTTGATAGTAAACTTCATATCCACTCGGTGTGACCTTTTTAAAACAAAATGTGGAGCTGAGGCATGAATCTGCCACAACAATTGTAAAGCAAACATACACACTCCCCTTCATATGCCCCCCCCTCCACACACACCTAGGCACACACAGAGATCAGCATAGCAGATCATGAACACCTTGGAAAAGACTGAAATGCTAAATGCCTCTCTTGATGGGCAAAAGAGCTGGTGCAGTAATTCAAATGCCTGGTACAAAAATTCTGTTTAATATTTAGCTCCTATTTAAAACACAGCTTTTCATTTCATTCTATTTACAGAATATTTTCATTTCATTTGTTTCTTTAAAATTACTTAGTTCTCACCTGTTGTATGTCTAGGAATATTTTCTTCCAAAAATAGAAAAAAATAGATGATATCTTTTCAGCAGAAAACATTGGTTGATACAATTTTAAACCATCATGATATGGAAGAATTCTTCTGTCCCTCTCGAAGGTGGAAGAAGCATTTGGATCACAGATCATCTACAATGAAATACTTGACATGTTTAAGATGCTTTCAATCAATTTTGATCGTCAATTGCTTATTTGTTGTAAACAGTAATTTTTCAGTGAAGGGAAAGTGTGTGTGGTATATCTACATGATATGTTCAAAGGCAGTTCCTACTAATGGCCAGGCTGAATTCCAGTAAATAATGTCCCGAATGATATTTTGCCGCCTTCTTTGGCACTTCATGAAATCTTACCCCGATGAAGTGCTGAAACAAAGAGATTTTCTCTTAGAGAGTGTCTCATGTTGTAACCTATCCCATGGATTTTATGCTGTAATTCTTATCTCTTTTAAAATTTACTATCTTCTGTACAGTTTTCATGAAACTTTCTGTTACAGTAGTGAATAGCACAGATAAATGTCATTTTGTACAACTTTGAATTTACCCCAAGAGCTGAGAGAAAACTTGATCCTATACTTCAATCCGAGTTTCTTCTATAGTCCAACTTTGTTTCTCTACCATCAAGCTTCTCCTTTGTTGCTGCTCCAAGCCCCGTCCAAGGTGACCTTGAATACTTTCAGGGATGGGACACCCACAACTTCTCTGGGCAACCTGTTCCAGTGTTCCAGCACTCCCACAGTAAAAAAGGCCTTCCTTTCATCTAATATGTGTAGGAAATCATAAATCTAGGCATAGAAGCTTGGAGTGCAAATTTGAAATTCTTTGGATTTGAAGCACATTTTATATGAATACTGACTTACAGATGACTAAAAGATGTTGATGGGCATTTGAGCTGACAAGTTTTGAAAAAGTGCACGGAAATTAAAATTGAAACCACTAAAATTAAAAACTCCTTGCCATTTTCTTTTTCCTCTCCTATTCAAAATTGCATATGTCAGATATCAGTGCTTCATGCAAACCTCTCAGATGCTCTCAGAGAAAAAGCTTTTCTTTCAGACTAAGTTGCGGTTGACGTAGAACACTAGCAGGAGTGAAAGATTTTCTGGGCATCGGGGCAGCCCGTTCTCCTTGGATTTGTGTGCAGAATGCATTTTATCCAAACTGGAAAATAGATCCCAGCTCTGTTCTATTCATCATTCTTACTTCATCAGGCCAGAAGATTCTGTGAAAAGTAGCCTGTGGACCTTGAAGACAGCGCATGTGAACCAGATGAGAGGTGATAGAGAAGTTGAGGGAGAGAAGAAAGAGCATGAGGCTGAAACCAGAAAGTATTTCTCCACGTGATCATGGAAGATTGCAGGAGCCACTTGGTACTATCAAACCAGCCCAACTTGGCACTGGTGCCACCTTGGGTCTGGGAGCCATGTTGCATATCGTGCATTTTAAGGAGCCAGCTGGCCACACCCAGCCATATGCCCCCAAACACAAACCAAGGCCCTTTTCTCTGGCAAACAAAACTCAGCTGCCCTGCTTCTGGATGGCAGATTGCAGGAACCACTTGGTACTATCAAACCAGCCCAACTTGGCACTGGTGCCACCATGGGTCTGGTCACCATCCTGCCTATTGTAGCTTTTCAGGAGCCAGCCGGTCACTCTCAGCCATAGGCCCCCAAACACAAACCTCGGCCCGTTTCCCTGGCAAACAAAAGTAAGCTGCCCCGCTTCTGGATGGCAGATTGCAGGAGCTACTTAGTACTATCAAATCAGCCCGACTTGGCACAGGTGCCACCTTGGATCTGGGAACCATCCTGTGTATCGTGGATTTTCAGGGGCCACCCAGCCACTCTCAGCCATATGCCCCCAAAAACAAACCACGGCCCTTTTCTCTGGCAAACAAAACTCAACTGCCCCTCTTCTGGATGGCAAATTTTAGGACGCACTTTGTACTACGAAAACCGCCCGACGTGGCACTGGTGCCACCTTGTGTCAGGGAACCATCCTGCATATCGAGCTTTTTAAGGAGCCAGCCGGCCAGGCCCAGCCATATACCCCCAAAAACAAACCACGGACCATTTCTCATGGAAACAAAAATCCGCTTCCCCGCGTCTGGATGGCAGATTGCAGGAGCCACTTTGCACCATCAAACCAGCCCGACTTGGCACTGGTGCCACCTTGGGTCTGGGAACAATCCTGCGTATCGTACATATTCAGGAACCAGCCGAACACTCCCAGCCACAGGCCCCCAAACACAAACAACGGCCCATTTCCCTGGCAAACAAAACTCAGCTGCCCCGCTTCTGGATGGCAGTTTGCAGGAGCCACTTGGGACTATCAAACCAGCCCGACTTGGCACTGGTGCCACCTTGGGTCTGGGAACCATCCTGCGTATGGTGGATTCTAAGGAGCCAGCCGGCCACTCCCAGCCACAGGCCCCCAACAAAAACCACGGCCCTTTTTTCTGGCAAACAAAACTTAGCTGCCTCACTTCTGGATGGCAGATTGCAGGAGCCACTTGGTGTAATCAAACCAGCCCGACTTGGCACTGGTGCCACCTTGGGTCTGGGAACCATCCTGCGTATCGTGGATTCTAAGGAGCCAGCCGGCCACTCCCAGCCACAGGCCCCCAAACAAAATCAACGGCGCTGTTCCCTGGAAAACAAAACACGCCTGCCAAGTTTTTGATGGAGTTTGCAGGAGCCACTTGGTACTATCAAACCAGCCCGACTTGGCACTGGTGCCACCTTGGGTCTGGGAAACATCCTGCGTATCGTGGATTCTTAGGAGCCAGCCGGCCACTCCTAGCCACAGGCCCCCAGACAAAAACCTAGGCCTATTTCTCTGGCAAACAAAAGTAAGCTGCCCCGCTTCTGGATGGCAGATTGCAGGAGACACTTGGTACTATCAAACCAGCCCAACTTGGCACTGGTGCCACCTTGGATCTGGGAACCATGCTGTGTATCGTGGATATTCAGGGGCCAGCCGGCCACTCTCAGCCATATGTCCCCAAACAGAAACCTCGGCCCGTTTCTCTGGCAAACAAAACTCAACTGCCCCTCTTCTGGATGGCAAATTGCAGGATGAACTTGATACTAAAACCGCAGGCCGACTTGGTAGTGGTGACACCTTGGACCTGGGAACCATCATGCGTATCGAGCATTTTAAGGAGCCAGCCGGCCACTCCCAGCAATATGCCCCCAAAAACAATCCACGGAATTTTTCTCTGGCAAACAAAAATCAGCTGCCCCGCTTCTGGATGGCAGATTGCAGGAGCCACTTTGCACCATCAAACCAGCCCGACTTGGCACTGGTGCCAACTTGCATCTGGGAACCATGCTGCCTAGCGTGGATTTTCAGGAGCCAGCCGGCCACTCTCAGCCATAGGCCCCCAAACAAAACCCACGGCCCGTTTCCCTGGCAAACAAAATTAAGCTGCCCCGCTTCTGGATGGCAGATTGCAGGACGCACTTGGTAGTATCAAACCAGCCCGACTTGGCACTGGTGCCACCTTGGGTCTGGGAACCATCCTGCGTATTGTGGGTTCAAAGGAGCCAGCCGGCCACTCCCAGCCACAGGCCCCCAAATACAAACAACGGCGCTTTTCCCTGGAAAACAAAACTCGCCTGACAACTTTTTGATGGCAGATTGCAGGAGCCACTTGGTACTATCAAATCAGCCCAACTTGGCACTGGTGCCACCATGGGTCTGGTCACCATCCTGCCTATCGTAGCTTTTCAGGAGCCAGCCGGTCACTCTCAGCCATAGGCCCCCAAACACAAACCTCGGCCCGTTTCCCTGGCAAACAAAAGTAAGCTGCCCCGCTTCTGGATGGCAGATTGCAGGAGCTACTTAGTACTATCAAATCAGCCCGACTTGGCACAGGTGCCACCTTGGATCTGGGAACCATCCTGTGTATCGTGGATTTTCAGGGGCCACCCAGCCACTCTCAGCCATATGCCCCCAAAAACAAACCACGGCCCTTTTCTCTGGCAAACAAAACTCAACTGCCCCTCTTCTGGATGGCAAATTTTAGGACGCACTTTGTACTACGAAAACCGCCCGACGTGGCACTGGTGCCACCTTGTGTCAGGGAACCATCCTGCATATCGAGCTTTTTAAGGAGCCAGCCGGCCAGGCCCAGCCATATACCCCCAAAAACAAACCACGGACCATTTCTCATGGAAACAAAAATCCGCTGCCCCGCGTCTGGATGGCAGATTGCAGGAGCCACTTTGCACCATCAAACCAGCCCGACTTGGCACTGGTGCCACCTTGGGTCTGGGAACAATCCTGCGTATCGTACATATTCAGGAACCAGCCGGCCACTCCCAGCCACAGGCCCCCAACAAAAACCACGGCCCTTTTTTCTGGCAAACAAAACTTAGCTGCCTCACTTCTGGATGGCAGATTGCAGGAGCCACTTGGTGTAATCAAACCAGCCCGACTTGGCACTGGTGCCACCTTGGGTCTGGGAACCATCCTGCGTATGGTGGATTCTAAGGAGCCAGCCGGCCACTCCCAGCCACAGGCCCCCAAACAAAATCAACGGCGCTGTTCCCTGGAAAACAAAACACGCCTGCCAACTTTTTGATGGAGTTTGCAGGAGCCACTTGGTACTATCAAACCAGCCCGACTTGGCACTGGTGCCACCTTGGGTCTGGGAAACATCCTGCGTATCGTGGATTCTTAGGAGCCAGCCGGCCACTCCTAGCCACAGGCCCCCAGACAAAAACCTAGGCCTATTTCTCTGGCAAACAAAAGTAAGCTGCCCCGCTTCTGGATGGCAGATTGCAGGAGACACTTGGTACTATCAAACCAGCCCAACTTGGCACTGGTGCCACCTTGGATCTGGGAACCATGCTGTGTATCGTGGATATTCAGGGGCCAGCCGGCCACTCTCAGCCATATGTCCCCAAACAGAAACCTCGGCCCGTTTCTCTGGCAAACAAAACTCAACTGCCCCTCTTCTGGATGGCAAATTGCAGGATGAACTTGATACTAAAACCGCAGGCTGACTTGGTAGTGGTGACACCTTGGACCTGGGAACCATCATGCGTATCGAGCATTTTAAGGAGCCAGCCGGCCACTCCCAGCAATATGCCCCCAAAAACAATCCACGGAATTTTTCTCTGGCAAACAAAAATCAGCTGCCCCGCTTCTGGATGGCAGATTGCAGGAGCCACTTTGCACCATCAAACCAGCCCGACTTGGCACTGGTGCCACCTTGCATCTGGGAACCATGCTGCCTAGCGTGGATTTTCAGGAGCCAGCCGGCCACTCTCAGCCATAGGCCCCCAAACAAAACCCACGGCCCGTTTCCCTGGCAAACAAAATTAAGCTGCCCCGCTTCTGGATGGCAGATTGCAGGACGCACTTGGTAGTATCAAACCAGCCCGACTTGGCACTGGTGCCACCTTGGGTCTGGGAACCATCCTGCGTATTGTGGGTTCAAAGGAGCCAGCCGGCCACTCCCAGCCACAGGCCCCCAAATACAAACAACGGCGCTTTTCCCTGGAAAACAAAACTCGCCTGACAACTTTTTGATGGCAGATTGCAGGAGCCACTTGGTACTATCAAATCAGCCCAACTTGGCACTGGTGCCACCATGGGTCTGGTCACCATCCTGCCTATCGTAGCTTTTCAGGAGCCAGCCGGTCACTCCCAGCCATAGGTCCCCAGTCACAAACCTCGGCCCGTTTCCCTGGCAAACAAAAGTAAGCTGCCCCACGTCTGGATGGCAGATTGCAGGAGCCACTTGGTACTATCAAACCAGCCCAACTTGGCACTGGTGCCACCTCTGGTCTGGGAACCATGCTGCGTAACACAGATTCTAAGGCGCCAGTCGGCCACTCCCAGCCACAAGCCCCCAAACACAAACAACGGCGCTATTCTCTGGCAAACAAAACTCCACTGCCCCTCTTCTGGATGGCAAATTGCAGGACGCACTTGGTACTATAAAAACAGCCCGACTTGGCACTGGTGCCACCTTGGGTCTGGGAACCATCCTGCGTATCGATCTTTTTAATGAGACAGCCGGCCACTCCCAGCCATATGCCCCCAAACACAACCCACGGCCCTTTTCTCTGGCAAACAAAACTCAACTGCACCGCTTCTGGATGGCAGATTGCAGGAGCCACTTGGTACTATCAAACCAGCCCGACTTGGCACTGGTGCCACCTTGGATCTGGGAACCATCCAGCCTATCGTGGATTTTAAGGAGCCAGCCGGCTACTCCCAGCCACAGGCCCCCAACAAAAACCACGGCCCTTTTTTCTGGCAAACAAAACTTAGCTGCCTCACTTCTGGATGGCAGATTGCAGGAGCCACTTGGTGTAATCAAACCAGCCCGACTTGGCACTGGTGCCACCTTGGGTCTGGGAACCATCCTGCGTATCGTGGATTCTAAGGAGCCAGCCGGCCACTCCCAGCCACAGGTCCCCAAACAAAATCAACGGCGCTGTTCCCTGGAAAACAAAACACGTCTGCCAACATTTTGATGGAGTTTGCAGGAGCCACTTGGTACTATCAAACCAGCCCGACTTGGCACTGGTGCCACCTTGGGTCTGGGAAACATCCTGCGTATCGTGGATTCTAAGGAGCCAGCCGGCCACTCCTAGCCACAGGCCCCCAGACAAAAACCTAGGCCTATTTCTCTGGCAAACAAAAGTAAGCTGCCCCGCTTCTGGATGGCAGATTGCAGGAGACACTTGGGACTATCAAACCAGCCCAACTTGGCACTGGTGCCACCTTGGATCTGGGAACCATGCTGTGTATCGTGGATATTCAGGGGCCACCCGGCCACTCTCAGCCATATGTCCCCAAACAGAAACCTCGGCCCGTTTCTCTGGCAAACAAAACTCAACTGCCCCTCTTCTGGATGGCAAATTGCAGGATGAACTTGATACTAAAACCGCAGGCCGACTTGGTAGTGGTGACACCTTGGGCCTGGGAACCATCATGCGTATCGAGCATTTTAAGGAGCCAGCCGGCCACTCCCAGCAATATGCCCCCAAAAACAATCCACGGAATTTTTCTCTGGCAAACAAAAATCAGCTGCCCCGCTTCTGGATGGCAGATTGCAGGAGCCACTTTGCACCATCAAACCAGCCCGACTTGGCACTGGTGCCACCTTGCATCTGGGAACCATGCTGCCTAGCGTGGATTTTCAGGAGCCAGCCGGCCACTCTCAGCCATAGGCCCCCATACAAAACCCACGGCCCGTTTCCCTGGCAAACAAAATTAAGCTGCCCCGCTTCTGGATGGCAGATTGCAGGACGCACTTGGTAGTATCAAACCAGCCCGACTTGGCACTGGTGCCACCTTGGGTCTGGGAACCATGCTGCGTATCATGGATTTTCAGGAGCCAGCCGTCCACTGCCAGCCACAGGCCCCGAAACACAAACAACAGCCTTTTTCTCTGGCAAACAAAATTCAGCTGCCCCGCTTCTGGATGGCAGATTGCAGGAACCACTTGGTACTAACAAACCAGCCCGACTTGGCACTGGTGCCACCTTGGGTCTGGGAACCATCCTGCGTATCGTGGATTCTAAGGAGCCAGCTGGCCACTCCCAGCCACAGGCCCCCAAACACACACAACGGTGCTTTTCCCTGGAAAACAAAACTCGCCTGCCAAACATTTGATGGAAGATTGCAGGAACCACTTTGCACCATCAAACCAGCCCAACTTGGCACTGGTGCCACCTCTGGTCTGGGAACCATCCTGCGTATCGTGGGTTCTAAGGAGCCAGCTGGCCACTCCCAGCCACAGGCCCCCAAACACAAACAACGGCGCTTTTCCCTGGAAAACAAAACTCGCCTGCCAACTTTTTGATGGCAGATTGCCGGAGCCACTTGGTACTATCAAACCAGCCCAACTTGGCACTGGTGCCACCATGGGTCTGGTCACCATCCTGCCTATCGTAGCTTTTCAGGAGCCAGTCGGTCACTCCCAGCCATAGGCCCCCAGACACAAAGCTCGGCCCGTTTCCCTGGCAAACAAAAGTAAGCTGCCCCGCTTCTGCATGGCAGATTGCAGGAGCTATTTAGTACTATCAAACCAGCCCGACTTGGCACTGGTGACACCTCTGGTCTGGGAACCATCCTGCCTATCGTGGATTTTCAGGGGCCAGCCGGCCACTCTCAGCCATATGCCCCCAAAAACAAACCACGGCCCTTTTCTCTGGCAAACAAAACTCAACTGCCCCTCTTCTGGATGGCAAATTTTAGGACGCACTTTGTACTACGAAAACCGCCCGACGTGGCACTGGTGCCACCTTGTGTCAGGGAACCATCCTGCATATCGAGCTTTTTAAGGGGCCAGCCGGCCACGCCCAGCCATATACCCCCAAAAACAAACCACGGACCATTTCTCATGGAAACAAAAATCCGCTGCCCCGCGTCTGGATGGCAGATTGCAGGAGCCACTTTGCACCATCAAACCAGCCCGACTTGGCACTGGTGCCACCTTGGGTCTGGGAACAATCCTGCATATCGTGGATTCTAAGGAGCCAGCCGGCCACTCCCAGCCACAGGCCCCCAAACACAAACAACGGCGCTTTTCCCTGGAAAACAAAACTCGCCTGCCAGCTTTTTGATGGCAGATTGCAGGAGCCACTTGGTACTATCAAATCATCCCAACTTGGCACTGGTGCCACTATGGGTCTGGGAACCATCCTGCCTATTGTAGCATTTCAGGAGCCAGCCGGTCACTCCCAGCCATAGTCCCCCAGACACAAACCTCGGACCGTTTCCCTGGCAAACAAAATTTGGCTGCCCCGATTCTGGATAGCAGATTGCAGGAGCCACTTGGTAGTGTCAAACCAGCCCGACTTGGCACTGGTGCCACCTTGGGTCTGGGAACCATCCTGCCTATCGTGGATTCTAAGCAGCCACCCGGCCACTCTGAGCCACAGGCGCCCAAACACAAACAACGGCGCTTTTCCCTGGAAAACAAAACTCGCCTGCCAACATTTTGATGGCAGATTGCAGGAGCCACTTGGTACTATCAAACCAGCCCAACTTGGCACTGGTGCCACCATGGGTCTGGTCACCATCCTGCCTATCGTAGCTTTTCAGGAGCCAGCCGGTCACTCCCAGCCATAGACCCCCAGACACAAACCTCGGCCCGTTTCCCTGGAAAACAAAAGTAAGCTGCCCCGATTCTGGATGGCAGATTGCAGGAGCCACTTGGTACTATCAAATCAGCCCAACTTGGCACTGGTGCCACCATGGGTCTGGTAAACATCCTGCCTATCGTAGCTTTTCAGGAGCCAGCCGGTCACTCCCTGCCATAGGCCCCCAGACACAAACCTCGGCCCGTTTCTCTGGCAAACAAAAGTAAACTGCCCCGCTTTTGGATGGCAGATTGCAGGATGCATTTGGTACTATCAAACCTGCCCGACTTGGCCCTCGTGCCACCTTGGCTCTGGGAACCATGCTGCGTAACGTAGATTCTACGAGGACAGGCGGCCACTACCAGCCACAGGCCTCTATACAAAAACAACGGCGCTTTTCCCTGGAAAACAAAACTCGCCTGCCAAATTTTTGATGGCAGATTGCAGGAGCCACTTGGTACTATCAAACCAGCCCAACTTGGTACTGGTGCCACCATGGGTCTGGTAACCATCCTGCCTATCGTAGCTTTTCAGGAGCCAGCCGGTCACTCCCAGCCATAGGCCCCCAGACAAATATCTCGGCCCGTTGCCCTGGCAAACAAAAGTAAGGTGCCCCGCTTCTGGATGGAAGATTACAGCAGCCACATGGTACTATCAAACCAGGCCAACATGGCACTGGTGCCACCTTGGCTCTGGGAACCATCCTGCCTATCGTGGATTTTCAGGGGCCAGCCGGCCACTCTCAGCCATATGCCCCCAAACACATACCACGGCCCTTTGCTCTGGCAAACAAAACTCAACTGCCCCTCTTCTGGATGGCAAATTGCAGGACGCACTTGGTACTACGAAAACAGCCCGACTTGGCAGTGATGCCACCTTGGGTCAGGGAACAATCCTGCGTATCGATCTTTTTAAGGAGCCAGCCGGCCACGTCCAGCCATATACCCCCAAAAAAAAACCACGGAACTTTTCTCCAGCAAACAAAAATCCGCTGCCCCGCGTCTGAATGGCAGATTTCAGGAGCTATTTAGTATTATCAAACCAGCCCGACTTGGCACTGGTGCCACCATGAGTCTGGTAACCATCCTGCCTATCGTAGCTTTTCAGAAGCCAGCCGGTCACTCCCAGCCATAGGCCCCCAGACACAAACCTCGGCCCGTTTCCCTGGGAAACAAAAGTAAGCTGACCCGCTTCTGGATGGCAGATTGCAGGAGCCACTTGGTACTATCAAACCAGCCCAACTTGGCACTGGTGCCACCTTGGCTCTGGGAACCATCCTGCGTATCCTGGGTTCAAAGGAGGCAGCCGGCCACTCCCAGCCACAGGCCTCTAAACAAGAACAACGGCGCTTTTCCCTGGAAAACAAAAGACGCCTGACAACTTTTTGATGGCAGATTGCAGGAGCCACTTGGTACTATCAAACCAGCCCAACTTGGCACTGGTGCCACCATGGGTCTGGTCACCATCCTGCCTATCGTAGCTTTTCAGGAGCCAGCCGCTCACTCCCAGCCATAGGCCCCCAGACAAATATCTCGGCCCGTTTCCCTGGCAAACAAAAGTAAGCAGCCCCGCTTCTGGATGGCAGATTGCAGGAGCCACATGGTACTATCAAACCAGGCCAACATGGCACTGGTGCCACCTCTGGTCTGGGAACCATCCTGCGTATCGTGGATTCTAAGGAGCCAGCTGGCCACTCCCAGCCACAGGCCCCCAAACACAAACAACGGTGCTTTTCCCTGGAAAACAAAACTCACCTGCCAACTTTTTGATGGCAGATTGCAGGAGCCACTTGGTACTATCAAACCAGCCCAACTTGGCACTGGTGCCACCATGGGTCTGGTCACCATCCTGCCTATCGTAGCTTTTCAGGAGCCAGCCGGTCACTCCCAGCCATAGGCCCCCAGACACAAAGCTCTACCCGTTTCCCTGGCAAACAAAAGTAAGCTACCCCGCTTCTGGATGGCAGATTGCAGGAGTCACTTTGCACCATCAAACCAGCCCGACTTGGCACTGGTGCCACCTCTGGTCTGGGACCCATCCTGCGTATCGTGGATTCTAAGGAGACAGCTGGCCACTCCCAGCCACAGGCCCCCAAACACAAACAACGGCGCTTTTCCCTGGAAAACAAAACTCGCTTGCCAACTTTTTGATGGCAGATTGCAGGAGCCACTTGGTACTATCAAACCACCCCAACTTGGCAACAAGTGGTTCCTGCAATCTGACATCCAGAAGCGGGGTAGCTTACTTTTGTTTGCCAGGGAAATGGACCGTTGTTTGTGTTTGGAGGCGTATGGCTGGGAGTGGCCGACTGGCTCCTTAAAATCCACGATACGCAGGATGGTTCCCAGACCAGAGGTGGCACCAGTGCCAAGTCGGGCTGGTTTGATAGTACAAAGTGGCTCCTGCAATCTGCCATCCAGAAGCGGGGCAGCTTACTTTTGTTTGCCAGGGAAACGGGCCGAGGTTTGTGTCTGGGGGCCTATGGCTGGGAGTGACCGGCTGGCTCCTGAAAAGCTACGATAGGCAGGATGGTGACCAGACCCATGGTGGCACCAGTGCCAAGTTGGGCTGGTTTGATAGTACCAAGTGGCTCCTGCAATCTGCCATCAAAAAGTTGGCAGGCGAGTTTTGTTTTCCAGGGAAAAGCGCCATTGTTTGTGTTTGGGGACCTGTGGTTGGGAGTGCCCGGCTGGCTCCTTAGAAACCACGATACGCAGCATGGTTACCAGACAAGAGGTGCCACCAGTGCCAAGTTGTGCTGGTTTGATACTACCAAGTGGTTCCTGCAATCTGCCATCCAGAAGCGGGGCAGCTTACTTTTGTTTGCCACGGAAACGGGCCGTTGTTTGTGTTTGGGGGCCTGTGGCTGGGAGTGGCCGACTGGCTCCTTAGAATCCATGATACGCAGGATGGGTCCCAGACCAGAGGTGGCACCAGTGCCAAGTCGGGCTGGTTTGATAGTACCAAGTGGCTCCTGCAATCTGCCCTCCAGAAGCGGGGCAGCTTACTTTTGTTTGCCAGGGAAACGGGCCGAGGTTTGTGACTGGGGACCTATGGCGGGGAGTGACCGGCTGGCTCCTGAAAAGATAAGATAGGCAGGATGGTGACCAGACCCATGGTGGCACCAGTGCCAAGTTGGGCTGATTTGATAAAACCAAGTGGCTCCTGCAATCTGCCATCAAAAAGTTGGCAGGCGTGTTTTGTTTTCCAGGGAAAAGCGCCGTTGTTTGTGTTTGGGGGCCTGTGGCTGGGAGTGGCCGGCTGGCTCCTTAGAATCCACGATACGCAGCATGGTATCCAGACCCAAGGTGGCACCAGTGCCAAGTTTTGCTGGTTTGATAGTACCAAGTTGTTCCTGCAATCTGCCATCCAGAAGCAGGGCAGCTTACTTTTGTTTGCCAGGGAAACGGGCCGAGGTTTTTGTCTGGGGGCCTATGGCTGGGAGTGACCGGCTGGCTCCTGAAAAGCTACGATAGGCAGGATGGTGACCAGACCCATGGTGGCACCAGTCCCAAGTTGGGCTGATTTGATAGTACCAAGTGGCTCCTGCAATCTGCCGTCAAAATTTGGCAGGCGAGTTTTTATTTTCCAGGGAAAAGCGCCGTTGTTTGTGTTTGGGGGCCTGTGGCTGGGAGTGGCCGGCTGGCTGCTTAGAATCCACGATACGCAGGATGGTTCCCAGACCCAAGGTGGCACCAGTGCCAAGTCGGGCTAGTATGATGGTGCAAAGTGGCTCCTGCAATCTGCCATCCAGAAGCGGGGCAGCTTACTTTTGTTTGCCAGGGAAACGGTCCGAGCTTTGTGTCTCGGGGCCTATGGCTGGGAGTGACCGGCTGGCTCCTGAAAAGCTACGATAGGCAGGATGGTGACCAGACCCATGGTGGCACCAGTGCCAAGTTGGGCTGGTTTGATAGTACCAAGTGGCTCCTGCAATCTGCCATCAAAATGTCGGCAGGCGAGTTTTGTTTTCCAGGGAAAAGCGCCGTTGTTTGTGTTTGGGGGCCTGTGGCTGGGAGTGGCCGGCTGGCTCCTTAGAATCCACGATACGCAGGATGGTTCCCAGACCTGAGGTGGCACCAGTGCCAAGTCGGGCTGGTTTTATAGTACCAAGTGCGTCCTGCAATCTGCCATCCAGAAGCGGGGCAGTTTACTTTTGTTTTCCAGGGAAACGGGCCGAGCTTTGTGTCAGGGGGCCTATGGCTGGGAGTGACCGGCTGGCTCCTGAAAAGCTACGATAGGCAGGATGGTGACCAGACCCATGGTGGCACCAGTGCCATGTTCGGCTGATTTCATAGTACCAAGTGTCTCCTGCAATCTGCCATCAAAAAGTCGGCAGGCGAGTTTTGTTTTCCAGGGAAAAGCGCCGTTGTTTGTGTCTGTGGGCCTGTGGCTGGAGTGACCGGCTGGCTCCTTAGAATCCACGATACGCAGCATGGTTCCCAGACCCAAGGTGGCACCAGTGCCAAGTCGGGCTGGTTTGATAGTACCAAGTGGTTCCTGCAATCTGCCATCAAAAAGTTGGCAGGCGAGTTTTGTTTTCCAGGGAAAAGCGTCGTTGTTTGTGTTTGGGGGCCTGTGGCTGGGAGTGGCCGGCTGGCTCCTTAGAATCCACGATACGCAGGATGGTTCCCAGACCCAAGGTGGCACCAGTCCCAAGTTGGGCTGGTTTGATAGTACCAAGTGGTTCCTGCAATCTGCCATCCAGAAGCGGGGCAGCTTACTTTTGTTTGCCAGGGAAACGGGCCGAGGTTTGTGTCTGGGGGCCTATGGCTGGGAGTGACCGGCTGGCTCCTGAAAGGCTACGATAGGCAGGATGGTGACCAGACCCATGGTGGCACCAGTGGCAAGTTGGGCTGGTTTGATAGTACCAAGTGGCTCCTGCAATCTGCCATCAAAAACTTGGCAGGCGAGTTTTGTTTCCCAGGGAAAAGCGCCGTTGTTTGTGTTTGGGGGCCTGTGGCTGGGAGTGGCCGGCTGGCTAATTAGAATCCACGACAGGCAGGATGGTTCCCAGACCAGAGGTGACACCAGTGCCAAGTCGGGCTAGTTTGATGGTGAAAAGTGGCTCCTGCAATCTGCCATCCAGAAGCGGGTTAACTTACTTTTGTTTGCCAGGGAAAAGGGCCGAGGTTTTTGTCTGGGGGCCTATGGCTGGGAGTGACCGTCTGTCTCCTGAAAAGCTACGATAGGCAGGATGGTGACCAGACCCATGGTGGCACCAGTGCCAAGTTGGGCTGGTTTGATAGTACCAAGTGGCTCCTGCAATCTGCCATCAAAAAGTTGGCAGGCGAGTTTGTTATCCAGGGAAAAGCGCCGTTGTTTTTGTTTGGGGGCCTGTGGCTGGGAGTGGCCGGATGGCTAATTAGAATCCACGATACGCAGCATGGTTCCCAGACCTGAGGTGGCACCAGTGCCAAGTTGGGCTGGTTTGATACTACCAAGTGCGTCCTGCAATCTGCCATCCAGAAGCGGGGCAGCTTACTTTTGTTTGCCAGGGAAACGGGCCGAGGTTTTGTCTGGGGGCCTATGGCAGGGAGTGACCGGCTGGCTCCTGAAAAACTACGATAGGCAGGATGGTGACCAGACCCATGGTGGCACCAGTGCCAAGTTGGGCTGGTTTGATAGTACCAAGTGGCTCCTGCAATCTGCCATCAAAATGTTGGCAGGCGAGTTTTGTTTTCCAGGGAAAAGCGCCGTTGTTTGTGTTTGGGGGCCTGTGGCTGGGAGTGGCCGGCTGGCTCCTTAGAATCCAAAATACGCAGGATGGTTCCCAGACCTGAGGTGGCACCAGTGCCAAGTCGGGCTGGTTTGATTGTAGCAAATGGTTCCTGCAATCTACCATCCAGAAGTGGGGCAGCTTACTTTTGTTTGCCAGGGAAACGGGCCGAGCTTTGTGTCTGGGGGCCTATGGCTGGGAGTGACCGGCTGGCTCCTGAAAAGCTACGATAGGCAGGATGGTGACCAGACCCATGGTGGCACCAGTGCCATGTTCGGCTAATTTCATAGTACCAAGTGGCTCCTGCAATCTGCCATCAAAATGTTGGCAGGCGAGTTTTGTTTTCCAGGGAAAAGCGCCGTTGTTTGTGTCTGCGGGCCTGTGGCTGGAGTGGCCGGCTGGCTCCTTAGAATCCACAATACGCAGCATGGTTCCCAGACCCAAGGTGGCACCAGTGCCAAGTTGGGCTGGTTTGATAGTACCAAGTGGTTCCTGCAATCTGCCATCAAAAAGTTGTCAGGCGAGTTTTGTTTTCCAGGGAAAATCGCCGTTGTTTTTGTTTGGGGGCCTGTGGCTGGGAGTGGCCGGCTGGCTCCTTAGGATCCACGATACCCAGGATGGTTCCCAGACCAGAGGTGGCACCAGTACCAAGTCGGGCTGGTTTGATAATAACAAGTGGATCCTGCAATCTGCCATCCAGAAGCGGGGCAGCTTACTTTTGTTTTCCAGGGAAACGGGCCGAGCTTTGTGTCTGGGGGCCTATGGCTGGGAGTGACCGGCTGGCTCCTGAAAAGCTACGATAGGCAGGATGGTTCCCAGACCCATGGTGGCACCAGTGTCAAGTTGGGCTGGTTTGATAGTACCAAGTGGCTCCTGCAATCTGCCATCAAAAAGTTGGCAGGCGAGTTTTGTTTTCCAGGGAAAAGCGCCGTTGTGTGTGTTTTGGGGCCTGTGGCTGGGAGTGGCCAGCTGGCTGCTTAGAATCCACGTTACGCAGGATGGTTCCCAGACCCAAGGTGGCACCAGTGCCAAGTCGGGCTGGTTTGTTAGTACCAAGTGGTTCCTGCAATCTGCCATCCAGAAGCGGGGCAGCTGAATTTTGTTTGCCAGAGAAAAAGGCTGTTGTTTGTGTTTCGGGGCCTGTGGCTGGCAGTGGATGGCTGGCTCCTGAAAATCCATGATACGCAGCATGGTTCCCAGACCCAAGGTGGCACCAGTGCCAAGTCGGGCTGGTTTCATAGTACCCAGTGGCTCCTGCAATCTGCCATCCAGAAGAGGGGCAGTTGAATTTTGTTTTCCAGAGAAAAGGGCCGTGGTTTGTGTTTGGGGCCTATGGCTGAGAGTGACCGGCTGGCTCCTGAAAAGCTACGATAGGCAGGATGGTGACCAGACCGATGGTGGCACCAGTGCCAAGTCGGGCTGGTTTGATAATACTAAATATCTCCTGCAATCTGCCATCCAGACGCGGGGCAGCGGATTTTTGCTTGCTGGAGAAAAGTTCCGTGGGTTTTTTTTGGGGGTATATGGCTGGACGTTGCCGGCTGACTCCTTAAAAACATCGATACGCAGGATGGTTCCCTGACCCAAGGTGGCCTCACTGCCAAGTCGGGCTGTTTTCGTAGTACCAAGTGGCTCCTGCAATTTGCCATCCAGAAGAGGGGAAGTTGAGTTTTGTTTACCAGAGAAAAGGGCCGTGGTTTGTGTTTTGGGGCATATGGCTGAGAGTGGCCGGCTGGCGCCTGAAAATCCACGATAGGCAGGATGGTTCCCAGAGCCAAGGTGGCACCAGTGCCATGTTGGCCTGGTTTGATAGTACCATGTGGCTCCTGCAATCTGCCATCCAGAAGCGGGGCAGCTTACTTTTGTTTGCCAGGGAAACGGGCCGAGGTATTTGTCTGGGGGCCTATGGCTGGGAGTGACCGGCTGGCTCCTGAAAAGCTACGATAGGCAGGATGGTGACCAGACCCATGGTGGCACCAGTGCCAAGTTGGGCTGGTTTGATAGTACCAAGTGGCTCCTGCAATCTGCCATCAAAAAGTTGGCAGGCGAGTTTTGTTTTCCAGGGTAACGCGCCGTTGTTTTTGTTTAGAGGCCTGTGGCTGGGAGTGTCCGCCTGTCCTCTTAGAATCTACGTTACGCAGCATGGTTCCCAGAGCCAAGGTGGCACCAGTGCCAAGTTGGGCTGGTTTGATAGTAGCAAGTGGTTCCTGCAATCTGCCATCCAGAAGAGGGGCAGCTTACTTTTGTTTGCCAGGGAAACGGGCCGAGCTTTGTGTCTGGGGGCCTATGGCTGGGAGTGACCGGCTGGCTCCTGAAAAGCTACGATAGGCAGGATGGTTCCCAGACCCATGGTGGCACCAGTGCCAAGTTGGGCTGGTTTGATAGTACCAAGTGGCTCCTGCAATCTGCCATCAAAAAGTTGGCAGGCGAGTTTTGTTTTCCAGGGAAAAGCGCCGTTGTGTGTGTTTTGGGGCCTGTGGCTGGGAGTGGCCAGCTGGCTGCTTAGAATCCACGTTACGCAGGATGGTTCCCAGACCCAAGGTGGCACCAGTGCCAAGTCGGGCTGGTTTGTTAGTACCAAGTGGTTCCTGCAATCTGCCATCCAGAAGCGGGGCAGCTGAATTTTGTTTGCCAGAGAAAAAGGCTGTTGTTTGTGTTTCGGGGCCTGTGGCTGGCAGTGGATGGCTGGCTCCTGAAAATCCATGATACGCAGCATGGTTCCCAGACCCAAGGTGGCACCAGTGCCAAGTCAGGCTGGTTTCATAGTACCCAGTGGCTCCTGCAATCTGCCATCCAGAAGAGGGGCAGTTGAATTTTGTTTTCCAGAGAAAAGGGCCGTGGTTTGTGTTTGGGGCCTATGGCTGAGAGTGACCGGCTGGCTCCTGAAAAGCTACGATAGGCAGGATGGTGACCAGACCCATGGTGGCACCAGTGCCAAGTCGGGCTGGTTTGATAATACTAAATATCTCCTGCAATCTGCCATCCAGACGCGGGGCAGCGGATTTTTGCTTGCTGGAGAAAAGTTCCGTGGGTTTTTTTTGGGGGTATATGGCTGGACGTTGCCGGCTGACTCCTTAAAAACATCGATACGCAGGATGGTTCCCTGACCCAAGGTGGCCTCACTGCCAAGTCGGGCTGTTTTCGTAGTACCAAGTGGCTCCTGCAATTTGCCATCCAGAAGAGGGGCAGTTGAGTTTTGTTTACCAGAGAAAAGGGCCGTGGTTTGTGTTTTGGGGCATATGGCTGAGAGTGGCCGGCTGGCGCCTGAAAATCCACGATAGGCAGGATGGTTCCCAGAGCCAAGGTGGCACCAGTGCCATGTTGGCCTGGTTTGATAGTACCATGTGGCTCCTGCAATCTGCCATCCAGAAGCGGGGCAGCTTACTTTTGTTTGCCAGGGAAACGGGCCGAGGTATTTGTCTGGGGGCCTATGGCTGGGAGTGACCGGCTGGCTCCTGAAAAGCTACGATAGGCAGGATGGTGACCAGACCCATGGTGGCACCAGTGCCAAGTTGGGCTGGTTTGATAGTACCAAGTGGCTCCTGCAATCTGCCATCAAAAAGTTGGCAGGCGAGTTTTGTTTTCCAGGGTAACGCGCCGTTGTTTTTGTTTAGAGGCCTGTGGCTGGGAGTGTCCGCCTGTCCTCTTAGAATCTACGTTACGCAGCATGGTTCCCAGAGCCAAGGTGGCACCAGTGCCAAGTTGGGCTGGTTTGATAGTAGCAAGTGGTTCCTGCAATCTGCCATCCAGAAGAGGGGCAGCTTACTTTTGTTTGCCAGGGAAACGGGCCGAGGTATTTCTCTGGGGGCCTATGGCAGGGAGTGACCGGCCGGCTCCTGAAAAGCTAAGATAGGCAGGATGTTTACCAGACCCATGATGGCACCAGTGCCAAGTTGGGCTAATTTGATACTACCAAGTGGCTCCTGCAATCTGCCATCCAGAATCGGGGGTGCTTACTTTTGTTTTCCAGGGAAACGGGCCGAGGTTTGTGTCTGGGGGTTTATGGCTGGGAGTGACCGGCTGGCTCCTGAAAAGCTACGATAGGCAGGATGGTGACCAGACCCATGGTGGCACCAGTGCCAAGTTGGGCTGGTTTGATAGTACCAAGTGGCTCCTGCAATCTGCCATCAAAATGTTGGCAGGCGAGTTTTGTTTTCCAGGGAAAAGCGCCGTTGTTTGTGTTTGGGCGCCTGTGGCTGGGAGTGGCCGGCTGGCTGCTTAGAATCCACGATACGCAGGATGGTTCCCAGACCCATGGTGGCACCAGTGCCAAGTCGGGCTGTTTTGACACTACCAAGTGGCTCCTGCAATCTGCCATCCAGAATCGGGGCAGCTTAATTTTGTTTGCCAGGGAAACGGTCCGAGGTTTGTGATGGGGGCCTATGGCTGGGAGTGACCGGCTGGCTCCTGAAATGGTACAATTGGCAGGATGGTTCCCAGACCCATAGTGGCACCAGTGCCAAGTTGGGATGATTTGATAGTACCAAGTGGCTCCTGCAATCTGCCATCAAAAAGCTGGCAGGCGAGTTTTGTTTTCCAGGGAAAAGCGCCGTTGTTTGTATTTGGGGGCCTGTGGCTGGGAGTGGCCGCCTGGCGCCTTAGAATCTACGTTACGCAGCATGGTTCCCAGACCCAAAGTGGCACCAGTGTCAAGTTGGGCTGGTTTGATAGTACCAAGTGGCTCCTGCAATCTGCCATCCAGAAGCGGGGTAGCTTACTTTTGTTTGCCAGGGAAACGGGCAGAGCTTTCTGTCTGGGGGCCTATGGTTGGGAGTAACCGGCTGGCTCCTGAAAAGCTACGATAGGCAGGATGGTTCCCAGATCCAAGATGGCACCAGTGCCAAGTCGGGGTGGTTTGATGGTGCAACGTGGCTCCTGCAATCTGTCATCCTGACGCGGGGCAGCGGATTTTTGTTTCCAAGAGAAATGGTCCGTGGTTTGTTTTTGGGGCTATATGGCTGGGCGTGGCCTGCTGGCTCCTTAAAAAGCTACGATAGGCAGGATGGTTCCCTGACCCAAGGTGGCACCAGTGCCAAGTCGGGCGGTTTTCGTAGTACAAAGTGCGTCCTAAAATTTGCCACCCAGAAGAGGGGCAGTTGAGTTTTGTTTAACAGAGAAAAGGGCCGTGGTTTGTTTTTGGGGGCATATGGCTGATAGTGGCCGTCTGGCGCCTGAAAATCGACGATAGGCAGGATGGTTCCCAGACTAGAGGTGGCACCAGTGCCAAGTCGGGCTGGTTTGATAGTACTAAATAGCACCTGCAATCTGCCATGCAGAAGCGGGGCAGCTTACTTTTGTTTGCCAGGGAAACGGGCCGAACTTTGTGTCTGGGGGCCTATGGCTGGGAGTGACCGCCTGGCTCCTGAAAAGCTACGATAGGCAGGATGGTTACCAGACCCATGGTGGCACCAGTGCCAAGTTGGGCTGGTTTGATAGTACCAAGTGGCTCCTGCAATCTGCCATCAAAAAGTTGTCAGGCGAGTTTTGTTTTCCAGGGAAAAGCGCCGTTGTTTGTGTTTGGGGGACTGTTGGTGGGAGTGGCCGGCTGGCTCCTTAGAACACACGATACGCAGGATGGTCCCAGACCCAAGGTGGCACCAGTGCCACGTCGGGCTGGTTTGATGGTGAAAAGTGGCTCCTGCAATCTGCCATCCTGAAGCGGGGTAGCTTACTTTTGTGTGCCAGGGAAACGGGCCGAGGTTTATGACTGGGGGCCTAGGGCTAGGAGTGACCGGCTGGCTCCTGAAAAGCAACAATAGGCAGGATGGTTCCCAGACCCAAGGTGGCACCAGTGCCAAGTTGGGCTGGTTTGATGGTACCAACTGGCTCCTGCAATCTGCCATCTAAAAGTTGTCAGGCGAGTTTTGTTTTCCAGGGAAAAGCGCCGTTGATTTTGTTTGGAGGCCTGTGGCTGGCAGTGGCTGCCTGTCGTCTTAGAATCCGGGTTACGCAGCATGGTTCCCAGAGCCAAGGTGGCACCAGTGTCAAGTTGGGCTGGTTTGATAGTACCAAGTGGCTCCTGCAATCTGCCATCCAGAAGCGGGGCAGCTTACTTTTGTTTGCCAGGGAAACGGGCCGAGGTATTGGTCTGGGGACCTATGGCTGGGAGTGACCGGCTGGCTCCTGAAAAGCTACGATAGGCAGGATGCTTCCCTGACCCAAGGTGGCACCAGTGCCAAGTCGGGCGGTTTTCGTAGTACAAAGTGCGTCCTAAAATTTGCCATCCAGAAGAGGGGCAGTTGAGTTTTGTTTACCAGAGAAAAGCCCGTGGTTTGTTTTTGGGGGCATATGGCGGATAGTGGCCGTCTGGCCCCTGAAAATCCACGATAGGCAGGATGGTTCCCAGACCAGAGGTGGCACCAGTGCCAAGTCGGGCTGGTTTGATAGTACTAAATAGCACCTGCAATCTGCCATCAAAAAGTTGGCAGGTCAGTTTTGTTTTCCAGGGAAAAGCGCCGTTGTTTGTGTTTGGGGGACTGTGGCTGGGAGTGGCCGGCTGGCTCCTTAGAACACAGGATACGGAGGATGGTTCCCAGACCCAAGGTGGCACCAGTGCCAAGTCGGGCTGGTTTGATAGCACCAAGTGGCTCCTGCAATCTGCCATCCAGAAGCGGGGCAGCTTACTTTTGTTTTCCAGGGAAACGGACCGAGGTTTTTTTCTGGGGGCCTATGGTTGGGAGTGACCGGCTGGCTCCTGAAAAGCTACGATAGGCAGGATGGTGACCAGACCCATGGTGGCACCAGTGCTAAGTTGGGCTGGTTTGATAGTACCAAGTGGCTCCTGCAATCTGCCATCAAAATGTTGGCAGGCGAGTTTTGTTTTCCAGGGAAAAGCGCCGTTGTTTGTGTTTGGGGGTCTGTGGCTGGGAGTGGCCAGCTGGCTCCTTAGAATCCACGATACGCAGGATGGTTCCCAGACCCAAGGTGGCACCAGTGCCAAGTCGGGCTGGTTTGTTAGTACCAAGTGGTTCCTGCAATCTGCCATCCAGAAGCGGGGCAGCTGAATTTTGTTTGCCAGAGAAAAAGGCTGTTGTTTGTGTTTCGGGGCCTGTGGCTGGCAGTGGACGGCTGGCTCCTGAAAATCCATGATACGCAGCATGGTTCCCAGACCCAAGGTGGCACCAGTGCCAAGTAGGGCTAGTTTCATAGTACCCAGTGGCTCCTGCAATCTGCCATCCAGAAGAGGGGCAGTTGAGTTTTGTTTTCCAGAGAAAAGGGCCGTGGTTTGTGTTTGGGGCCTATGGCCGAGAGTGACCGGCTGGCCCCTGAAAATCCACGATAGGAAGGATGGTTCCGAGATCCAAGGTGGCAGCAGTGCCATGTTGTGCTGGTGTGATAGTCCCAAGTGGCTCCTGCAATCTGCCATCAAAAAGTTGACAGGCGAGTTTTGTTTTCCAGGGAAAAGCGCCGTTGTTTGTATTTGGGGGCCTGTGGCTGGGAGTGGCCGGCTGGCTCCTTAGAATCCACGATACGCACGATGGTTCCCAGACCCAAGGTGGCACCAGTGCCAAGTCGGGCTGGTTTGATACTACCAAGTGGTTCCTGCAATCTGCCATCCAGAAGCGGGGCAGCTTACTTTTGTTTGCCAGGGAAACGGGCCGTGGGTTTTGTTTGGGGGCATATAGCTGAGAGTGGCCGGCTGGCCCCTGAAAATCCACGCTAGGCAGCATGGTTCCAGGATGCAAGGTGGCACCAGTGCCAAGTCGGGCTGGTTTGATGGGTCAAAGTGGCTCCTGCAATCTGCCATCCAGAAGCGGGGCAGCTGATTTTTGTTTGCCAGAGAAAAATTCCGTGGATTGTTTTTGGGGGCATATTGCTGGGAGTGGCCGGCTGGCTCCTTAAAATGCTCGATACGCATGATGGTTCCCAGGCCCAAGGTGTCACCACTACCAAGTCGGCCTGCGGTTTTAGTATCAAGTTCATCTTGCAATTTGCCATCCAGAAGAGGGGCAGTTGAGTTTTGTTTGCCAGAGAAACGGGCCGAGGTTTCTGTTTGGGGGCATATGGCTGAGAGTGGCCGGCTGGCCCCTGAAAATCCACGATACACAGCATGGTTCCCAGATCCAAGGTGGCACCAGTGCCAAGTTGGGCTGGTTTGATAGTCCCAAGTGTCTCCTGCAATCTGCCATCCAGAAGCGGGGCAGCTTACTTTTGTTTGCCAGAGAAATAGGCCTAGGTTTTTGTCTGGGGGCCTGTGGCTAGGAGTGGCCGGCTGGCTCCTAAGAATCCACGATTCGCAGGATGTTTACCAGACCCATGGTGGCACCAGTGCCAAGTTGGGCTGGTTTGATAGTACCAAGTGGCTCCTGCAAACTCCATCAAAAAGTTGGCAGGCGTGTTTTGTTTTCCAGGGAACAGCGCCGTTGATTTTGTTTGGGGGCCTGTGGCTGGGAGTGGCCGGCTGGCTCCTTAGAATCCACGATACGCAGGATGGTTCCCAGACCAGAGGTGGCACCAGTGCCAAGTCGGGCTGGTTTGATTACACCAAGTGGCTCCTGCAATCTGCCATCCAGAAGTGAGGCAGCTAAGTTTTGTTTGCCAGAAAAAAGGGCCGTGGTTTTTGTTGGGGGCCTGTGGCTGGGAGTAGCCGGCTGGCTCCTTAAAATCCACGATAGGCAGGATGGTTCCCAGACCCAAGGTGGCACCAGTGCCAAGTCGGGCTGGTTTGATAGTACCAAGTGGCTCCTGCAATCTGCCATCCAGAAGCAGGGCAGCTGAGTTTTGTTTGCCAGAGAAAAAGGCTGTGGTTTTTGTTTGGGGTCCTGTGGCTGGCAGTGGCCGGCTGGCTCCTGAAAATCCACGATACGCAGCATGGTTCCCAGACCCAAGGTGGCACCAGTACAAAGTGGGGCTCTTTTGACAGTGTCAAGTGTCTCCTGCACTCTGCCATCCAGAAGCGGGGCAGCTGAGTTTTGTTTGCCAGAGAAAAGGGCCGTGGGTTGTGTTTGGGGGCATATGGCTGGGAGTGGCCACCTGGCTCCTTAAAATGCACGATACGCCGCATGGTAACCAGACGCAAGTTGGCACCAGTGCCAAGTCGGGCTGTTTTTGTAGTACCCAGTGGCTCCTGCAATTTGCCATCCAGAAGCGGGGCAGCTAAATTTTGTTTGCTAGAGAAAAGGGCTGTGGTTTGTGTTTGGGGGCCTATGGCCGAGAGTGGTAGGCTGGCCCCTGAAAATCAACGATAGGCAGGATGGTTCCCAGATACAAGGTGGCACCAGTGCCAAGTAAGGCTGGTTGTATGGTTCAAAGTGACTCCTGCAATCTGCCATCCAGAAGCGGGACAGCTGAGTTTTTTTTGCCAGAGAAAAGGTCCGTGGTTTCTTTTTGGGGCATACGGCTGGGAATTGCCGGCTGGCTCCTTAAAATGCTCGATACGCAGGATGGTTCCCAGAGCCAAGGTGGCACCACTGCCAAGTCGGGCTCTTTTTGTAGTACCAATTGCGTCCTGCAATTTGCCATCCAGAAGAGGGGCAGTTGAGTTTTGTTTGCCAGAGAAAAGGGCCGAGGTTTGTGTTTGGGAGCATATGGCTGGGAATGACCGGCTGGCCCCTGAAAATCCACGATACGCCGGATGGTTCCCAGATCCAAGATGGTACCATTACCAAGTCGGGCTGGTTTGATAGTCCCAAGTGGCTCCTGCAAACTGCCATCCAGAAGCGGGGCAGCTGAGTTTTGTTTGCCAGGGAAATGGGCCGTTGTTTGTGTTTGGGGGCCTGTGGCTGGGAGTGTTCGGCTGGTTCCTGAATATGTACGATACGCAGGATTGTTCCCAGATCCAAGGTGGCAGCAGTGCCATGTTGTGCTGGTGTGATAGTCCCAAGTGGCTCCTGCAATCTGCCATCCAGAAGTGGGGCAGCTGATTTTTGTTTGCCAGAGAAAAGGTCCGTGGTTTGTGTTTGGGGGCATATGGCTGAGAGTGGCCGGCTGGCCCCTGAAAATCCACGATACACAGGATGGTTCCCAGATCCAAGGTGGCACCTGTGCCAAGTCGGGCTGATTTGATAGTACTAAGTAGCTCCTGCAATCTGCCATCCAGAAGCGGGGCAGCTTACTTTTGTTTGCCAGGGAAACGGGCCGAGGTTTCTGTTTGGGGGCCTATGGCTGGGAGTGACCAGCTGGCTCCTGAAAAGCTACAATAGGCAGGATGGTTCCCAGAGCCAAGGTGGCACCAGTGCCAAGTTGGGCTGGTTTGATAGTACCAAGTGGCTCCTGCAATCTGCCATCCAGAAGCAGGGCAGCTGAGTTTTGTTTGCCAGAGAAAAGGGCTTGGTTTGTGTTTGGGGGCATATGGCTGTGTGTGGCCAGCTGGCTCCTTAAAATGCACGATATGCAACATGGCTCCCAGACCCATAGTGGCACCAGTGCCAAGTCGGGCTGGTTTGATAGTACCAAGTGGCTCCTGCAATCTTCCATGATCACGTGGAGAAATACTTTCTGGTTTCAGCCATATGCTCTTTCTTCTCTCCCTCAACTTCTCTATCACCTCTCATCTGGTTCACATGCGCTGTCTTCAAGGTCCACAGGCTACTTTTCACAGAATCTTCTGGCCTGATGAAGTAAGAATGATGAATAGAACAGAGCTGGGATCTATTTTCCAGTTTGGATAAAATGCATTCTGCACACAAATCCAAGGAGAACGTGCTGCCCCAATGCCCAGAAAATCTTTCACTCCTGCTAGTGTTCTACGTCAACCGCAACTTAGTCTGAAAGAAAAGCTTTTTCTCTGAGAGCATCTGAGATGTTTGCATGAAGCACTGATATCTGACATATGCAATTTTGAATAGGAGAGGAAAAAGAAAATGGCAAGGAGTTTTTAATTTTAGTGGTTTCAATTTTAATTTCCGTGCACTTTTTCAAAACTTGTCAGCTCAAATGCCCATCAACATCTTTTAGTCATCTGTAAGTCAGTATTCATATAAAATGTGCTTCAAATCCAAAGAATTTCAAATTTGCACTCCAAGCTTCTATGCCTAGATTTATGATTTCCTACACATATTAGATGAAAGGAAGGCCTTTTTTACTGTGGGAGTGCTGGAACACTGGAACAGGTTGCCCAGAGAAGTTGTGGGTGTCCCATCCCTGAAAGTATTCAAGGTCACCTTGGACGGGGCTTGGAGCAGCAACAAAGGAGAAGCTTGATGGTAGAGAAACAAAGTTGGACTATAGAAGAAACTCGGATTGAAGTATAGGATCAAGTTTTCTCTCAGCTCTTGGGGTAAATTCAAAGTTGTACAAAATGACATTTATCTGTGCTATTCACTACTGTAACAGAGAGTTTCATGAAAACTGTACAGAAGATAGTAAATTTTAAAAGAGATAAGAATTACAGCATAAAATCCATGGGATAGGTTACAACATGAGACACTCTCTAAGAGAAAATCTCTTTGTTTCAGCACTTCATCGGGGTAAGATTTCATGAAGTGCCAAAGAAGGCGGCAAAATATCATTCGGGACATTATTTACTGGAATTCAGCCTGGCCATTAGTAGGAACTGCCTTTGAACATATCATGTAGATATACCACACACACTTTCCCTTCACTGAAAAATTACTGTTTACAACAAATAAGCAATTGACGATCAAAATTGATTGAAAGCATCTTAAACATGTCAAGTATTTCATTGTAGATGATCTGTGATCCAAATGCTTCTTCCACCTTCGAGAGGGACAGAAGAATTCTTCCATATCATGATGGTTTAAAATTGTATCAACCAATGTTTTCTGCTGAAAAGATATCATCTATTTTTTTCTATTTTTGGAAGAAAATATTCCTAGACATACAACAGGTGAGAACTAAGTAATTTTAAAGAAACAAATGAAATGAAAATATTCTGTAAATAGAATGAAATGAAAAGCTGTGTTTTAAATAGGAGCTAAATATTAAACAGAATTTTTGTACCAGGCATTTGAATTACTGCACCAGCTCTTTTGCCCATCAAGAGAGGCATTTAGCATTTCAGTCTTTTCCAAGGTGTTCATGATCTGCTATGCTGATCTCTGTGTGTGCCTAGGTGTGTGTGGAGGGGGGGGCATATGAAGGGGAGTGTGTATGTTTGCTTTACAATTGTTGTGGCAGATTCATGCCTCAGCTCCACATTTTGTTTTAAAAAGGTCACACCGAGTGGATATGAAGTTTACTATCAACAAGAGATCGATTCCCAAATCATCCATTTGACTCTCCCTTATAAATCATGTGCTTTGTTGCATATTTTATCAAATATACTTTCAAGCCAGATGGAGGAAGGAGGATGTGGGAATCCCTCCACCATCTTGCAACTTTTATGTAAGTAGGTTTTCAAGAAAATCATCATTTCTCTTTTAAATATGTCTGGAACAGGCATGATGGTAGTGTCAACCTGTTGGAGTTTTTGTTGCTGGAAGAAGTTGTACAAAAGGATTGGTTTTTACATTGACCAGTTACTGAATCAAGCGCAGGAATACATTGGAAATTTAGCTGGGGGTTCCTTTTCCCAGCAGACTACTTCTAGAACGAGCTTGTACACTGAAGCTGACTCTTTTGCTCTCTTTTTGTTTCTTTCCTATTTTCTTGGCTTCTTTGCCACTATCTAGACAATTTTGGAACTTTGTTCCCAACTAAAATGGTTTCAATAGTCTGATTGTGATCATACATTTTTACAAGGAATTTTTAAAATCTTTCCTCGAGTCCAGAAAGTCAAGGACTTAGATCTTTTTCTTCCCTTATCAATATTGCCATGAAATTGATAAATAAAGACCAACTCTTTATTTTTGTTTTTAACCCACGTAGATAATTCCCATCCATTAATCCATTTTGTGGACCAATAGCTGCCATTCTGATGGAAGCTGTCACTTCTTAACAATAGGCATTCTGTGACTATGTTGACTGCACTTTGGGTGAAGATCCTAACTGGTCTTAGATATACATAGGGAGAAATTTGCTCAGCCAGTGTCAGTCTTAAGCATGCGTATCAGAAGATCTTTCTAGAGCTGGGAATTTTCCCATGAAAGGGATTCAGTTAGGGAAGAGACACTTGTGCCAGAGTTTTACATTCTTCTTGAACACTGCTTAAGGAACTTAGATGCCATGTCCATTTGGATCTCTGTCTGCACAGAACTTTGTCATGCCAGCGCTTTGAAAC
This sequence comes from Melospiza melodia melodia, assembly GCF_035770615.1. NCBI lineage: Eukaryota > Metazoa > Chordata > Aves > Passeriformes > Passerellidae > Melospiza > Melospiza melodia. The sequence goes on from NC_086197.1 coordinate 47,480,531, forward strand.
GCATCTTGAAGAGAATTCACTAGCACAGAATGAAAGAGAGTGGAAGGGGTTGGTGGGGCTAACCAGGCCCAACCCCCCTGCCTAAACCAGGATACCTAGAGCCTCTTGCCCAGGATTCTATCTGGGTGTACTTTTAATGTCTTCGAAGATCCAGGCTCCACAATCTTTCTGGGCAGTCTGTGCCGTGGTTCAGTCACCCTGACAGTAAAGAAACATTTACTGATGTTCAAAGGCAATCTCCTGTATTTCAGTGTGTGCCCACTGCCTCTTGTCTTTTCCCTCAGCATCACTGAAAAGACACTGATTCCCTCCCCTTTGCACTATTGCTTCCATATGTATGTGTGATGCCATGTAGAGGTATGTCAAAAACCTCCCTGAAGCCCAGGCAGATAATATTCCCTTCATCTACCAGTCAAGTTGATTCATCAGAGGAGTTTAAAGTGATGTTCAGCATGAAATTCCCCTGAAAAATCATGCTAACTACATTATTTGGTCATCTGTCATGTGCCTGGCAAGGATTTCCAGGAAGAGCTGCTTCATCAACTTCCTGGGGATAAAAAAGAGGCTGGCTGGTTTGTACTATGGCGAGTCCTCTTAATTGCCTTTTTTGAAGATGGGTGTCATTTGCTAACATCCACTCTTTTGCTCCTCTTCTCATCTACACCTCGGCAAAAAGCTTTTCCACTATGTCTGGCTAGGAAAAACTGTGCCAGCACAGAAAACATCTCCCATCGTGTTCTAGAAGTTGCACGGATGTCTGCCAAGTGTTTGGCAGGAAGAAAAGAAAAGTTGTCCAAAACAGCTTCCAATCGAATGTTCCTGTGATTGGAAAAGTCAAGAGAGTGCAAAGGTACTGTTTTCTATCAGTTGGCAAGGTGCGCACACAATCCCAGTGTTGTACAGCTTGCTTCTTCACCTTCCCGAAGCTGCCGCTCTCGCCGGCTGCCGGAGCCCAAGAAGCGGCTTCTTCGCGCAAAGACGATTGTGCCGCTCACAGTGCTCTCCTTAGCGCGGCTTCTGCCGAAAGACGCCCGGCAGCGGCTCTTACCTCCGGAGAGCATCCTACCTTCGTCTTTAGCTCCTCTTCTCATCTACACCTCGGCAAAAAGCTTCTCCACTATGTCTGGCTAGGAAAAACTGTGCCAGCACAGAAAACATCTCCCATCGTGTTCTAGAAGTTGCACGGATGTCTGCCAAGTGTTTGGCAGGAAGAAAAGAAAAGTTGTCCAAAACAGCTTCCAATCGAATGTTCATGTGATTGGAAAAGTCAGGAGAGTGCAAAGGTACTGTTTTCTATCAGTTGGCAAGGTGCGCACACAATCCCAGTGTTGTACAGCTTGCTTCTTCACCTTCCCGAAGCTGCCGCTCTCGCCGGCTCCCGGAACCGAAGAAGCGGCTTCTTCGCGCAAAGACGATTGTGCCGCTCACAGTGCTCTCCTTAGCGCGGCTTCTGCCGAAAGACGCCCGGCAGCGGCTCTTACCTCCGGAGAGCATCCTACCTTCGTCTTTCGCGTCTTTTGTAGTCTACATCTTAGCAAAACGCTTTTCCACTATGTCTGGCTAGGAAAAACTGTGCCAGCACAGAAAACATCTCCCATCGTGTTCTAGAAGTTGCACGGATGTCTGCCAAGTGTTTGGCAGGAAGAAAAGAAAAGTTGTCCAAAACAGCTTCCAATCGAATGTTCCTGTGATTGGAAAAGTCAGGAGAGTGCAAAGGTACTGTTTTCTATCAGTTGGCAAGGTGCGCACACAATCCCAGTGTTGTACAGCTTGCTTCTTCACCTTCCCGAAGCTGCCGCTCTCGCCGGCTCCCGGAACCGAAGAAGCGGCTTCTTCGCGCAAAGACAATTGTGCCGCTCACAGGGCTCTCCTTAGCGCGGCTTCTGCCGAAAGACGCCCGGCAGCGGCTCTTACCTCCGGAGAGCATCCTACCTTCGTCTTTCGCGTCTTTTGTAGTCTACATCTTAGCAAAACGCTTTTCCACTATGTCTGGCTAGGAAAAACTGTGCCAGCACAGAAAACATCTCCCATCGTGTTCTAGAAGTTGCACGGATGTCTGCCAAGTGTTTGGCAGGAAGAAAAGAAAAGTTGTCCAAAACAGCTTCCAATCGAATGTTCCTGTGATTGGAAAAGTCAGGAGAGTGCAAAGGTACTGTTTTCTATCAGTTGGCAAGGTGCGCACACAATCCCAGTGTTGTACAGCTTGCTTCTTCACCTTCCCGAAGCTGCCGCTCTCGCCGGCTCCCGGAACCGAAGAAGCGGCTTCTTCGCGCAAAGACGATTGTGCCGCTCACAGGGCTCTCCTTAGCGCGGCTTCTGCCGAAAGACGCCCGGCAGCGGCTCTTACCTCCGGAGAGCATCCTACCTTCGTCTTTCGCGTCTTTTGTAGTCTACATCTTAGCAAAACGCTTTTCCACTATGTCTGGCTAGGAAAAACTGTGCCAGCACAGAAAACATCTCCCATCGTGTTCTAGAAGTTGCACGGATGTCTGCCAAGTGTTTGGCAGGAAGAAAAGAAAAGTTGTCCAAAACAGCTTCCAATCGAATGTTCATGTGATTGGAAAAGTCAGGAGAGTGCAAAGGTACTGTTTTCTATCAGTTGGCAAGGTGCGCACACAATCCCAGTGTTGTACAGCTTGCTTCTTCACCTTCCCGAAGCTGCCGCTCTCGCCGGCTCCCGGAACCGAAGAAGCGGCTTCTTCGCGCAAAGACGATTGTGCCGCTCACAGTGCTCTCCTTAGCGCGGCTTCTGCCGAAAGACGCCCGGCAGCGGCTCTTACCTCCGGAGAGCATCCTACCTTCGTCTTTCGCGTCTTTTGTAGTCTACATCTTAGCAAAACGCTTTTCCACTATGTCTGGCTAGGAAAAACTGTGCCAGCACAGAAAACATCTCCCATCGTGTTCTAGAAGTTGCACGGATGTCTGCCAAGTGTTTGGCAGGAAGAAAAGAAAAGTTGTCCAAAACAGCTTCCAATCGAATGTTCCTGTGATTGGAAAAGTCAGGAGAGTGCAAAGGTACTGTTTTCTATCAGTTGGCAAGGTGCGCACACAATCCCAGTGTTGTACAGCTTGCTTCTTCACCTTCCCGAAGCTGCCGCTCTCGCCGGCTCCCGGAACCGAAGAAGCGGCTTCTTCGCGCAAAGACAATTGTGCCGCTCACAGGGCTCTCCTTAGCGCGGCTTCTGCCGAAAGACGCCCGGCAGCGGCTCTTACCTCCGGAGAGCATCCTACCTTCGTCTTTCGTGTCTTTTGTAGTCTACATCTTAGCAAAACGCTTTTCCACTATGTCTGGCTAGGAAAAACTGTGCCAGCACAGAAAACATCTCCCATCGTGTTCTAGAAGTTGCACGGATGTCTGCCAAGTGTTTGGCAGGAAGAAAAGAAAAGTTGTCCAAAACAGCTTCCAATCGAATGTTCCTGTGATTGGAAAAGTCAGGAGAGTGCAAAGGTACTGTTTTCTATCAGTTGGCAAGGTGCGCACACAATCCCAGTGTTGTACAGCTTGCTTCTTCACCTTCCCAAAGCTGCCGCTCTCGCCGGCTCCCGGAACCGAAGAAGCGGCTTCTTCGCGCAAAGACGATTGTGCCGCTCACAGGGCTCTCCTTAGCGCGGCTTCTGCCGAAAGACGCCCGGCAGCGGCTCTTACCTCCGGAGAGCATCCTACCTTCGTCTTTCGCGTCTTTTGTAGTCTACATCTTAGCAAAACGCTTTTCCACTATGTCTGGCTAGGAAAAACTGTGCCAGCACAGAAAACATCTCCCATCGTGTTCTAGAAGTTGCACGGATGTCTGCCAAGTGTTTGGCAGGAAGAAAAGAAAAGTTGTCCAAAACAGCTTCCAATCGAATGTTCATGTGATTGGAAAAGTCAGGAGAGTGCAAAGGTACTGTTTTCTATCAGTTGGCAAGGTGCGCACACAATCCCAGTGTTGTACAGCTTGCTTCTTCACCTTCCCGAAGCTGCCGCTCTCGCCGGCTCCCGGAACCGAAGAAGCGGCTTCTTCGCGCAAAGACGATTGTGCCGCTCACAGTGCTCTCCTTAGCGCGGCTTCTGCCGAAAGACGCCCGGCAGCGGCTCTTACCTCCGGAGAGCATCCTACCTTCGTCTTTCGCGTCTTTTGTAGTCTACATCTTAGCAAAACGCTTTTCCACTATGTCTGGCTAGGAAAAACTGTGCCAGCACAGAAAACATCTCCCATCGTGTTCTAGAAGTTGCACGGATGTCTGCCAAGTGTTTGGCAGGAAGAAAAGAAAAGTTGTCCAAAACAGCTTCCAATCGAATGTTCCTGTGATTGGAAAAGTCAGGAGAGTGCAAAGGTACTGTTTTCTATCAGTTGGCAAGGTGCGCACACAATCCCAGTGTTGTACAGCTTGCTTCTTCACCTTCCCGAAGCTGCCGCTCTCGCCGGCTCCCGGAACCGAAGAAGCGGCTTCTTCGCGCAAAGACAATTGTGCCGCTCACAGGGCTCTCCTTAGCGCGGCTTCTGCCGAAAGACGCCCGGCAGCGGCTCTTACCTCCGGAGAGCATCCTACCTTCGTCTTTCGCGTCTTTTGTAGTCTACATCTTAGCAAAACGCTTTTCCACTATGTCTGGCTAGGAAAAACTGTGCCAGCACAGAAAACATCTCCCATCGTGTTCTAGAAGTTGCACGGATGTCTGCCAAGTGTTTGGCAGGAAGAAAAGAAAAGTTGTCCAAAACAGCTTCCAATCGAATGTTCATGTGATTGGAAAAGTCAGGAGAGTGCAAAGGTACTGTTTTCTATCAGTTGGCAAGGTGCGCACACAATCCCAGTGTTGTACAGCTTGCTTCTTCACCTTCCCGAAGCTGCCGCTCTCGCCGGCTGCCGGAGCCCAAGAAGCGGCTTCTTCGCGCAAAGATGATTGTGCCGCTCACAGGGCTCTCCTTAGCGCGGCTTCTGCCGAAAGACGCCCGGCAGCGGCTCTTACCTCCGGAGAGCATCCTACCTTCGTCTTTCGCGTCTTTTGTAGTCTACATCTTAGCAAAACGCTTTTCCACTATGTCTGGCTAGGAAAAACTGTGCCAGCACAGAAAACATCTCCCATCGTGTTCTAGAAGTTGCACGGATGTCTGCCAAGTGTTTGGCAGGAAGAAAAGAAAAGTTGTCCAAAACAGCTTCCAATCGAATGTTCCTGTGATTGGAAAAGTCAGGAGAGTGCAAAGGTACTGTTTTCTATCAGTTGGCAAGGTGCGCACACAATCCCAGTGTTGTACAGCTTGCTTCTTCACCTTCCCGAAGCTGCCGCTCTCGCCGGCTGCCGGAGCCCAAGAAGCGGCTTCTTCGCGCAAAGACGATTGTGCCGCTCACAGTGCTCTCCTTAGCGCGGCTTCTGCCGAAAGACGCCCGGCAGCGGCTCTTACCTCCGGAGAGCATCCTACCTTCGTCTTTCGCGTCTTATGTAGTCTACACCTCGGCAAAAAGCTTTTCCACTATGTCTGGCTAGGAAAAACTGTGCCAGCACAGAAAACATCTCCCATCGTGTTCTAGAAGTTGCACGGATGTCTGCCAAGTGTTTGGCAGGAAGAAAAGAAAAGTTGTCCAAAACAGCTTCCAATCGAATGTTCCTGTGATTGGAAAAGTCAGGAGAGTGCAAAGGTACTGTTTTCTATCAGTTGGCAAGGTGCGCACACAATCCCAGTGTTGTACAGCTTGCTTCTTCACCTTCCCGAAGCTGCCGCTCTCGCCGGCTCCCGGAACCGAAGAAGCGGCTTCTTCGCGCAAAGACGATTGTGCCGCTCACAGTGCTCTCCTTAGCGCGGCTTCTGCCGAAAGACGCCCGGCAGCGGCTCTTACCTCCGGAGAGCATCCTACCTTCGTCTTTCGCGTCTTATGTAGTCTACACCTCGGCAAAACGCTTTTCCACTATGTCTGGCTAGGAAAAACTGTGCCAGCACAGAAAACATCTCCCATCGTGTTCTAGAAGTTGCACGGATGTCTGCCAAGTGTTTGGCAGGAAGAAAAGAAAAGTTGTCCAAAACAGCTTCCAATCGAATGTTCCTGTGATTGGAAAAGTCAGGAGAGTGCAAAGGTACTGTTTTCTATCAGTTGGCAAGGTGCGCACACAATCCCAGTGTTGTACAGCTTGCTTCTTCACCTTCCCGAAGCTGCCGCTCTCGCCGGCTGCCGGAGCCCAAGAAGCGGCTTCTTCGCGCAAAGACGATTGTGCCGCTCACAGTGCTCTCCTTAGCGCGGCTTCTGCCGAAAGACGCCTGGCAGCGGCTCTTACCTCCGGAGAGCATCCTACCTTCGTCTTTCGCGTCTTTTGTAGTCTACATCTTAGCAAAACGCTTTTCCACTATGTCTGGCTAGGAAAAACTGTGCCAGCACAGAAAACATCTCCCATCGTGTTCTAGAAGTTGCACGGATGTCTGCCAAGTGTTTGGCAGGAAGAAAAGAAAAGTTGTCCAAAACAGCTTCCAATCGAATGTTCCTGTGATTGGAAAAGTCAGGAGAGTGCAAAGGTACTGTTTTCTATCAGTTGGCAAGGTGCGCACACAATCCCAGTGTTGTACAGCTTGCTTCTTCACCTTCCCGAAGCTGCCGCTCTCGCCGGCTGCCGGAGCCCAAGAAGCGGCTTCTTCGCGCAAAGACGATTGTGCCGCTCACAGTGCTCTCCTTAGCGCGGCTTCTGCCGAAAGACGCCCGGCAGCGGCTCTTACCTCCTGAGAGTGGCAGCTTCGGGAAGGTGAAGAAGCAAGCTGTACAACACTGGAATTGTGTGCGCACTTTGCCAACTGATAGAAAACAGTACCTTTGCACTCTCCTGACTTTTCCAATCACAGGAACATTCGATTGGAAGCTGTTTTGGACAACTTTTCTTTTCTTCCTGCCAAACACTTGGCAGACATCCGTGCAACTTCTAGAACACGATGGGAGATGTTTTCTGTGCTGGCACAGTTTTTCCTAGCCAGACATAGTGGAAAAGCGTTTTGCTAAGATGTAGACTACAAAAGACGCGAAAGACGAAGGTAGGATGCTCTCCGGAGGTAAGAGCCGCTGCCGGGCGTCTTTCGGCAGAAGCCGCGCTAAGGAGAGCACTGTGAGCGGCACAATCGTCTTTGCGCGAAGAACCCGCTTCTTGGGCTCCGGCAGCCGGCGAGAGCGGCAGCTTCGGGAAGGTGAAGAAGCAAGCTGTACAACACTGGGATTGTGTGCGCACCTTGCCAACTGATAGAAAACAGTACCTTTGCACTCTCCTGACTTTTCCAATCACATGAACATTCGATTGGAAGCTGTTTTGAACAACTTTTCTTTTCTTCCTGCCAAACACTTGGCAGACATCCGTGCAACTTCTAGAACACGATGGGAGATGTTTTCTGTGCTGGCACAGTTTTTCCTAGCCAGACATAGTGGAAAAGCGTTTTGCCGAGGTGTAGACTACAAAAGACGCGAAAGACGAAGGTAGGATGCTCTCCGGAGGTAAGAGCCGCTGCCGGGCGTCTTTCGGCAGAAGCCGCGCTAAGGAGAGCCCTGTGAGCGGCACAATCGTCTTTGCGCGAAGAAGCCGCTTCTTGGGCTCCGGCAGCCGGCGAGAGCGGCAGCTTCGGGAAGGTGAAGAAGCAAGCTGTACAACACTGGGATTGTGTGCGCACCTTGCCAACTGATAGAAAACAGTACCTTTGCACTCTCCTGACTTTTCCAATCACATGAACATTCGATTGGAAGCTGTTTTGAACAACTTTTCTTTTCTTCCTGCCAAACACTTGGCAGACATCCGTGCAACTTCTAGAACACGATGGGAGATGTTTTCTGTGCTGGCACAGTTTTTCCTAGCCAGACATAGTGGAAAAGCGTTTTGCCGAGGTGTAGACTACAAAAGACGCGAAAGACGAAGGTAGGATGCTCTCCGGAGGTAAGAGCCGCTGCCGGGCGTCTTTCGGCAGAAGCCGCGCTAAGGAGAGCCCTGTGAGCGGCACAATCGTCTTTGCGCGAAGAAGCCGCTTCTTGGGCTCCGGCAGCCGGCGAGAGCGGCAGCTTCGGGAAGGTGAAGAAGCAAGCTGTACAACACTGGGATTGTGTGCGCACCTTGCCAACTGATAGAAAACAGTACCTTTGCACTCTCCTGACTTTTCCAATCACAGGAACATTCGATTGGAAGCTGTTTTGGACAACTTTTCTTTTCTTCCTGCCAAACACTTGGCAGACATCCGTGCAACTTCTAGAACACGATGGGAGATGTTTTCTGTGCTGGCACAGTTTTTCCTAGCCAGACATAGTGGAAAAGCGTTTTGCTAAGATGTAGACTACAAAAGACGCGAAAGACGAAGGTAGGATGCTCTCCGGAGGTAAGAGCCGCTGCCGGGCGTCTTTCGGCAGAAGCCGCGCTAAGGAGAGCACTGTGAGCAGCACAATCGTCTTTGCGCGAAGAAGCCGCTTCTTGGGCTCCGGCAGCCGGCGAGAGCGGCAGCTTCGGGAAGGTGAAGAAGCAAGCTGTACAACACTGGGATTGTGTGCGCACCTTGCCAACTGATAGAAAACAGTACCTTTGCACTCTCCTGACTTTTCCAATCACAGGAACATTCGATTGGAAGCTGTTTTGGACAACTTTTCTTTTCTTCCTGCCAAACACTTGGCAGACATCCGTGCAACTTCTAGAACACGATGGGAGATGTTTTCTGTGCTGGCACAGTTTTTCCTAGCCAGACATAGTGGAAAAGCGTTTTGCTAAGATGTAGACTACAAAAGACGCGAAAGACGAAGGTAGGATGCTCTCCGGAGGTAAGAGCCGCTGCCGGGCGTCTTTCGGCAGAAGCCGCGCTAAGGAGAGCACTGTGAGCGGCACAATCGTCTTTGCGCGATGAAGCCGCTTCTTGGGCTCCGGCAGCCGGCGAGAGCGGCAGCTTCGGGAAGGTGAAGAAGCAAGCTGTACAACACTGGGATTGTGTGCGCACCTTGCCAACTGATAGAAAACAGTACCTTTGCACTCTCCTGACTTTTCCAATCACAGGAACATTCGATTGGAAGCTGTTTTGGACAACTTTTCTTTTCTTCCTGCCAAACACTTGGCAGACATCCGTGCAACTTCTAGAACACGATGGGAGATGTTTTCTGTGCTGGCACAGTTTTTCCTAGCCAGACATAGTGGAGAACCGTTTTGCTAAGATGTAGACTACAAAAGACGCGAAAGACGAAGGTAGGATGCTCTCCGGAGGTAAGAGCCGCTGCCGGGCGTCTTTCGGCAGAAGCCGCGCTAAGGAGAGCACTGTGAGCGGCACAATCGTCTTTGCGCGAAGAAGCCGCTTCTTGGGCTCCGGCAGCCGGCGAGAGCGGCAGCTTCGGGAAGGTGAAGAAGCAAGCTGTACAACACTGGGATTGTGTGCGCACCTTGCCAACTGATAGAAAACAGTACCTTTGCACTCTCCTGACTTTTCCAATCACAGGAACATTCGATTGGAAGCTGTTTTGGACAACTTTTCTTTTCTTCCTGCCAAACACTTGGCAGACATCCGTGCAACTTCTAGAACACGATGGGAGATGTTTTCTGTGCTGGCACAGTTTTTCCTAGCCAGACATAGTGGAAAAGCGTTTTGCCGAGGTGTAGATTAGAAGAGGAGCTAAAGACGAAGGTAGGATGCTCTCCGGAGGTAAGAGCCGCTGCCGGGCGTCTTTCGGCAGAAGCCGCGCTAAGGAGAGCCCTGTGAGCGGCACAATCGTCTTTGCGCGAAGAAGCCGCTTCTTGGGCTCCGGCAGCCGGCGAGAGCGGCAGCTTCGGGAAGGTGAAGAAGCAAGCTGTACAACACTGGGATTGTGTGCGCACCTTGCCAACTGATAGAAAACAGTACCTTTGCACTCTCCTGACTTTTCCAATCACAGGAACATTCGATTGGAAGCTGTTTTGGACAACTTTTCTTTTCTTCCTGCCAAACACTTGGCAGACATCCGTGCAACTTCTAGAACACGATGGGAGATGTTTTCTGTGCTGGCACAGTTTTTCCTAGCCAGACATAGTGGAAAAGCGTTTTGCTAAGATGTAGACGACAACAGAGGCTAAAGAGTGGATGTTAGCAAATGACACCCATCTTCAAAAAAGGCAATTAAGAGGACTCGCCATAGTACAAACCAGCCAGCCTCTTTTTTATCCCCAGGAAGTTGATGAAGCAGCTCTTCCTGGAAATCCTTGCCAGGCACATGACAGATGACCAAATAATGTAGTTAGCATGATTTTTCAGGGGAATTTCATGCTGAACATCACTTTAAATTCCTCTGATGAATCAACTTGACTGGTAGATGAAGGGAATATTATCTGCCTGGGCTTCAGGGAGGTTTTTGACATACCTCTACATGGCATCACACATACATATGGAAGCAATAGTGCAAAGGGGAGGGAATCAGTGTCTTTTCAGTGATGCTGAGGGAAAAGACAAGAGGCAGTGGGCACACACTGAAATACAGGAGATTGCCTTTGAACATCAGTAAATGTTTCTTTACTGTCAGGGTGACTGAACCACGGCACAGACTGCCCAGAAAGATTGTGGAGCCTGGATCTTTGAAGACATTAAAAGTACACCCAGATAGAATCCTGGGCAAGAGGCTCTAGGTATCCTGGTTTAGGCAGGGGGGTTGGGCCTGGTTAGCCCCACCAACCCCTTCCACTCTCTTTCATTCTGTGCTAGTGAATTCTCTTCAAGATGCATTTCAAAGCGCTGGCATGACAAAGTTCTGTGCAGACAGAGATCCAAATGGACATGGCATCTAAGTTCCTTAAGCAGTGTTCAAGAAGAATGTAAAACTCTGGCACAAGTGTCTCTTCCCTAACTGAATCCCTTTCATGGGAAAATTCCCAGCTCTAGAAAGATCTTCTGATACGCATGCTTAAGACTGACACTGGCTGAGCAAATTTCTCCCTATGTATATCTAAGACCAGTTAGGATCTTCACCCAAAGTGCAGTCAACATAGTCACAGAATGCCTATTGTTAAGAAGTGACAGCTTCCATCAGAATGGCAGCTATTGGTCCACAAAATGGATTAATGGATGGGAATTATCTACGTAGGTTAAAAACAAAAATAAAGAGTTGGTCTTTATTTATCAATTTCATGGCAATATTGATAAGGGAAGAAAAAGATCTAAGTCCTTGACTTTCTGGACTCGAGGAAAGATTTTAAAAATTCCTTGTAAAAATGTATGATCACAATCAGACTATTGAAACCATTTTAGTTGGGAACAAAGTTCCAAAATTGTCTAGATAGTGGCAAAGAAGCCAAGAAAATAGGAAAGAAACAAAAAGAGAGCAAAAGAGTCAGCTTCAGTGTACAAGCTCGTTCTAGAAGTAGTCTGCTGGGAAAAGGAACCCCCAGCTAAATTTCCAATGTATTCCTGCGCTTGATTCAGTAACTGGTCAATGTAAAAACCAATCCTTTTGTACAACTTCTTCCAGCAACAAAAACTCCAACAGGTTGACACTACCATCATGCCTGTTCCAGACATATTTAAAAGAGAAATGATGATTTTCTTGAAAACCTACTTACATAAAAGTTGCAAGATGGTGGAGGGATTCCCACATCCTCCTTCCTCCATCTGGCTTGAAAGTATATTTGATAAAATATGCAACAAAGCACATGATTTATAAGGGAGAGTCAAATGGATGATTTGGGAATCGATCTCTTGTTGATAGTAAACTTCATATCCACTCGGTGTGACCTTTTTAAAACAAAATGTGGAGCTGAGGCATGAATCTGCCACAACAATTGTAAAGCAAACATACACACTCCCCTTCATATGCCCCCCCCTCCACACACACCTAGGCACACACAGAGATCAGCATAGCAGATCATGAACACCTTGGAAAAGACTGAAATGCTAAATGCCTCTCTTGATGGGCAAAAGAGCTGGTGCAGTAATTCAAATGCCTGGTACAAAAATTCTGTTTAATATTTAGCTCCTATTTAAAACACAGCTTTTCATTTCATTCTATTTACAGAATATTTTCATTTCATTTGTTTCTTTAAAATTACTTAGTTCTCACCTGTTGTATGTCTAGGAATATTTTCTTCCAAAAATAGAAAAAAATAGATGATATCTTTTCAGCAGAAAACATTGGTTGATACAATTTTAAACCATCATGATATGGAAGAATTCTTCTGTCCCTCTCGAAGGTGGAAGAAGCATTTGGATCACAGATCATCTACAATGAAATACTTGACATGTTTAAGATGCTTTCAATCAATTTTGATCGTCAATTGCTTATTTGTTGTAAACAGTAATTTTTCAGTGAAGGGAAAGTGTGTGTGGTATATCTACATGATATGTTCAAAGGCAGTTCCTACTAATGGCCAGGCTGAATTCCAGTAAATAATGTCCCGAATGATATTTTGCCGCCTTCTTTGGCACTTCATGAAATCTTACCCCGATGAAGTGCTGAAACAAAGAGATTTTCTCTTAGAGAGTGTCTCATGTTGTAACCTATCCCATGGATTTTATGCTGTAATTCTTATCTCTTTTAAAATTTACTATCTTCTGTACAGTTTTCATGAAACTTTCTGTTACAGTAGTGAATAGCACAGATAAATGTCATTTTGTACAACTTTGAATTTACCCCAAGAGCTGAGAGAAAACTTGATCCTATACTTCAATCCGAGTTTCTTCTATAGTCCAACTTTGTTTCTCTACCATCAAGCTTCTCCTTTGTTGCTGCTCCAAGCCCCGTCCAAGGTGACCTTGAATACTTTCAGGGATGGGACACCCACAACTTCTCTGGGCAACCTGTTCCAGTGTTCCAGCACTCCCACAGTAAAAAAGGCCTTCCTTTCATCTAATATGTGTAGGAAATCATAAATCTAGGCATAGAAGCTTGGAGTGCAAATTTGAAATTCTTTGGATTTGAAGCACATTTTATATGAATACTGACTTACAGATGACTAAAAGATGTTGATGGGCATTTGAGCTGACAAGTTTTGAAAAAGTGCACGGAAATTAAAATTGAAACCACTAAAATTAAAAACTCCTTGCCATTTTCTTTTTCCTCTCCTATTCAAAATTGCATATGTCAGATATCAGTGCTTCATGCAAACATCTCAGATGCTCTCAGAGAAAAAGCTTTTCTTTCAGACTAAGTTGCGGTTGACGTAGAACACTAGCAGGAGTGAAAGATTTTCTGGGCATCGGGGCAGCACGTTCTCCTTGGATTTGTGTGCAGAATGCATTTTATCCAAACTGGAAAATAGATCCCAGCTCTGTTCTATTCATCATTCTTACTTCATCAGGCCAGAAGATTCTGTGAAAAGTAGCCTGTGGACCTTGAAGACAGCGCATGTGAACCAGATGAGAGGTGATAGAGAAGTTGAGGGAGAGAAGAAAGAGCATATGGCTGAAACCAGAAAGTATTTCTCCACGTGATCATGGAAGATTGCAGGAGCCACTTGGTACTATCAAACCAGCCCGACTTGGCACTGGTGCCACTATGGGTCTGGGAGCCATGTTGCATATCGTGCATTTTAAGGAGCCAGCTGGCCACACACAGCCATATGCCCCCAAACACAAACCAAGCCCTTTTCTCTGGCAAACAAAACTCAGCTGCCCTGCTTCTGGATGGCAGATTGCAGGAGCCACTTGGTACTATCAAACCAGCCCAACTTGGCACTGGTGCCACCTTGGCTCTGGGAACCATCCTGCCTATTGTAGCTTTTCAGGAGCCAGCCGGTCACTCCCAGCCATAGGCCCCCAAACAGAAACCTCGGCCCGTTTCCCTGGCAAACAAAAGTAAGCTGCCCCGCTTCTGGATGGCAGATTGCAGGAGCTACTTAGTACTATCAAATCAGCCCGACTTGGCACAGGTGCCACCTTGGATCTGGGAACCATCCTGTGTATCGTGGATTTTCAGGGGCCAGCCGGCCACTCTCAGCCATATGCCCCCAAACACAAACCACGGACCTTTTCTCTGGCAAACAAAAATCAGCTGCCCCACTTCTGGATGGCAGATTGCAGGAGCCACTTGGGACTATCACACCAGCACAACATGGCACTGCTGCCACCTTGGATCTGGGAACAATCCTGCGTATCGTACATATTCAGGAACCAGCCGAACACTCCCAGCCACAGGCCCCCAAACACAAACAACAGCCCATTTCCCTGGCAAACAAAACTCAGCTGCCCCGCTTCTGGATGGCAGTTTGCAGGAGCCACTTGGGACTATCAAAGCAGCCCGACTTGGTAATGGTACCATCTTGGATCTGGGAACCATCCGGCGTATCGTGGATTTTCAGGGGCCAGCCGGTCATTCCCAGCCATATGCTCCCAAACACAAACCTCGGCCCTTTTCTCTGGCAAACAAAACTCAACTGCCCCTCTTCTGGATGGCAAATTGCAGGACGCACTTGGTACTACAAAAAGAGCCCGACTTGGCAGTGGTGCCACCTTGGCTCTGGGAACCATCCTGCGTATCGAGCATTTTAAGGAGCCAGCCGGCAATTCCCAGCCGTATGCCCCAAAAAGAAACCACGGACCTTTTCTCTGGCAAAAAAAACTCAGCTGTCCCGCTTCTGGATGGCAGATTGCAGGAGTCACTTTGAACCATACAACCAGCCTTACTTGGCACTGGTGCCACCTTGTATCTGGGAACCATCCTGCCTATCGTTGATTTTCAGGGGCCAGCCTACCACTCTCGGCCATAGGCCCCCAAACACAAACCACAGCCCTTTTCTCTAGCAAACAAAATTTAGCTGCCCCGCTTCTGGATGGCAAATTGCAGGAGCCACTGGGTACTACAAAAACAGCCCGACTTGGCACTGGTGCAACCTTGCGTCTGGTTACCATGTGGCGTATCGTGCATTTTAAGGAGCCAGGTGGCCACTCCCAGCCATATGCCCCCAAACACAACCACGGCCCTTTTCTCTGGCAAACAAAACTCAGCTGCCCCGCTTCTGGATGGCAGATTGCAGGACGCACTTGGTACTATCAAACCAGCCCGACTTGGCACTGGTGCCACCTTTGGTCTGGGAACCATCCTGCGTATTGTGGATTGTCAGGAGACAGCCGACCACTCTCGGCCACAGACCCCAATCAAAAACAAAGGTCCGTTTCCCTGGCAAAAAAAACTCAGCTGCCCCGCTTCTGGATGGGAGATTGCAGGAGGCACTTGACACTGTCAAAAGAGCCCCACTTTGTACTGGTGCCACCTTGGGTCTGGGAACCATGCTGCGTATCGTGGATTTTCAGGAGCCAGCCGGCCACTGCCAGCCACAGGCCCCCAAACAAAAACCACAGCCTTTTTCTCTGGCAAACAAAACTCAGCTGCCCCGCTTCTGGATGGCAGTTTGCAGGAGCCACTTGGGACTATCAAACCAGCCCGACTTGGCACTGGTGCCACCTTGGGTCTGGGAACCATCCTGCCTATCGTGGATTTTAAGGAGCCAGCCGGCTACTCCCAGCCACAGGCCCCCAACAAAAACCACGGCCCTTTTTTCTCGCAAACAAAACTTAGCTGCCTCACTTCTGGATGGCAGATTGCAGGAGCCACTTGGTGTAATCAAACCAGCCCGACTTGGCACTGGTGCCACCTTGGGTCTGGGAACCATCCTGCGTATCGTGGATTCTAAGGAGCCAGCCGGCCACTCCCAGCCACAGGCCCCCAAACAAAATCAACGGCGCTGTTCCCTGGAAAACAAAACACGCCTGCCAACTTTTTGATGGAGTTTGCAGGAGCCACTTGGTACTATCAAACCAGCCCGACTTGGCACTGGTGCCACCATGGGTCTGGTCACCATCCTGCCTATCGTAGCTTTTCAGGAGCCAGCCGGTCACTCCCTGCCACAGGCCCCCAAACACAAACAACGGCGCTTTTCCCTGGAAAACAAAATTCGCCTGCCAACATTTTGATGGCAGATTGCAGGAGCCACTTGGTACTATCAAACAAGCCGAACTTGGCACTGGTGCCACCATGGGTCTGGTCATCATCCTGCCTATCGTAGCTTTTCAGGAGCCAGCCGGTCACTCCCAGCCATAGGCCCCGAGACAAAAACCTCGGCCCGTTTCCCTGGCAAACAAAAGTAAGCTACCCCGCTTCTGGATGGCAGATTGCAGGACGCACTTGGTACTATCAAACCAGCCCGACTTGGCACTGGTGCCACCTCAGGTCTGGGAACCATCCTGCGTATCGTAGATTCTAAGGAGCCAGCCGCCCAATCCCAGCCATTGGCCCCCCAAAAAAAACAACGGCGCTTTTCCCTGGAAAACAAAACTTGCCTGCCAACTTTTTGATGGCAGATTGCCGGAGCCACTTGGTACTATCAAACCAGCCCAACTTGGCACTGGTGCCACCATGGGTCTGGTCACCATCCTGCCTATCGTAGCTTTTCAGGAGCCAGCCGGTCACTCCCAGCCATAGGCCCCCAGACACAAAGCTCGACCCGTTTCCCTGGCAAACAAAAGTAAGCTGCCCCGCTTCTGGATGGCAGATTGCAGGACGCACTTGGTACTATCAAACCAGCCCAACTTGGCACTGGTGCCACCTCTGGTCTGGGAACCATCCTGCGTATCGTGGATTCTAAGGAGCCAGCCGGTCACTCCCAGCCACAGGCCCCCAGACAAAAACAACGGCGCTTTTCCCTGGAAAACAAAACTCGCCTGCCGACTTTTTGATGGCAGATTGCAGGAGCCACTTGGTACTATCAAATCAGCCCAACTTGGCACTGGTGCCACCATGGGTCTGGGAACCATCCTGCCTATCGTAGCTTTTCAGGAGCCAGCCGGTCACTCCCAGCCATAGGCCCCCAGACACAAACCTCGGCCCGTTTCCCTGGAAAACAAAAGTAAGCTGCCCCGCTTCTGGATGGCAGATTGCAGGAGCCACTTTGCACCATCCAACTAGCCCGACTTGGCACTGGTGCCACCTCAGGTCTGGGAACCATGCTGCGTATCGTGGATTCTAATTAGCCATCCGGCCACTCCCACCCACAGGCCCCCAAACACAAACAACGGCGCTTTTCCCTGGAAAACAAAACTCGCCTGCCAATTTTTGATGGCAGATTGCAGGAGCCACTTGGTACTATCAAACCAGCCCAACTTGCCACTGGTGCCACCATGGGTCTGGTCACCATCCTGCCTATCGTAGCTTTTCAGGAGCCAGCCGGTCACTCCCAGCCATAGGCCCCCAGACACAAAGCTCGGCACGTTTCCCTGGCAAGCAAAAGTAAGCTGTCCCGCTTCTGGATGGCAGATTGCAGGACGCACTTGGTAGTATCAAACCAGCCCGACTTGGCACTGGCGCCACCTCAGGTCTGGGAACCATCCTGCGTATCGTGGATTCTAAGCAGCCAGCCGGCCACTCCCAACCACAGGCCCCCAAACACAAACAACGGCGCTTTTCCCTGGAAAACAAAACTCGCCTGCCAACTTTTTGATGGCAGATTGCAGGAGCCACTTGGTACTATCAAACCAGCCCAACTTGGCACTGGTGCCACCATGGGTCTGGTCACCATCCTGCCTATCGTAGCTTTTCAGGAGCCAGCCGGTCACTCCCAGCCATAGGCCCCCAGACACAAACCTCGGCCCGTTTCCCTGGCAAACAAAAGCAAGCTGCCCCGCTTCTGGATGGCAGATTGCAGGAGCCACTTTGCACCATCAAACTAGCCCGACTTGGCACTGGTGCCACCTCAGGTCTGGGAACCATGCTGCGTATCGTGGATTCTAATTAGCCATCCGGCCACTCCCAGCCACAGGCCCCCAAACACAAACAACGGCGCTTTTCCCTGGAAAACAAAACTCGCCTGCCAAATTTTGATGGCAGATTGCCGGAGCCACTTGGTACTATCAAACCAGCCCACCTTGACACTGGTGCCACCATGGGTCTGGTCACCATCCTGCCTATCGTAGCTTTTCAGGAGCCAGCCGGTCACTCCCAGCCATAGGCCCCCAGACACAAACCTCGGCCCGTTTCCCTGGCAAACAAAAGTAAGTTATCCCGCTTCTGGATGGCAGATTGCAGGAGCCACTTTTCACCATCAAACCAGCCCGACTGGGCACTGGTGCCACCTCTGGTCTGGGAACCATCCTGCGTATCATGGATTCTAAGGAGCCAGCCAGCCACTCCCAGCCACAGGCCCCCAAACACAAACAACGGCGCTTTTCCCTGGATAACAAACTCGCCTGCCAAGTTTTTGATGGCAGATTGCAGGAGCCACTTGGTACTATCAAACCAGCCCAACTTGGCACTGGTGCCACCATGGGTCTGGTCACCATCCTGCCTATCGTAGCTTTTCAGGAGCCAGCCGGTCACTCCCAGCCATAGGCCCCCAGACACAAACCTCAGCCCGTTTCCCTGGCAAACAAAAGTAAGCTACCCCGCTTCTGGATGGCAGATTGCAGGACGCACTTGGTACTATCAAACCAGCCCAACTTGGCACTGGTGCCACCTTGGGTCTGGGAACCATCCTGCGTATCGTGGATTCTAAGGAGCCAGCCGGCCACTCCCAGCCATAGGCCCCCAAACAAAAACAACGGCACTTTTCCCTGGAAAACAAAACTTGCCTGCCAACTTTTTGATGGCAGATTGCAGGAGCCACTTGGTACTATCAAACCAGCCCAACTTGGCACTGGTGCCACCATGGGTCTGGTCACCATCCTGCCTATCGTAGCTTTTCAGGAGCCAGCCAGTCACTCCCAGCCGTAGGCCCACAGACACAAAGCTCGGCCCGTTTCCCTGACAAAAAAAAGTAAGCTGTCCCGCTTCTGGATGGCAGATTGCAGGACGCACTTGGTACTATCAAACCAGCCCGACTTGGCACTGGTGCCACCTCTGGTCTGGGAACCATCCTGCGTATTGTGGATTGTCAGGAGACAGCCGACCACTCTCGGCCACAGAGCCCAATCAAAAAACAAAGGTCCGTTTCCCTGGCAAAAAAAACTCAGCTGCCCCGCTTCTGGATGGGAGATTGCAGGAGGCACTTGACACTGTCAAACGAGCCCCACTTGGCACTGGTGCCACCTTGGGTCTGGGAACCATGCTGCGTATCGTGGATTTTCAGGAGCCAGCCGGCCACTGCCAGCCACAGGCCCCCAAACACAAACCACAGCCTTTTTCTCTGGCAAACAAAACTCAGCTGCCCCGCTTCTGGATGGCAGATTGCAGGAGCCACTTGGTACTATCAAACCAGCCGAACTTGGCACTGGTGCCACCATGGGTCTGGTCAACATCCTGCCTATCGTAGCTTTTCAGGAGCCAGCCGGCCACTCCCTGCCACAGGCACCCAAACAGAAACAACGGCGCTTTTCCCTGGAAAACAAAATTCGCCTGCCAACTTTTTGATGGCAGATTGCAGGAGCCACTTGGTACTATCAAACAAGCCGAACTTGGCACTGGTGCCACCATGGGTCTGGTCATCATCCTGCCTATCGTAGCTTTTCAGGAGCCAGCCGGTCACTCCCAGCCATAGGCCCCGAGACAAAAACCTCGGCCCGTGTCCCTGGCAAACAAAAGTAAGCTACCCCGCTTCTGGATGGCAGATTGCAGGACGCACTTGGTACTATCAAACCAGCCCGACTTGGCACTGGTGCCACCTCAGGTCTGGGAACCATCCTGCGTATCGTAGATTCTAAGGAGCCAGGCGGCAACTCCCAGGCATTGGCCCCCCAAAATAAACAACGGCGCTTTTCCCTCGAAAACAAAACTTGCCTGCCAACTTTTTGATGGCAGATTGCCGTAGCCAGCTGGTACTATCAAACCAGCCCAACTTGGCACTGGTGCCACCATGGGTCTGGTCACCATCCTGCCTATCGTAGCTTTTCAGGAGCCAGCCGGTCACTCCCAGCCATAGGCCCCCAGACACAAAGCTCGACCCGTTTCCCTGGCAAACAAAAGTAAGCTGCCCCGCTTCTGGATGGCAGATTGCTGGAGCCACATTTCACCATCAAACCAGCCCGACTTGGCACTGGTGCCACCTCTGGTCTGGGAACCATCCTGCGTATCATGGATTCTAAGGAGCCAGCCGGCCACTCCCAGCCACAGGCCCCCAAACACAAACAACGGCGCTTTTCCCTGGATAACAAACTCGCCTGCCAAGTTTTTGATGGCAGATTGCAGGAGCCACTTGGTACTATCAAATCAGCCCAACTTGGCACTGGTGCCACCATGGGTCTGGTCACCATCCTGCCTATCGTAGCTTTTCAGGAGCCAGCCGGTCACTCCCAGCCATAGGCCCCGAGACACAAACCTCGGCCCGTTTCCCTGGCAAACAAAAGTAAGCTACCCCGCTTCTGGATGGCAGATTGCAGGACGCACTTGGTACTATCAAACCAGCCCAACTTGGCACTGGTGCCACCTCAGGTCTGGGAAACATCCTGCGTATCGTGGATTCTAAGGAGCCAGCCGGCCACTCCCAGCCACAGGCCCCCAAACAAAAACAACGGCACTTTTCCCTGGAAAACAAAACTTGCCTGCCAACTTTTTGATGGCAGATTGCAGGAGCCACTTGGTAATATCAAACCAGCCCAACTTGGCACTGGTGCCACCATGGGTCTGGTCACCATCTTGCCTATCGTAGCTTTTCAGGAGCCAGCCAGTCACTCCCAGCCGTAGGCCCACAGACACAAAGCTCGGCCCGTTTCCCTGACAAACAAAAGTAAGCTGTCCCGCTTCTGGATGGCAGATTGCAGGACGCACTTGGTACTATCAAACCAGCCCGACTTGGCACTGGTGCCACCTCTGGTCTGGGAACCATCCTGCGTATGGTAGATTCTAAGCAGCCAGCCGGCCACTCCCAGCCACAGGCCCCCAAACACAAACAACTGCGCTTTTCCCTGGAAAACAAAACTCGTCTGCCAACTTTTTGATGGCAGATTGCCAGAGCCACTTGGTACTATCAAACCAGCCCAACTTGGCACTGGTGCCACCATGGGTCTGGTCACCATCCTGCCTATCGTAGCTTTTCAGGAGCCAGCCGGCCACTCCCTGCCACAGGCCCCCAAACACAAACAACGGCGCTTTTCCCTGGAAAACAAAATTCGCCTGCCAACTTTTTGATGGCAGATTGCAGGAGCCACTTGGTACTATCAAATCAGCCCAACTTGGCACTGGTGCCACCATGGGTCTGGTCACCATCCTCCCTATCGTAGCTTTTCAGGAGCCAGCCGGTCACTCCCAGCCTTAGGCCCCCAGACACAAACCTCAGCCCGTTTCCCTGGCAAACAAAAGTAAGCTGCCCCGCGTCTGGATGGCAGATTGCAGGAACCACTTGGTACTATCAAACCAGCCCAACTTGGCACTGGTGCCACCTCTGGTCTGGGAACCATGCTGAGTATCGTGGATTCTAAGGAGCCAGCCGGCCACTCCCAGCCACAGGCCCCCAAACACAAACAACGGCGCTTTTCCCTGGAAAACAAAACTCGCCTGCCAAGTTTTTGATGGCAGATTGCAGGAGCCACTTGGTACTATCAAACCAGCCCAACTTGGCACTGGTGCCACCATGGGTCTGGTCACCATCCTGCCTATCGTAGCTTTACAGGAGCCAGCCGGTCACTCCCAGCCATATGCCCCGAGACACAAACCTCGGCCCGTTTCCCTGGCAAACAAAAGTAAGCTACCCCACTTCTGGATGGCAGATTGCAGGACGCACTTGGTACTATCAAACCAGCCCAACTTGGCACTGGTGCCACGTCAAGTCTAGGAACCATCCTGCGTATCGTGGATTCTAAGGAGCCAGCCGGCCACTCCCAGCCATAGGCCCCCAAACAAAAACAATGGCGCTTTTCCCTGGTAAAGAAAAATTGCCTGCCAACTTTTTGATGGCAGATTGCAGGAGCCACTTGGTACTATCAAATCAGCCCAACTTGGCACTGGTGCCACCATGGGTCTGGTCACCATCCTGCCTATCGTAGCTTTTCAGGAGCCAGCCGGTCACTCCCAGCCATAGGCCCCCAGACACAAAGCTCGGCCCGTTTCCCTGGCAAACAAAAGTAAGCTGCCCGGCTTCTGGATGGCAGATTGCAGGAGCCACTTGGTACTATCAAACCAGCCCGACTTGGCACTGGTGCCACCTCTGGTCTGGGAACCATCCTGCGTATCGTGGATTCTAAGGAGCCAGCCGGCCACTCCCAGCCACAGGCCCCCAAACACAAACAACGGCGCTTTTCCCTGGAAAACAAAACTCGCCTGCCAACTTTTTGATGGCAGATTGCAGGAGCCACTTGGTACTATCAAACCAGCCCAACTTGGCACTGGTGCCGCCATGGGTCTGGTCACCATCCTGCCTATCGTAGCTTTTCACGAGCCAGCCGGTCACTCCCAGCCATAGGCCCTCAGACAAAATCCTCGGCCCGTTTCCCTGGAAAACAAAAGTAAGCTGCCCCGCTTCTGGATGGCAGATTGTAGGACGCACTTGTTACTATCAAACCAGCCCGACTTGGCACTGGTGCCACCACTGGTCTGGGAACCATCCTGCGTATCGTGGATTCTAAAGAGCCAGCCGGCCACTCCCAGCCACAGGCTCCCAAACACAAACAACGGCGCTTTTCCCTGGAAAACAAAACTCGCCTGCCAACTTTTTGATGGCAGATTGCAGGAGCCACTTGGTACTATCAAACCAGCCCAACTTGGCACTGCTGCCACCATGGGTCTGGTCACCATCCTGCCTATCGTAGCTTTTCAGGAGCCAGCCGGTCACTCCCAGCCATAGGCCCCCAGAGAAATCCTCGGCCCGTTTCCCTGGCAAACAAAAGTAAGCTGTCCCGCTTCTGGATGGCAGATTGCAGGACGCACTTGGTACTATCAAACCAGCCCGACTTGGCACTGGTGCCACCTCTGGTCTGGGAACCATCCTGCGTATGGTAGATTCCAAGCAGCCAGCCGGCCACTCCCAGCCACAGGCCCCCAAACACAAACAACGGCGCTTTTCCCTGGAAAACAAAACTCGTCTGCCAACTTTTTGATGGCAGATTGCCGGAGCCACTTGGTACTATCAAACCAGCCCAACTTGGCACTGGTGCCACCATGGGTCTGGTCACCATCCTGCCTATCGTAGCTTTTCAGGAGCCAGCCGGCCACTCCCTGCCACAGGCGCCCAAACACAAACAACGGCGCTTTTCCCTGGAAAACAAAACTCGCCTGCCAACTTTTTGATGGCAGATTGCAGGAGCCACTTGGTACTATCAAATCAGCCCAACTTGGCACTGGTGCCACCATGGGTCTGGTCACCATCCTGCCTATCGTAGCTTTTCAGGAGCCAGCCGGTCACTCCCAGCCATAGGCCCCCAGACACAAAGCTCGGCCCGTTTCCCTGGCAAACAAAAGTAAGCTGCCCCGCTTCTGGATGGCAGATTGCAGGAACCACTTGGTACTATCAAACCAGCCCAACTTGGCACTGGTGCCACCTCTGGTCTGGGAACCATGCTGCGTATGGTGGATTCTAAGGAGCCAGCCGGCCACTCCCAGCCACAGGCCCCCAAACACAAACAACGGCGCTTTTCCCTGGAAAACAAAACTCGCCTGCCAAGTTTTTGATGGCAGATTGCAGGAGCCACTTGGTACTATCAAACCAGCCCAACTTGGCACTGGTGCCGTCATGGGTCTGGTCACCATCCTGCCTATCGTAGCTTTTCACGAGCCAGCCGGTCACTTCCAGACTTAGGCCCCCAGACACAATCCTCGGACCGTTTCCCTGGCAAACAAAAGTAAGCTGCCCCGCTTCTGGATGGCAGATTGCAGGAACCACTTGGTACTATCAAACCAGACCAACTTGGCACTGGTGTCACCATGGGTCTGGGAACCATCCTGTGTATCGTGGATTCTAATTAGCCATCCGTCCACTCCAGGCCATAGGGCCCCAGGCACAAACAACGGCGCTTTTCCCTGGATAACAAACTCGCCTGCCAACTTTTTGATGGCAGATTGCAGGAGCCACTTGGTACTATCAAACCAGCCCAACTTGGCACTGCTGCCACCATGGGTCTGGTCACCATCCTGCCTATCGTAGCTTTTCAGGAGCCAGCCGGTCACTCCCAGCCATATGCCCCGAGACACAAACCTCGGCCCGTTTCCCTGGCAAACAAAAGTAAGCTACCCCACTTCTGGATGGCAGATTGCAGGACGCACTTGGTACTATCAAACCAGCCCAACTTGGCACTGGTGCCACGTCAAGTCTAGGAACCATCCTGCGTATCGTGGATTCTAAGGAGCCAGCCGGCCACTCCCAGCCATAGGCCCCCAAACACAAACAACGGCGCTTTTCCCTGGTAAAGAAATCTTGCCTGCCAACTTTTTGATGGCAGATTGCAGGAGCCACTTGGTACTATCAAACCAGCCCAACTTGCCACTGGTGCCACCATGGGTCTGGTCACCATCCTGCCTATCGTAGCTTTTCAGGAGCCAGCCAGCCACCCCCAGCCAGAGGCCCCCAGACAAAATCCTCGGCCCGTTTCCCTGGAAAACAAAAGTAAGCTGCCCCGCTTCTGGATGGCAGATTGTAGGACGCACTTGTTACTATCAAACCAGCCCAACTTGGCACTGGTGCCACCACTGGTCTGGGAACCATCCTGCGTATCGTGGATTCTAAAGAGCCAGCCGGCCACTCCCAGCCACAGGCTCCCAAACACAAACAACGGCGCTTTTCCCTGGAAAACAAAACTCGCCTGCCAACTTTTTGATGGCAGATTGCAGGAGCCACTTGGTACTATCAAACCAGCCCAACTTGGCACTGGTGCCACCATGGGTCTGGTCACCATCCTGCCTATCGTAGCTTTTCAGGAGCCAGCCGGTCACTCCCAGCCATAGGCCCCCAGACAAATCCTCGGCCCGTTTCCCTGGCAAACAAAAGTAAGCTGCCCCGCTTCTGGATGGCAGATTGCAGGATCCACTTGGTACTATCAAACCAGCCCGACTTGGCACTGGTGCCACGACAAGTCTGGGAACCATCCTGCGTATCGTGGATTCTAAGGAGCCAGCCGGCCACTCCCAGCCACAGGCCCCCAAACACAAACAACGACGCTTTTCCCTGGAAAACAAAACTCGCCTGCCAACTTTTTGATGGCAGATTGCAGGAGCCACTTGGTACTATCAAACCAGCCCAACTTGGCACTGGTGCCACCTTGGGTCTGGTCACCATCCTGCCTATCGTAGCTTTTCAGGAGCCAGCCGGTCACTCCCAGCCATAGGCCCCCAGACACAAACCTCGGCCCGTTTCCCTGGCAAACAAAAGTAAGCTGCCCCGCTTCTGGATGGCAGATTGCAGGAGCCACTTTGCACCATCAAACTATCCCGACTAGGCACTTGTGCCACCTTGGGTCTGGGAACCATCCTGCGTATGGTGGATTCTAAGGAGCCAGCCGGCCACTCCCAGCCACAGGCCCCTAAACACAACAACGGCGCTTTTCCCTGGAAAAAAAAACTCGCCTGCCAAATTTTGATGGCAGATTGCAGGAGCCACTTGGTACTATCAAACCAGCCCAACTTGGGACTGGTGCCACCATGGGTCTGGTCACCATCCTGCCTATCGTAGCTTTTCAGGAGCCAGCCGGTCACTCGCAGCCATAGGCCCCCAGACAAAAACCTCGGCCCGTTTCCCTGGCAAACAAAAGTAAGCTGCCCTGCTTCTGGATGGCAGATTGCAGGAACCACTTGGTACTATCAAACCAACAAAACTTGGCACTGGTGCCACCTTGGGTCTGGATACCATGGTGCGTATCGTGGATTCTAAGGAGCCAGCCGGCCACTCCCAGCCACAGGCACCCAAACAAAAACAACGGCGCTTTTCCCTGGAAAACAAAACTCGCCTACCAACTATTTGATGGCAGATTGCAGGAGCCACTTGGTACTATCAAACCAGCCCAACTTGGCACTGGTGCCACCATGGGTCTGGTCACCATCCTGCCTATCGTAACTTTTCAGGAGCCAGCCGGTCACTCCCAGCCATAGGCCCCCAGACACAAAGCTCGGCCCGTTTCCCTGGCAAAGAAAATTAAGCTGCCCCGCTTCTGGATGGCAGATTGCAGGAGCCACTTGGTACTATCAAACCAGCCCGACTTGGCACTGGTGCCACCTCTGGTCTGGGAACCATCCTGCGTATCGTGGATTCTAAGGAGCCAGTCGGCCACTCCCAGCCACAGGCCCCCAAACACAAACAACGGCCCGTTTCCGTGGCAAACAAAAGTAAGCTGCCCCGCTTCTGGATGGCAGATTGCAGGAGCCACTTGGTACTATCAAACCAGCCCGACTTGGCACTGGTGCCACCTCTGGTCTGGGAACCATCCTGCGTATCGTGGTTTCTAAGGAGCCAGCCGGCCACTCCCAGCCACAGGCCCCCAAACACAAACAACGGCGCTTTTCCCTGGAAAACAAAACTCGCCTGCCAACTTTTTGATGTCAGATTGCAGGAGCCACTTGGTACAATCAAACCAGCCCAACTTGGCACTGGTGCCACCATGGGTCTAGTCACCATCCTGCCCATCGTAGCTTTCAGGAGCCCGCCGGTCACTCCCTGCCATAGGCCCCGAGACACAAACCTCGGCCCGTTTCCCTGGCAAACAAAAGTAAGCTGCCCCGCTTCTGGATGGCAGATTGCAGGAGCCACTTGGTACTATCAAACCAGCCCGACTTGGCACTGGTGCCACCTCTGGTCTGGGAACCATCCTGCGTATCGTGGATTTTATGGAGCCAGCCGGTCAGTCCCAGCCATAGGCCCCCAAACACAAACAACGGTCCGTTTCCCTGGCAAAAAAAAGTAAGCTGCCCCGCTTCTGGATGGCAGATTGCAGGAACCACTTGGTAGTATCAAACCAGCCCAACTTGGCACTGGTGGCACCTCTTGTCTGGGAACCATGCTGCGTATCGTGGTTTCTAAGGAGCCAGCCGGCCACTCCCAACCATAGACCCCCAGACACAAACCTCGGCCCCTTTCCCTGGAAAACAAAAGTAAGCTACCCCGATTCTGGATGGCAGATTTCAGGAGCCACTTGGTACTATCAAATCAGCCCAACTTGGCACTGGTGCCACCATGGGTCTGGTAAACATCCTGCCTATCGTAGCTTTTCAGGAGCCAGCCGGCCACTCTCAGCCATATGCCCCCAAAAACAAACCACGGCCCTTTTCTCTGGCAAACAAAACTCAACTGCCCCTCTTCTGGATGGCAAATTTTAGGACGCACTTTGTACTACGAAAACCGCCCGACGTGGCACTGGTGCCACCTTGTGTCAGGGAACCATCCTGCATATCGAGCTTTTTAAGGAGCCAGTCGGCCACGCCCAGCCATAAACCCCCAAAAACAAACCACGGACCATTTCTCTTGGAAACAAAAATCCGCTGCCCCGCGTCTGTATGGCAGATTGCAGGAGCCACTTTGCACCATCAAACCAGCCCGACTTGGCGCTGGTGCCACCTTGGGTCTGGGAACAATCCTGCATATCGTGGATTCTAAGGAGCCAGCCGGCCACTCCCAGCCACAGGCCCCCAAACACAAACAACGGCGCTTTTCCCTGGAAAACAAAATTCGCCTGCCAACATTTGATGGCAGATTGCAGGAGCCACTTGGTACTATCAAATCATCCCAACTTGGCACTGGTGCCACTATGGGTCTGGGAACCATCCTGCCTATTGTAGCATTTCAGGAGCCAGCCGGTCACTCCCAGCCATAGGCCCCCAGACACAAACCTCGGACCGTTTCCCTGGCAAACAAAATTAAGCTGCCCCGATTCTGGATGGCAGATTGCAGGAGCCACTTGGTTGTGTCAAACCAGCCCGACTTGGCACTGGTGCCACCTTGGGTCTGGGAACCATCCTGCGTATCGTGGATTCTAAGCAGCCACCCGGCCACTCTGAGCCACAGGCCCCCAAACAAAAACAACGGCGCTTTTCCCTGGAAAACAAAACTCGCCTGCCAACTTTTTGATGGCAGATTGCAGGAGCCACTTGGTACTATCAAACCAGCCCAACTTTGCACTGGTGCCGCCATGGGTCTGGTCACCATCCTGCCTATCGTAGCTTTTCACGAGCCAGCCGGTCACTCCCAGCCATAGGCCCCCAGACAAAATCCTCGGCCCGTTTCCCTGGAAAACAAAAGTAAGCTGCCCCGCTTCTGGATGGCAGATTGTAGGACGCACTTGTTACTATCAAACCAGCCCGACTTGGCACTGGTGCCACCACTGGTCTGGGAACCATCCTGCGTATCGTGGATTCTAAAGAGCCAGCCGGCCACTCCCAGCCACAGGCTCCCAAACACAAACAACGGCGCTTTTCCCTGGAAAACAAAACTCGCCTGCCAACTTTTTGATGGCAGATTGCAGGAGCCACTTGGTACTATCAAACCAGCCCAACTTGCCACTGGTGCCACCATGGGTCTGGTCACCATCCTGCCTATCGTAGCTTTTCAGGAGCCAGCCGGTCACTCCCAGCCATAGGCCCCCAGACAAATCCTCGGCCCGTTTCCCTGGCAAACAAAAGTAAGCTGCCCCGCTTCTGGATGGCAGATTGCAGGATCCACTTGGTACTATCAAACCAGCCCGACTTGGCACTGGTGCCACGACAAGTCTGGGAACCATCCTGCGTATCGTGGATTCTAAGGAGCCAGCCGGCCACTCCCAGCCACAGGCCCCCAAACACAAACAACGACGCTTTTCCCTGGAAAACAAAACTCGCCTGCCAACTTTTTGATGGCAGATTGCAGGAGCCACTTGGTACTATCAAACCAGCCCAACTTGGCACTGGTGCCACCTTGGGTCTGGTCACCATCCTGCCTATCGTAGCTTTTCAGGAGCCAGCCGGTCACTCCCAGCCATAGGCCCCCAGACACAAACCTCGGCCCGTTTCCCTGGCAAACAAAAGTAAGCTGCCCCGCTTCTGGATGGCAGATTGCAGGAGCCACTTTGCACCATCAAACTATCCCGACTAGGCACTTGTGCCACCTTGGGTCTGGGAACCATCCTGCGTATGGTGGATTCTAAGGAGCCAGCCGGCCACTCCCAGCCACAGGCCCCTAAACACAACAACGGCGCTTTTCCCTGGAAAAAAAAACTCGCCTGCCAAATTTTGATGGCAGATTGCAGGAGCCACTTGGTACTATCAAACCAGCCCAACTTGGGACTGGTGCCACCATGGGTCTGGTCACCATCCTGCCTATCGTAGATTTTCAGGAGCCAGCCGGTCACTCGCAGCCATAGGCCCCCAGACAAAAACCTCGGCCCGTTTCCCTGGCAAACAAAAGTAAGCTGCCCTGCTTCTGGATGGCAGATTGCAGGAACCACTTGGTACTATCAAACCAGAAAACTTGGCACTGGTGCCACCTTGGGTCTGGATACCATGGTGCGTATCGTGGATTCTAAGGAGCCAGCCGGCCACTCCCAGCCACAGGCACCCAAACACAAACAACGGCGCTTTTCCCTGGAAAACAAAACTCGCCTACCAACTATTTGATGGCAGATTGCAGGAGCCACTTGGTACTATCAAACCAGCCCAACTTGGCACTGGTGCCACCATGGGTCTGGTCACCATCCTGCCTATCGTAACTTTTCAGGAGCCAGCCGGTCACTCCCAGCCATAGGCCCCCAGACACAAACCTCGGCCCGTTTCCCTGGCAAAGAAAATTAAGCTGCCCCGCTTCTGGATGGCAGATTGCAGGAGCCACTTGGTACTATCAAACCAGCCCGACTTGGCACTGGTGCCACCTCTGGTCTGGGAACCATCCTGCGTATCGTGGATTCTAAGGAGCCAGTCGGCCACTCCCAGCCACAGGCCCCCAAACACAAACAACGGCCCGTTTCCGTGACAAACAAAAGTAAGCTGCCCCGCTTCTGGATGGCAGATTGCAGGAGCCACTTGGTACTATCAAACCAGCCCGACTTGGCACTGGTGCCACCTCTGGTCTGGGAACCATCCTGCGTATCGTGGTTTCTAAGGAGCCAGCCGGCCACTCCCAGCCACAGGCCCCCAAACACAAACAACGGCGCTTTTCCCTGGAAAACAAAACTCGCCTGCCAACTTTTTGCTGTCAGATTGCAGGAGCCACTTGGTACAATCAAACCAGCCCAACTTGGCACTGGTGCCACCATGGGTCTGGTCACCATCCTGCCTATCGTAGCTTTCAGGAGCCCGCCGGTCACTCCCTGCCATAGGCCCCGAGACACAAACCTCGGCCCGTTTCCCTGGCAAACAAAAGTAAGCTGCCCCGCTTCTGGATGGCAGATTGCAGGAGCCACTTGGTACTATCAAACCAGCCCGACTTGGCACTGGTGCCACCTCTGGTCTGGGAACCATCCTGCGTATCGTGGATTTTATGGATCCAGCCGGTCAGTCCCAGCCATAGGCCCCCAAACACAAACAACGGTCCGTTTCCCTGGCAAAAAAAAGTAAGCTGCCCCGCTTCTGGATGGCAGATTGCAGGAACCACTTGGTAGTATCAAACCAGCCCAACTTGGCACTGGTGGCACCTCTTGTCTGGGAACCATGCTGCGTATCGTGGTTTCTAAGGAGCCAGCCAACCACTCCCAACCATAGACCCCCAGACACAAACCTCGGCCCTTTTCCCTGGAAAACAAAAGTAAGCTACCCCGATTCTGGATGGCAGATTTCAGGAGCCACTTGGTACTATCAAATCAGCCCAACTTGGCACTGGTGCCACCATGGGTCTGGTAAACATCCTGCCTATCGTAGCTTTTCAGGAGCCAGCCGGCCACTCTCAGCCATATGCCCCCAAAAACAAACCACGGCCCTTTTCTCTGGCAAACAAAACTCAACTGCCCCTCTTCTGGAAGGCAAATTTTAGGACGCACTTTGTACTACGAAAACCGCCCGACGTGGCACTGGTGCCACCTTGTGTCAGGGAACCATCCTGCATATCGAGCTTTTTAAGGAGCCAGTCGGCCACGCCCAGCCATAAACCCCCAAAAACAAACCACGGACCATTTCTCTTGGAAACAAAAATCCGCTGCCCCGCGTCTGTATGGCAGATTGCAGGAGCCACTTTGCACCATCAAACCAGCCCGACTTGGCACTGGTGCCACCTTGGGTCTGGGAACAATCCTGCATATCGTGGATTCTAAGGAGCCAGCCGGCCACTCCCAGCCACAGGCCCCCAAACACAAACAACGGCGCTTTTCCCTGGAAAACAAAATTCGCCTGCCAACATTTGATGGCAGATTGCAGGAGCCACTTGGTACTATCAAATCATCCCAACTTGGCACTGGTGCCACTATGGGTCTGGGAACCATCCTGCCTATTGTAGCATTTCAGGAGCCAGCCGGTCACTCCCAGCCATAGGCCCCCAGACACAAACCTCGGACCGTTTCCCTGGCAAACAAAATTAAGCTGCCCCGATTCTGGATGGCAGATTGCAGGAGCCACTTGGTTGTGTCAAACCAGCCCGACTTGGCGCTGGTGCCACCTTGGGTCTGGGAACCATCCTGCGTATCATGGATTCTAAGCAGCCACCCGGCCACTCTGAGCCACAGGCCCCCAAACAAAAACTACGGCGCTTTTCCCTGGAAAACAAAACTCGCCTGCCAACTTTTTGATGGCAGATTGCAGGAGCCACTTGGTACTATCAAACCAGCCCAACTTGGCACTGGTGCCACCTCTGGTCTGGGAACCATCCTGCCTATCGTAGCTTTTCAGGAGCCAGCCGGTCACTCCCAGCCATAGACCCCCAGACACAAACCTCGGCCCGTTTCCCTGGCAAACAAAAGTAAGCTGCCCCGCTTTTGGATGGCAGATTGCAGGAGCCACGTTGCACCATCAAACCAGCCCCACTTGGCACTGGTGCCACCTTGGGTCTGGGAACAAGTTGGGCTGGTTTGATAGTACCAAGTGGCTCCTGCAATCTGCCATCCAGAAGCGGGACAGCTTACTTTTGTTTCCCAGGGAAACGGGCCGAGGTATTTGTCTGGGGGCCTATGGCTGGGAGTGACCGGCTGACTACTGAAAAGCTACGATAGGCAGGATGGTTACCAGACTCATGGTGCCACCAGTGCCAAGTCGGGCTGGTTTGATAATACTAAATAGCTCCTGCAATCTGCCATCCAGACGCGGGGCAGCGGATTTTTGTTTGCTGGAGAAAAGTTCCGTGGTTTTTTTTTTGGGGGTATATGACTGGACGTGGCCGGCTGGCTCCTTAAAAAGCTCTATACGCAGGATTGTTCCCTGACCCAAGGTGGCATCAGTGCCAAGTCGGGCTGTTTTCGTAGTACCAAGTGCGTCCTGCAATTTGCCATCCAGAAGCGGGGCAGCCTACTTTTGTTTGCCAGGGAAACGTGCCGAGGTATTTGTCTGGGGGCCTATGGCTGGGAGTGAGCGGCTGGCTCCTGAAAAGCTACGATAGGCAGGATGGTGACCAGACCCATGGTGGCACCAGTGCCAAGTTGGGCTGGTTTGATAGTACCAAGTGCGTCCTGCAATCTGCCATCAAGAAGTTGGCAGGCGAGTTTTGTTTTCCAGGGAAAAGCGCCGTTGTTTTTGTTTAGAGGCCTGTGGCTGGGAGTGGCCGCCTGTCCTCGTAGAATCTACGTTACGCATGGTTCCCAGAGCCAAGGTGGCACCAGGGCCAAGTCGGGCTGGTTTGTAAGTACCAAGTGCATCCTGCAATCTGCCATCCAAAAGCGGGGCAGCTTACTTTTGTTTGCCAGGGAAACGGGCCGAGGTTTGTGTCCGGGGGCCTATGGCAGGGAGTGACCGGCTGGCTCCTGAAAAGCTACGATAGGCAGGATGTTTACCAGACCCATGGTGGCACCAGTGCCAAGTTGGGCTGATTTGATAGTACCAAGTGGCTCCTGCAATCTGCCATCCAGAATCGGGGTAACTTACTTTTGTTTTCCAGGGAAACGGGCCGAGGTTTGTGTCTGGGGGTCTATGGCTGGGAGTGACCGGCTGGCTCCTGAAAAGCTACGATAGGCAGGATGGTGACCAGACCCATAGTGGCACCAGTGCCAAGTTGGGATGATTTGATAGTACCAAGTGGCTCCTGCAATCTGCCATCAAAAAGCTGGCAGGCGAGTTTTGTTTTCCAGGGAAAAGCGCCGTTGTTTGTGTTTGGGGGCCTGTGGCAGGGAGTGGCCGGCTGGCTCCTTAGAATCCACGATATGCAGGATGGTTCCCAGACCTGAGGTGGCACCAGTGCCAAGTCGGTCTGGTTTGATGGTGCAAAGTGGCTCCTGCAATCTGCCATCCAGACGCGGGGCAGCGGATTTTTGTTTCCAAGAGTAATGGTCCGTGGTTTGTTTTTGGGGGTATATGGCTGGGCGTGGCCGGCTGGCTCCTTAAAAAGCTCGATATGCAGGATGGTTCCCTGACACAAGGTGGCACCAGTGCCACGTCGGGCGGTTTTCGTAGTACAAAGTGCATCCTAAAATTTGCCATCCAGAAGAGGGGCAGTTGAGTTTTGTTTGCCAGAGAAAAGGGCCGTGGTTTGTTTTTGGGGCATATGGCTGAGAGTGGCCGGCTGGCCCCTGAAAATCCACGATAGGCAGGATGGTTCCCAGACCAGAGGTGTCACCAGTGCCAAGTCGGGCTGGTTTGATAGTACTAAGTAGCTCCTGCAATCTGCCATGCAGAAGCGGGGCAGCTTACTTTTGTTTGCCAGGGAAACGGGCCGAGGTTTGTGTCTGGGGGCCTATGGCTGGGAGTGACCGGCTGGCTCCTGAAAAGCTACGATAGGCAGGATGGTGACCAGACCCATGGTGGCACCAGTGCCAAGTCGGGCAGGTTTGATAGTACCAAGTGGCTCCTGCAATCTGCCATCAAAAAGTTGGCAGGCGAGTTTTGTTTTCCAGGGAAAAGCGCCGTTGTTTGTGTTTGGGGGCCTGTGGCTGGGAGTGGCCAGCTGGCTCCTTAGAACCCACGATACGCAGGATGGTTCCCAGACCTGAGTTGGCACCAGTGCCAAGTTGGGCTGGTTTGATGGTGCAAAGTGGCTCCTGCAATCTGCCATCCAGAAGCGGGGCAGCTTACTTTTCTTTGCCAGTGAAACGGGCCGAAATATTTGTCTGGGGGCCTCTGGCTGGGGGTGGCTGGCTGGCTCCTGAAAAGCTACGATAGGCAGGATGGTGACCAGACCCATGGTGGCACCAGTGCCAAGTTGGGCTGGTTTGATAATACCAAGTGGCTCCTGCAATCTGCCATCAAATGTTTGGCAGGCGAGTTTTGTTTTCCAGGGAAAAGCACCGTTGTGTGTGTTTTGGGGCCTGTGGCTGGGAGTGGCCAGCTGGCTCCTTAGAATCCACGATACGCAGGATGGTTCCCAGACCCAAGGTGGCATCAGTGCCAAGTCCGGCTGGTTTGTTAGTACCAAGTGGTTCCTGCAATCGGCCATCCAGAAGCGGGGCAGCTGAATTTTGTTTGCCAGAGAAAAAGGCTGTTGTTTGTGTTTCGGTGCCTGTGGCTGGCAGTGGCCGGCTGGCTCCTGAAAATCCATGATACGCAGCATGGTTCCCAGACCCAAGGTGGCATCAGTGCCAAGTAGGGCTGGTTTCATTGTACCCAGTGGCTCCTGCAATCTGCCATCCAGAAGAGGGGCAGTTGAGTTTTGTTTTCCAGAGTAAAGGGCCGTGGTTTGTGTTTGGGGCCTATGGCTGAGAGTGACCGGCTGGCCCCTGAAAATCCACGATAGGAAGGATGGTTCCCAGATCCAAGGTGGCAGCAGTGCCATGTTGTGCTGGTGTGATAGTCCCAAGTGGCTCCTGCAATCTGCCATGCAGAAGCGGGGCAGCTGAATTTTGTTTGCCAGACAAAAAGGCTGTGGTTTGTGTTTGGGGGCCTGTGGCTGGGAGTGGCCGGCTGGCTCCTGAAAATCCATGATACGCAGCATGGTTCCCAGACCCAAGGTGGCACCAGTGCCAAGTGGGGCTGGTTTCACAGTGTCAAGTGCCTCCTGCAATCTCCCATCCAGAAGCGGGGCAGCTGAGATTTGTTTGCCTGTGAAACGGGCCGTTGTTTTTAATTGGGGTCTGTGGCCGAGAGTGTTCGGCTGGCTCCTGACAACCCACAATACGCAGGATGGTTCCCAGACCCAAGGTGGCACGAGTGCCAAGTCGGGCTGGTTTGATAGTACCAAGTGGCTCCTGCAATCTGCCATCCAGAAGCGGTGCAGTTGAGTTTTGTTTGCCAGAGAAAAGGGCCGTGGGTTGTGTTTGGGGGCATATGGCTGGGAGTTGCCGGCTGTCTCATTAAAAAGATCGATACGCAGGATGGTTCCCAGACCCAAGGGGGCACCAGTGCCAAGTCGGGCTGTTTTTATAGTACCAAGTGTGTCCTGCAATTTGCCATCCAGAAGAGGGGCAGTTGAGTTTTGTTTGCCAGAGAATAGCGCCGTTGTTTGTGTTTGGGGGCTTGTGGCTCGTAGTGGCCGACTGGCGCCTTAGAATCTGTGTTACGCAGCATGGTTCCCAGACCCAAGGTGGCACCAGTGCCAAG
Source organism: Melospiza melodia melodia (assembly GCF_035770615.1). Lineage (NCBI taxonomy): Eukaryota > Metazoa > Chordata > Aves > Passeriformes > Passerellidae > Melospiza > Melospiza melodia. The sequence goes on from NC_086197.1 coordinate 47,515,859, forward strand.
TTGGGCTGGTTTGATAGTACCAAGTGGCTCCTGCAATCTGCCATCCAGAAGCAGGGTAGCTTACTTTTGTTTGCCAGGGAAACGGGCCGAGGTTTGTGACTGGGGACCTATGGCTGGGAGTGACCGGCTGGCTCCTGGAAAGCTACAATAGGCAGGATGGTTACCAGACCCATGGTGGCACCAGTGCCAAGTTGGGCTGGTTTGATAGTACCATGTGGCTCCGGCAATCTGCCATCAAAAAGTTGGCAGGCGTGTTTTGTTTTCCAGGGAAAAGCGACATTGTTTGTATTTGGGGGCCTGTGGCTGGGAGTGACCGGCTGGCTCCTTTGAACCCACGATACGCAGGATGGTTCCCAGACCCAAGGTGGCACCAGTGCCAAGTTTTGCTGGTTTGATACTACCAAGTGCGTCCTGCAATCTGCCATCCAGAAGCGGGGCAGCTTAATTTTGTTTGCCAGGGAAACGGGCCGTGGGTTTTGTTTGGGGGGATATAGCTGATAGTGGCCGGCTGGCTCCTGAAAATCCACGCTAGGCAGCATGGTTCCCAGATGCAATGTGGCACCAGTGCCAAGTCGGGCTGGTTTGATGGTGCAAAGTGGCTCCTGCAATCTGCCATCCAGAAGCGGGGCAGCTGATTTTTGTTTGCCAGAGGAAAATTCCGTGGATTGTTTTTGGGGGCATATTGCTGGGAGTGGCCGGCTGGCTCCTTAAAATGCTCGATACGCATGATGGTTCCCAGGCCCAAGGTGTCACCACTACCAAGTCGGCCTGCGGTTTTAGTATCAAGTTCATCCTGCAATTTGCCATCCAGAAGAGGGGCAGTTGAGTTTTGTTTGCCAGAGAAACGGGCCGAGGTTTCTGTTTGGGGACATATGGCTGAGAGTGGCCGGCTGGCCCCTGAATATCCACGATACAGAGCATGGTTCCCAGATCCAAGGTGGCACCAGTGCCAAGTCGGGCTGGTTTGATAGTACCAAGTGTCTCCTGCAATCTGCCATCCAGAAGCAGGGCAGCTTACTTTTGTTTGCCAGAGAAATAGGCCTAGGTTTTTGTTTGGGGGCCTGTGGCTAGGAGTGGCCGGCTGGCTCCTAAGAATCCACGATACGCAGGATGTTTCCCAGACCCAAGGTGGCACCAGTGCCAAGTCGGGCTGGTTTGATAGTACCAAGTGGCTCCTGCAAACTCCATCAAAAAGTTGGCAGGCGTGTTTTGTTTTCCAGGGAACAGCGCCGTTGATTTTGTTTGGGGGCCTGTGGCTGGGAGTGGCCGGCTGGCTCCTTAGAATCCACGATACGCAGGATGGTTCCCAGACCCAAGGTGGCACCAGTGCCAAGTCGGGCTGGTTTGATTACACCAAGTGGCTCCTGCAATCTGCCATCCAGAAGCGGGACAGCTGAGTTTTTTTTGCCAGAGAAAAGGTCCATGGTTTCTTTTTGGGGCATACGGCTGGGAATTGCCGGCTGGCTCCTTAAAATGCTCGATACGCAGGATGGTTCCCAGAGCCAAGGTGGCACCACTGCCAAGTCGGGCTCTTTTTGTAGTACCAAGTGCGTCCTGCAATTTGCCATCCAGAAGAGGGGCAGTTGAGTTTTGTTTGCCAGAGAAAAGGGCCGTTGTTTGTGTTTGGGGGCCTGTGGCTGGGAGTGTTCGGCTGGTTCCTGAATATGTACGATACGCAGGATTGTTCCCAGATCCAAGGTGGCAGCAGTGCCATGTTGTGCTGGTGTGATAGTCCCAAGTGGCTCCTGCAATCTGCCATCCAGAAGTGGGGCAGCTGATTTTTGTTTGCCAGAGAAAAGGTCCGTGGTTTGTTTTTGGGGGCATATGGCTGAGAGTGGCCGGCTGGCCCCTGAAAATCCACGATACACAGGATGGTTCCCAGATCCAAGGTGGCACCTGTGCCAAGTCGGGCTGATTTGATAGTACTAAGTAGCTCCTGCAATCTGCCATGCAGAAGCGGGGCAGCTTACTTTTGTTTTCCAGGGAAACGGGCCGCGGTTTGTGTTTGGGTTCCTATGGCTGAGAGTGACCGGCTGGCTCCTGAAAAGCTACAATAGGCAGGATGGTGACCAGACCCATGGTGGCACCAGTGCCAAGTTGGGCTGGTTTGATAGTACCAAGTGGTTCCTGCAATCTGCCATCCAGAAGCAGGGCAGCTGAGTTTTGTTTGCCAGAGAAAAGGGCCTTGGTTTTTGTTTGGGGGCATATGGCTGGGTGTGGCCAGCTGGCTCCTTAAAATGCACGATATGCAACATGGCTCCCAGACCCAAGGTGGCACAAGTGCCAAGTTGGGCTGGTTTGATAGTACCAAGTGGCTCCTGCAATCTTCCATGATCACGTGGAGAAATACTTTCTGGTTTCAGCCTCATGCTCTTTCTTCTCTCCCTCAACTTCTCTATCACCTCTCATCTGGTTCACATGCGCTGTCTTCAAGGTCCACAGGCTACTTTTCACAGAATCTTCTGGCCTGATGAAGTAAGAATGATGAATAGAACAGAGCTGGGATCTATTTTCCAGTTTGGATAAAATGCATTCTGCAGACAAATCCAAGGAGAACGGGCTGCCCCGATGCCCAGAAAATCTTTCACTCCTGCTAGTGTTCTACGTCAACCGCAACTTAGTCTGAAAGAAAAGCTTTTTCTCTGAGAGCATCTGAGAGGTTTGCATGAAGCACTGATATCTGACATATGCAATTTTGAATAGGAGAGGAAAAAGAAAATGGCAAGGAGTTTTTAATTTTAGTGGTTTCAATTTTAATTTCCGTGCACTTTTTCAAAACTTGTCAGCTCAAATGCCCATCAACATCTTTTAGTCATCTGTAAGTCAGTATTCATATAAAATGTGCTTCAAATCCAAAGAATTTCAAATTTGCACTCCAAGCTTCTATGCCTAGATTTATGATTTCCTACACATATTAGATGAAAGGAAGGCCTTTTTTACTGTGGGAGTGCTGGAACACTGGAACAGGTTGCCCAGAGAAGTTGTGGGTGTCCCATCCCTGAAAGTATTCAAGGTCACCTTGGACGGGGCTTGGAGCAGCAACAAAGGAGAAGCTTGATGGTAGAGAAACAAAGTTGGACTATAGAAGAAACTCGGATTGAAGTATAGGATCAAGTTTTCTCTCAGCTCTTGGGGTAAATTCAAAGTTGTACAAAATGACATTTATCTGTGCTATTCACTACTGTAACAGAAAGTTTCATGAAAACTGTACAGAAGATAGTAAATTTTAAAAGAGATAAGAATTACAGCATAAAATCCATGGGATAGGTTACAACATGAGACACTCTCTAAGAGAAAATCTCTGTGTTTCAGCACTTCATCGGGGTAAGATTTCATGAAGTGCCAAAGAAGGCGGCAAAATATCATTCGGGACATTATTTACTGGAATTCAGCCTGGCCATTAGTAGGAACTGCCTTTGAACATATCATGTAGATATACCACACACGCTTTCCCTTCACTGAAAAATTACTGTTTACAACAAATAAGCAATTGACGATCAAAATTGATTGAAAGCATCTTAAACATGTCAAGTATTTCATTGTAGATGATCTGTGATCCAAATGCTTCTTCCACCTTCGAGAGGGACAGAAGAATTCTTCCATATCATGATGGTTTAAAATTGTATCAACCAATGTTTTCTGCTGAAAAGATATCATCTATTTTTTTCTATTTTTGGAAGAAAATATTCCTAGACATACAACAGGTGAGAACTAAGTAATTTTAAAGAAACAAATGAAATGAAAATATTCTGTAAATAGAATGAAATGAAAAGCTGTGTTTTAAATAGGAGCTAAATATTAAACAGAATTTTTGTACCAGGCATTTGAATTACTGCACCAGCTCTTTTGCCCATCAAGAGAGGCATTTAGCATTTCAGTCTTTTCCAAGGTGTTCATGATCTGCTATGCTGATCTCTGTGTGTGCCTAGGTGTGTGTGGAGGGGGGGGCATATGAAGGGGAGTGTGTATGTTTGCTTTACAATTGTTGTGGCAGATTCATGCCTCAGCTCCACATTTTGTTTTAAAAAGGTCACACCGAGTGGATATGAAGTTTACTATCAACAAGAGATCGATTCCCAAATCATCCATTTGACTCTCCCTTATAAATCATGTGCTTTGTTGCATATTTTATCAAATATACTTTCAAGCCAGATGGAGGAAGGAGGATGTGGGAATCCCTCCACCATCTTGCAACTTTTATGTAAGTAGGTTTTCAAGAAAATCATCATTTCTCTTTTAAATATGTCTGGAACAGGCATGATGGTAGTGTCAACCTGTTGGAGTTTTTGTTGCTGGAAGAAGTTGTACAAAAGGATTGGTTTTTACATTGACCAGTTACTGAATCAAGCGCAGGAATACATTGGAAATTTAGCTGGGGGTTCCTTTTCCCAGCAGACTACTTCTAGAACGAGCTTGTACACTGAAGCTGACTCTTTTGCTCTCTTTTTGTTTCTTTCCTATTTTCTTGGCTTCTTTGCCACTATCTAGACAATTTTGGAACTTTGTTCCCAACTAAAATGGTTTCAATAGTCTGATTGTGATCATACATTTTTACAAGGAATTTTTAAAATCTTTCCTCGAGTCCAGAAAGTCAAGGACTTAGATCTTTTTCTTCCCTTATCAATATTGCCATGAAATTGATAAATAAAGACCAACTCTTTATTTTTGTTTTTAACCCACGTAGATAATTCCCATCCATTAATCCATTTTGTGGACCAATAGCTGCCATTCTGATGGAAGCTGTCACTTCTTAACAATAGGCATTCTGTGACTATGTTGACAGCACTTTGGGTGAAGATCCTAACTGGTCTTAGATATACATAGGGAGAAATTTGCTCAGCCAGTGTCAGTCTTAAGCATGCGTATCAGAAGATCTTTCTAGAGCTGGGAATTTTCCCATGAAAGGGATTCAGTTAGGGAAGAGACACTTGTGCCAGAGTTTTACATTCTTCTTGAACACTGCTTAAGGAACTTAGATGCCATGTCCATTTGGATCTCTGTCTGCACAGAACTTTGTCATGCCAGTGCTTTGAAATGCATCTTGAAGAGAATTCACTAGCACAGAATGAAAGAGAGTGGAAGGGGTTGGTGGGGCTAACCAGGCCCAACCCCCCTGCCTAAACCAGGATACCTAGAGCCTCTTGCCCAGGATTCTATCTGGGTGTACTTTTAATGTCTTCAAAGATCCAGGCTCCACAATCTTTCTGGGCAGTCTGTGCCGTGGTTCAGTCACCCTGACAGTAAAGAAACATTTACTGATGTTCAAAGGCAATCTCCTGTATTTCAGTGTGTGCCCACTGCCTCTTGTCTTTTCCCTCAGCATCACTGAAAAGACACTGATTCCCTCCCCTTTGCACTATTGCTTCCATATGTATGTGTGATGCCATGTAGAGGTATGTCAAAAACCTCCCTGAAGCCCAGGCAGATAATATTCCCTTCATCTACCAGTCAAGTTGATTCATCAGAGGAGTTTAAAGTGATGTTCAGCATGAAATTCCCCTGAAAAATCATGCTAACTACATTATTTGGTCATCTGTCATGTGCCTGGCAAGGATTTCCAGGAAGAGCTGCTTCATCAACTTCCTGGGGATAAAAAAGAGGCTGGCTGGTTTGTACTATGGCGAGTCCTCTTAATTGCCTTTTTTGAAGATGGGTGTCATTTGCTAACATCCACTCTTTAGCCTCTCTTGTCGTCTACATCTTAGCAAAACGCTTTTCCACTATGTCTGGCTAGGAAAAACTGTGCCAGCACAGAAAACATCTCCCATCGTGTTCTAGAAGTTGCACGGATGTCTGCCAAGTGTTTGGCAGGAAGAAAAGAAAAGTTGTCCAAAACAGCTTCCAATCGAATGTTCCTGTGATTGGAAAAGTCAGGAGAGTGCAAAGGTACTGTTTTCTATCAGTTGGCAAGGTGCGCACACAATCCCAGTGTTGTACAGCTTGCTTCTTCACCTTCCCGAAGCTGCCGCTCTCGCCGGCTGCCGGAGCCCAAGAAGCGGCTTCTTCGCGCAAAGACGATTGTGCCGCTCACAGTGCTCTCCTTAGCGCGGCTTCTGCCGAAAGACGCCCGGCAGCGGCTCTTACCTCCGGAGAGCATCCTACCTTCGTCTTTAGCTCCTCTTCTCATCTACACCTCGGCAAAAAGCTTCTCCACTATGTCTGGCTAGGAAAAACTGTGCCAGCACAGAAAACATCTCCCATCGTGTTCTAGAAGTTGCACGGATGTCTGCCAAGTGTTTGGCAGGAAGAAAAGAAAAGTTGTCCAAAACAGCTTCCAATCGAATGTTCCTGTGATTGGAAAAGTCAGGAGAGTGCAAAGGTACTGTTTTCTATCAGTTGGCAAGGTGCGCACACAATCCCAGTGTTGTACAGCTTGCTTCTTCACCTTCCCGAAGCTGCCGCTCTCGCCGGCTGCCGGAGCCCAAGAAGCGGCTTCTTCGCGCAAAGACGATTGTGCCGCTCACAGTGCTCTCCTTAGCGCGGCTTCTGCCGAAAGACGCCCGGCAGCGGCTCTTACCTCCGGAGAGCATCCTACCTTCGTCTTTCGCGTCTTTTGTAGTCTACATCTTAGCAAAACGGTTCTCCACTATGTCTGGCTAGGAAAAACTGTGCCAGCACAGAAAACATCTCCCATCGTGTTCTAGAAGTTGCACGGATGTCTGCCAAGTGTTTGGCAGGAAGAAAAGAAAAGTTGTCCAAAACAGCTTCCAATCGAATGTTCCTGTGATTGGAAAAGTCAGGAGAGTGCAAAGGTACTGTTTTCTATCAGTTGGCAAGGTGCGCACACAATCCCAGTGTTGTAGAGCTTGCTTCTTCACCTTCCCGAAGCTGCCCCTCTCAGGAGGTAAGAGCCGCTGCCGGGCGTCTTTCGGCAGAAGCTGCGCTAAGGAGAGCACTGTGAGCGGCACAATCGTCTTTGCGCGAAGAAGCCGCTTCTTGGGCTCCGGCAGCCGGCGAGAGCGGCAGCTTCGGGAAGGTGAAGAAGCAAGCTGTACAACACTGGGATTGTGTGCGCACCTTGCCAACTGATAGAAAACAGTACCTTTGCACTCTCCTGACTTTTCCAATCACAGGAACATTCGATTGGAAGCTGTTTTGGACAACTTTTCTTTTCTTCCTGCCAAACACTTGGCAGACATCCGTGCAACTTCTAGAACACGATGGGAGATGTTTTCTGTGCTGGCACAGTTTTTCCTAGCCAGACATAGTGGAAAAGCGTTTTGCTAAGATGTAGACTACAAAAGACGCGAAAGACGAAGGTAGGATGCTCTCCGGAGGTAAGAGCCGCTGCCGGGCGTCTTTCGGCAGAAGCCGCGCTAAGGAGAGCACTGTGAGCGGCACAATCGTCTTTGCGCGAAGAAGCCGCTTCTTGGGCTCCGGCAGCCGGCGAGAGCGGCAGCTTCGGGAAGGTGAAGAAGCAAGCTGTACAACACTGGGATTGTGTGCGCACCTTGCCAACTGATAGAAAACAGTACCTTTGCACTCTCCTGACTTTTCCAATCACAGGAACATTCGATTGGAAGCTGTTTTGGACAACTTTTCTTTTCTTCCTGCCAAACACTTGGCAGACATCCGTGCAACTTCTAGAACACGATGGGAGATGTTTTCTGTGCTGGCACAGTTTTTCCTAGCCAGACATAGTGGAAAAGCGTTTTGCTAAGATGTAGACTACAAAAGACGCGAAAGACCAAGGTAGGATGCTCTCCGGAGGTAAGAGCCGCTGCCGGGCGTCTTTCGGCAGAAGCCGCGCTAAGGAGAGCACTGTGAGCGGCACAATCGTCTTTGCGCGAAGAAGCCGCTTCTTGGGCTCCGGCAGCCGGCGAGAGCGGCAGCTTCGGGAAGGTGAAGAAGCAAGCTGTACAACACTGGGATTGTGTGCGCACCTTGCCAACTGATAGAAAACAGTACCTTTGCACTCTCCTGACTTTTCCAATCACAGGAACATTCGATTGGAAGCTGTTTTGGACAACTTTTCTTTTCTTCCTGCCAAACACTTGGCAGACATCCGTGCAACTTCTAGAACACGATGGAAGATGTTTTCTGTGCTGGCACAGTTTTTCCTAGCCAGACATAGTGGAAAAGCGTTTTGCTAAGATGTAGACTACAAAAGACGCGAAAGACCAAGGTAGGATGCTCTCCGGAGGTAAGAGCCGCTGCCGGGCGTCTTTCGGCAGAAGCCGCGCTAAGGAGAGCACTGTGAGCGGCACAATCGTCTTTGCGCGAAGAAGCCGCTTCTTGGGCTCCGGCAGCCGGCGAGAGCGGCAGCTTCGGGAAGGTGAAGAAGCAAGCTGTACAACACTGGGATTGTGTGCGCACCTTGCCAACTGATAGAAAACAGTATCTTTGCACTCTCCTGACTTTTCCAAACACAGGAACATTCGATTGGAAGCTGTTTTGGACAACTTTTCTTTTCTTCCTGCCAAACACTTGGCAGACATCCGTGCAACTTCTAGAACACGATGGGAGATGTTTTCTGTGCTGGCACAGTTTTTCCTAGCCAGACATAGTGGAAAAGCTTTTTGCCGAGGTGTAGATGAGAAGAGGAGCTTAAGACGTAGGTAGGATGCTCTCCGGAGGTAAGAGCCGCTGCCGGGCGTCTTTCGGCAGAAGCCGCGCTAAGGAGAGCACTGTGAGCGGCACAATCGTCTTTGCGCAAAGAAGCCGCTTCTTGGGCTCCGGCAGCCGGCGAGAGCGGCAGCTTCGGGAAGGTGAAGAAGCAAGCTGTACAACACTGGGATTGTGTGCGCACCTTGCCAACTGATAGAAAACAGTACCTTTGCACTCTCCTGACTTTTCCAATCACAGGAACATTCGATTGGAAGCTGTTTTGGACAACTTTTCTTTTCTTCCTGCCAAACACTTGGCAGACATCCGTGCAACTTCTAGAACACGATGGGAGATGTTTTCTGTGCTGGCACAGTTTTTCCTAGCCAGACATAGTGGAGAAGCTTTTTGCCGAGGTGTAGATGAGAAGAGGAGCTAAAGACGAAGGTAGGATGCTCTCCGGAGGTAAGAGCCGCTGCCGGGCGTCTTTCGGCAGAAGCCGCGCTAAGGAGAGCCCTGTGAGCGGCACAATCGTCTTTGCGCGAAGAAGCCGCTTCTTGGGCTCCGGCAGCCGGCGAGAGCGGCAGCTTCGGGAAGGTGAAGAAGCAAGCTGTACAACACTGGGATTGTGTGCGCACCTTGCCAACTGATAGAAAACAGTACCTTTGCACTCTCCTGACTTTTCCAATCACAGGAACATTCGATTGGAAGCTGTTTTGGACAACTTTTCTTTTCTTCCTGCCAAACACTTGGCAGACATCCGTGCAACTTCTAGAACACGATGGGAGATGTTTTCTGTGCTGGCACAGTTTTTCCTAGCCAGACATAGTGGAGAAGCTTTTTGCCGAGGTGTAGATGAGAAGAGGAGCTAAAGACGAAGGTAGGATGCTCTCCGGAGGTAAGAGCCGCTGCCGGGCGTCTTTCGGCAGAAGCCGCGCTAAGGAGAGCCCTGTGAGCGGCACAATCGTCTTTGCGCAAAGAAGCCGCTTCTTGGGCTCCGGCAGCCGGCGAGAGCGGCAGCTTCGGGAAGGTGAAGAAGCAAGCTGTACAACACTGGGATTGTGTGCGCACCTTGCCAACTGATAGAAAACAGTACCTTTGCACTCTCCTGACTTTTCCAATCACAGGAACATTCGATTGGAAGCTGTTTTGGACAACTTTTCTTTTCTTCCTGCCAAACACTTGGCAGACATCCGTGCAACTTCTAGAACACGATGGGAGATGTTTTCTGTGCTGGCACAGTTTTTCCTAGCCAGACATAGTGGAAAAGCGTTTTGCTAAGATGTAGACGACAAGAGAGGCTAAAGAGTGGATGTTAGCAAATGACACCCATCTTCAAAAAAGGCAATTAAGAGGACTCGCCATAGTACAAACCAGCCAGCCTCTTTTTTATCCCCAGGAAGTTGATGAAGCAGCTCTTCCTGGAAATCCTTGCCAGGCACATGACAGATGACCAAATAATGTAGTTAGCATGATTTTTCAGGGGAATTTCATGCTGAACATCACTTTAAACTCCTCTGATGAATCAACTTGACTGGTAGATGAAGGGAATATTATCTGCCTGGGCTTCAGGGAGGTTTTTGACATACCTCTACATGGCATCACACATACATATGGAAGCAATAGTGCAAAGGGGAGGGAATCAGTGTCTTTTCAGTGATGCTGAGGGAAAAGACAAGAGGCAGTGGGCACACACTGAAATACAGGAGATTGCCTTTGAACATCAGTAAATGTTTCTTTACTGTCAGGGTGACTGAACCACGGCACAGACTGCCCAGAAAGATTGTGGAGCCTGGATCTTTGAAGACATTAAAAGTACACCCAGATAGAATCCTGGGCAAGAGGCTCTAGGTATCCTGGTTTAGGCAGGGGGGTTGGGCCTGGTTAGCCCCACCAACCCCTTCCACTCTCTTTCATTCTGTGCTAGTGAATTCTCTTCAAGATGCATTTCAAAGCACTGGCATGACAAAGTTCTGTGCAGACAGAGATCCAAATGGACATGGCATCTAAGTTCCTTAAGCAGTGTTCAAGAAGAATGTAAAACTCTGGCACAAGTGTCTCTTCCCTAACTGAATCCCTTTCATGGGAAAATTCCCAGCTCTAGAAAGATCTGATACGCATGCTTAAGACTGACACTGGCTGAGCAAATTTCTCCCTATGTATATCTAAGACCAGTTAGGATCTTCACCCAAAGTGCTGTCAACATAGTCACAGAATGCCTATTGTTAAGAAGTGACATCTTCCATCAGAATGGCAGCTATTGGTCCACAAAATGGATTAATGGATGGGAATTATCTACGTGGGTTAAAAACAAAAATAAAGAGTTGGTCTTTATTTATCAATTTCATGGCAATATTGATAAGGGAAGAAAAAGATCTAAGTCCTTGACTTTCTGGACTCGAGGAAAGATTTTAAAAATTCCTTGTAAAAATGTATGATCACAATCAGACTATTGAAACCATTTTAGTTGGGAACAAAGTTCCAAAATTGTCTAGATAGTGGCAAAGAAGCCAAGAAAATAGGAAAGAAACAAAAAGAGAGCAAAAGAGTCAGCTTCAGTGTACAAGCTCGTTCTAGAAGTAGTCTGCTGGGAAAAGGAACCCCCAGCTAAATTTCCAATGTATTCCTGCGCTTGATTCAGTAACTGGTCAATGTAAAAACCAATCCTTTTGTACAACTTCTTCCAGCAACAAAAACTCCAACAGGTTGACACTACCATCATGCCTGTTCCAGACATATTTAAAAGAGAAATGATGATTTTCTTGAAAACCTACTTACATAAAAGTTGCAAGATGGTGGAGGGATTCCCACATCCTCCTTCCTCCATCTGGCTTGAAAGTATATTTGATAAAATATGCAACAAAGCACATGATTTATAAGGGAGAGTCAAATGGATGATTTGGGAATCGATCTCTTGTTGATAGTAAACTTCATATCCACTCGGTGTGACCTTTTTAAAACAAAATGTGGAGCTGAGGCATGAATCTGCCACAACAATTGTAAAGCAAACATACACACTCCCCTTCATATGCCCCCCCCTCCACACACACCTAGGCACACACAGAGATCAGCATAGCAGATCATGAACACCTTGGAAAAGACTGAAATGCTAAATGCCTCTCTTGATGGGCAAAAGAGCTGGTGCAGTAATTCAAATGCCTGGTACAAAAATTCTGTTTAATATTTAGCTCCTATTTAAAACACAGCTTTTCATTTCATTCTATTTACAGAATATTTTCATTTCATTTGTTTCTTTAAAATTACTTAGTTCTCACCTGTTGTATGTCTAGGAATATTTTCTTCCAAAAATAGAAAAAAGTAGATGATATCTTTTCAGCAGAAAACATTGGTTGATACAATTTTAAACCATCATGATATGGAAGAATTCTTCTGTCCCTCTCGAAGGTGGAAGAAGCATTTGGATCACAGATCATCTACAATGAAATACTTGACATGTTTAAGATGCTTTCAATCAATTTTGATCGTCAATTGCTTATTTGTTGTAAACAGTAATTTTTCAGTGAAGGGAAAGTGTGTGTGGTATATCTACATGATATGTTCAAAGGCAGTTCCTACTAATGGCCAGGCTGAATTCCAGTAAATAATGTCCCGAATGATATTTTGCCGCCTTCTTTGGCACTTCATGAAATCTTACCCCGATGAAGTGCTGAAACACAGAGATTTTCTCTTAGAGAGTGTCTCATGTTGTAACCTATCCCATGGATTTTATGCTGTAATTCTTATCTCTTTTAAAATTTACTATCTTCTGTACAGTTTTCATGAAACTTTCTGTTACAGTAGTGAATAGCACAGATAAATGTCATTTTGTACAACTTTGAATTTACCCCAAGAGCTGAGAGAAAACTTGATCCTATACTTCAATCCGAGTTTCTTCTATAGTCCAACTTTGTTTCTCTACCATCAAGCTTCTCCTTTGTTGCTGCTCCAAGCCCCGTCCAAGGTGACCTTGAATACTTTCAGGGATGGGACACCCACAACTTCTCTGGGCAACCTGTTCCAGTGTTCCAGCACTCCCACAGTAAAAAAGGCCTTCCTTTCATCTAATATGTGTAGGAAATCATAAATCTAGGCATAGAAGCTTGGAGTGCAAATTTGAAATTCTTTGGATTTGAAGCACATTTTATATGAATACTGACTTACAGATGACTAAAAGATGTTGATGGGCATTTGAGCTGACAAGTTTTGAAAAAGTGCAAGGAAATTAAAATTGAAACCACTAAAATTAAAAACTCCTTGCCATTTTCTTTTTCCTCTCCTATTCAAAATTGCATATGTCAGATATCAGTGCTTCATGCAAACCTCTCAGATGCTCTCAGAGAAAAAGCTTTTCTTTCAGACTAAGTTGCGGTTGACGTAGAACACTAGCAGGAGTGAAAGATTTTCTGGGCATCGGGGCAGCCCGTTCTCCTTGGATTTGTCTGCAGAATGCATTTTATCCAAACTGGAAAATAGATCCCAGCTCTGTTCTATTCATCACTCTTACTTCATCAGGCCAGAAGATTCTGTGAAAAGTAGCCTGTGGACCTTGAAGACAGCGCATGTGAACCAGATGAGAGGTGATAGAGAAGTTGAGGGAGAGAAGAAAGAGCATGAGGCTGAAACCAGAAAGTATTTCTCCACGTGATCATGGAAGATTGCAGGAGCCACTTGGTACTATCAAACCAGCCCAACTTGGCACTTGTGCCACCTTGGGTCTGGGAGCCATGTTGCATATCGTGCATTTTAAGGAGCCAGCTGGCCACACCCAGCCATATGCCCCCAAACACAAACAACGGCCCTTTTCTCTGGCAAACAAAACTCAGCTGCCCTGCTTCTGGATGGCAGATTGCAGGAACCACTTGGTACTATCAAACCAGCCCAACTTGGCACTGGTGCCACCATGGGTCTGGTAACCATCCTGCCTATTGTAGCTTTTCAGGAGCCAGCCGGTCACTCTCAGCCATAGGCCCCCAAACACAAACCTCGGCCCGTTTCCCTGGCAAACAAAAGTAAGCTGCCCCGCTTCTGCATGGCAGATTGCAGGAGCTACTTAGTACTATCAAATCAGCCCGACTTGGCACAGGTGCCACCTTGGATCTGGGAACCATCCTGTGTATCGTGGATTTTCAGGGGCCAGCCGGCCACTCTTAGCCATATGCCCCCAAAAACAAACCACGGACCTTTTCTCTGGCAAACAAAAATCAGCTGCCCCACTTCTGGATGGCAGATTGCAGGAGCCACTTGGGACTATCACACCAGCACAACATGGCACTGCTGCCACCTTGGATCTGGGAAGAATCCTGCGTATCGTACATATTCAGGAACCAGCCGAACACTCCCAGCCACAGGCCCCCAAACACAAACAACGGCCCATTTCCCTGGCAAACAAAACTCAGCTGCCCCGCTTCTGGATGTCAGTTTGCAGGAGCCACTTGGGACTATCAAACCAGCCCGACTTGGTAATGGTACCACCTTGGATCTGGGAACCATCCCGCGTATCGTGGATTTTCAGGGGCCAGCCGGTCATTCCCAGCCATATGCCCTCAAACACAAACCTCGGCCCTTTCCTCCGGCAAACAAAACTCAACTGCCCCTCTTCTGGATGGCAAATTGCAGGACGCACTTGGTACTACAAAAAGAGCCCGACTTGGCAGTGGTGCCACCTTGGCTCTGGGAACCATCCTGCGTATCGAGCATTTTAAGGAGCCAGCCGGCAATTCCCAGCCGTATGCCCCAAAAAGAAACCATGGACATTTTCTCTGGCAAAAAAAACTCAGCTGTCCCGCTTCTGGATGGCAGATTGCAGGAGTCACTTTGAACCATACAACCAGCCTTACTTGGCACTGGTGCCACCTTGGATCTGGGAACCATCCTGCCTATCGTTGATTTTCAGGGGCCAGCCGGCCACTCTCAGCCATAGGCCCCCAAACACAAACCACAGCCCTTTTCTCTAGCAAACAAAATTCAACTGCCCCGCTTCTGGATGGCAAATTGCAGGAGCCACTGGGTACTACAAAAACAGCCTGACTTGGCACTGGTGCCACCTTGCGTCTGGTTACCATGCGGCGTATCGTGCATTTTAAGGAGCCAGGTGGCCACTCCCAGCCATATGCCCCCAAACACAACCCACGGCCCTTTTCTCTGGCAAACAAAACTCAGCTGCCCCGCTTCTGGATGGCAGATTGCAGGAGACACTTGGTACTATCAAACCAGCCCGACTTGGCACTGGTGCCACCTTGGGTCTGGGAACCATCCTGCGTATTGTGGATTGTCCGGAGACAGCCGACCACTCTCGGCCACAGAGCCCAATCAAAAACAAAGGTCCGTTTCCCTGGCAAAAAAAACTCAGCTGCCCCGCTTCTGGATGGGAGATTGCAGGAGGCACTTGACACTGTCAAACGAGCCCCACTTGGCACTGGTGCCACCTTGGGTCTGGGAACCATGCTGCGTATCGTGGATTTTCAGGAGCCAGCCGGCCACTGCCAGCCACAGGCCCCCAAACACAAACCACAGCCTTTTTCTCTGGCAAACAAAACTCAGCTGCCCCGCTTCTGGATGGCAGATTGCAGGAGCCACTTGGTACTATCAAACCAGCCCGACTTGGCACTGGTGCCACCTTGGGTCTGGGAACCATCCTGCCTATCGTGGATTTTAAGGAGCCAGCCGGCTACTCCCAGCCACAGGCCCCCAACAAAAACCACGGCCCTTTTTTCTCGCAAACAAAACTTAGCTGCCTCACTTCTGGATGGCAGATTGCAGGAGCCACTTGGTGTAATCAAACCAGCCCGACTTGGCACTGGTGCCACCTTGGGTCTGGGAACCATGCTGCGTATCGTGGATTCTAAGGAGCCAGCCGGCCACTCCCACCCACAGGCCCCCAAACAAAATCAACGGCGCTGTTCCCTGGAAAACAAAACACGCCTGCCAACTTTTTGATGGAGTTTGCAGGAGCCACTTGGTACTATCAAACCAGCCCGACTTGGCACTGGTGCCACCATGGGTCTGGGAAACATCCTGCGTATCGTGGATTCTTAGGAGCCAGCCGGCCACTCCTAGCCACAGGCCCCCAAACAAAAACCTAGGCCTATTTCTCTGGCAAACAAAAGTAAGCTGCCCTGCTTCTGGATGGCAGATTGCAGGAGACACTTGGTACTATCAAACCAGCCCGACTTGGCACTGGTGCCACCTTGGATCTGGGAACCATGCTGTGTATCGTGGATATTCAGGGGCCAGCCGGCCACTCTCAGCCATATGTCCCCAAACAGAAACCTCGGCCCGTTTCTCTGGCAAACAAAACTCAACTGCCCCTCTTCTGGATGGCAAATTGCAGGATGAACTTGATACTAAAACCGCAGGCCGACTTGGTAGTGGTGACACCTTGGGCCTGGGAACCATCATGCGTATCGAGCATTTTAAGGAGCCAGCCGGCCACTCCCAGCAATATGCCCCCAAAAACAATCCACGGAATTTTTCTCTGGCAAACAAAAATCAGCTGCCCCGCTTCTGGATGGCAGATTGCAGGAGCCACTTTGCACCATCAAACCAGCCCGACTTGGCACTGGTGCCACCTTGCATCTGGGAACCATGCTGCCTAGCGTGGATTTTCAGGAGCCAGCCGGCCACTCTCAGCTATATGCCCCCAAACAAAACCCACGGCCCGTTTCCCTGGCAAACAAAATTAAGCTGCCCCGCTTCTGGATGGCAGATTGCAGGACGCACTTGGTAGTATCAAACCAGCCCGACTTGGCACTGGTGCCACCTTGGGTCTGGGAACCATCCTGCGTATCGTGGGTTCAAAGGAGCCAGCCGGCCACTCCCAGCCACAGGCCCCCAAATACAAACAATGGCGCTTTTCCCTGGAAAACAAAACTCGCCTGCCAACTTTTTGATGGGAGATTGCAGGAGCCACTTGGTACTATCAAATCAGCCCAACTTGGCACTGGTGCCACCATGGGTGTGGTAACCATCCTGCCTATTGTAGCTTTTCAGGAGCCAGCCGGTCACTCCCAGCCATAGGTCCCCAGTCACAAACCTCGGCCCGTTTCCCTGGCAAACAAAAGTAAGCTGCCCCGCTTCTGCATGGCAGATTGCAGGACACACTTTGTACTATCAAACCAGCCCAACTTGGCACTGGTGCCACCTTGGGTCTGGGAACCATGCTGCGTAACACAGATTCTAAGGAGCCAGTCGGCCACTCCCAGCCACAAGCCCCCAAACACAAACAACGGCGCTATTCTCTGGCAAACAAAACTCAACTGCCCCTCTTCTGGATGGCAAATTGCAGGACGCACTTGGTACTATAAAAACAGCCCGACTTGGCACTGGTGCCACCTTTGGTCTGGGAACCATCCTGCGTATTGTGGGTTGTCAGGAGCCAGCCGAACACTCTCGGCCACAGACCCCAATTAAAAACAACGGCCCGTTTCACAGGCAAACAAAACTCAGCTGCCCCGCTTCTGGATGGGAGATTGCAGGAGGCACTTGACACTGTGAAACCAGCCCCACTTGGCACTGGTGCCACCTTGGGTCTGGGAACCATGCTGCGTATCATGGATTTTCAGGAGCCAGCCGGTCACTCTCAGCCATAGGCCCCCAAACACAAACCTCGGCCCGTTTCCCTGGCAAACAAAAGTAAGCTGCCCCGCTTCTGCATGGCAGATTGCAGGAGCTACTTAGTACTATCAAATCAGCCCGACTTGGCACAGGTGCCACCTTGGATCTGGGAACCATCCTGTGTATCGTGGATTTTCAGGGGCCAGCCGGCCACTCTCAGCCATATGCCCCCAAAAACAAACCACGGACCTTTTCTCTGGGAAACAAAAATCAGCTGCCCCACTTCTGGATGGCAGATTGCAGGAGCCACTTGGGACTATCACACCAGCACAACACGGCACTGCTGCCACCTTGGATCTGGGAACAATCCTGCGTATCGTACATATTCAGGAACCAGCCGAACACTCCCAGCCACAGGCCCCCAAACATAAACAACGGCCCATTTCCCTGGCAAACAAAAGTAAGCTGCCCCGCTTCTGGATGGCAGTTTGCAGGAGCCACTTGGGACTATCAAACCAGCCCGACTTGGTAATGGTACCACCTTGGATCTGGGAACCATCCGGCGTATCGTGGATTTTCAGGGGCCAGCCGGTCATTCCCAGCCATATGCCCCCAAACACAAACCTCGGCCCTTTTCTCTGGCAAACAAAACTCAACTGCCCCTCTTCTGGATGGCAAATTGCAGGACGCACTTGGTACTACAAAAAGAGCCCGACTTGGCAGTGGTGCCACCTTGGCTCTGGGAACCATCCTGCGTATCGAGCATTTTAAGGAGCCAGCCGGCAATTCCCAGCCGTATGCCCCAAAAAGAAACCATGGACCTTTTCTCTGGCAAAAAAAACTCAGCTGTCCCGCTTCTGGATGGCAGATTGCAGGAGTCACTTTGAACCATACAACCAGCCTTACTTGGCACTGGTGCCACCTTGGATCTGGGAACCATCCTGCCTATCGTTGATTTTCAGGGGCCAGCCGGCCACTCTCAGCCATAGGCCCCCAAACACAAACCACAGCCCTTTTCTCTAGCAAACAAAATTCAACTGCCCCGCTTCTGGATGGCAAATTGCAGGAGCCACTGGGTACTACAAAAACAGCCTGACTTGGCACTGGTGCCACCTTGCGTCTGGTTACCATGCGGCGTATCGTGCATTTTAAGGAGCCAGGTGGCCACTCCCAGCCATATGCCCCCAAACACAACCCACAGCCCTTTACTCTGGCAAACAAAACTCAGCTGCCCCGCTTCTGGATGGCAGATTGCAGGAGACACTTGGTACTATCAAACCAGCCCGACTTGGCACTGGTGCCACCTTGGGTCTGGGAACCATCCTGCGTATTGTGGATTGTCAGGAGACAGCCGACCACTCTCGGCCACAGAGCCCAATCAAAAACAAAGGTCCGTTTCCCTGGCAAAAAAAACTCAGCTGCCCCGCTTCTGGATGGGAGATTGCAGGAGGCACTTGACACTGTCAAACGAGCCCCACTTGGCACTGGTGCCACCTTGGGTCTGGGAACCATGCTGCGTATCGTGGATTTTCAGGAGCCAGCCGGCCACTGCCAGCCACAGGCCCCAAACACAAACCACAGCCTTTTTCTCTGGCAAACAAAACTCAGCTGCCCCGCTTCTGGATGGCAGATTGCAGGAGCCACTTGGTACTATCAAACCAGCCCGACTTGGCACTGGTGCCACCTTGGGTCTGGGAACCATCCTGCCTATCGTGGATTTTAAGGAGCCAGCCGGCTACTCCCAGCCACAGGCCCCCAACAAAAACCACGGCCCTTTTTTCTCGCAAACAAAACTTAGCTGCCTCACTTCTGGATGGCAGATTGCAGGAGCCACTTGGTGTAATCAAACCAGCCCGACTTGGCACTGGTGCCACCTTGGGTCTGGGAACCATCCTGCGTATCGTGGATTCTAAGGAGCCAGCCGGCCACTCCCAGCCACAGGCCCCCAAACAAAATCAACGGCGCTGTTCCCTGGAAAACAAAACACGCCTGCCAACTTTTTGATGGAGTTTGCAGGAGCCACTTGGTACTATCAAACCAGCCCGACTTGGCACTGGTGCCACCATGGGTCTGGGAAACATCCTGCGTATCGTGGATTCTTAGGAGCCAGCCGGCCACTCCTAGCCACAGGCCCCCAAACAAAAACCTAGGCCTATTTCTCTGGCAAACAAAAGTAAGCTGCCCTGCTTCTGGATGGCAGATTGCAGGAGACACTTGGTACTATCAAACCAGCCCGACTTGGCACTGGTGCCACCTTGGATCTGGGAACCATGCTGTGTATCGTGGATATTCAGGGGCCAGCCGGCCACTCTCAGCCATATGTCCCCAAACAGAAACCTCGGCCCGTTTCTCTGGCAAACAAAACTCAACTGCCCCTCTTCTGGATGGCAAATTGCAGGATGAACTTGATACTAAAACCGCAGGCCGACTTGGTAGTGGTGACACCTTGGGCCTGGGAACCATCATGCGTATCGAGCATTTTAAGGAGCCAGCCGGCCACTCCCAGCAATATGCCCCCAAAAACAATCCACGGAATTTTTCTCTGGCAAACAAAAATCAGCTGCCCCGCTTCTGGATGGCAGATTGCAGGAGCCACTTTGCACCATCAAACCAGCCCGACTTGGCACTGGTGCCACCTTGCATCTGGGAACCATGCTGCCTAGCGTGGATTTTCAGGAGCCAGCCGGCCACTCTCAGCTATATGCCCCCAATCAAAACCCACGGCCCGTTTCCCTGGCAAACAAAAGTAAGCTGCCCCGCTTCTGGATGGCAGATTGCAGGACGCACTTGGTAGTATCAAACCAGCCCGACTTGGCACTGGTGCCACCTTGGGTCTGGGAACCATCCTGCGTATCGTGGGTTCAAAGGAGCCAGCCGGCCACTCCCAGCCACAGGCCCCCAAATACAAACAATGGCGCTTTTCCCTGGAAAACAAAACTCGCCTGCCAACTTTTTGATGGCAGATTGCAGGAGCCACTTGGTACTATCAAACCAGCCCAACTTGGCACTGGTGCCACCATGGGTCTGGTAACCATCCTGCCTATTGTAGCTTTTCAGGAGCCAGCCGGTCACTCCCAGCCATAGGTCCCCAGTCACAAACCTCGGCCCGTTTCCCTGGCAAACAAAAGTAAGCTGCCCCGCTTCTGGATGGCAGATTGCAGGAGCCACTTTGTACTATCAAACCAGCCCAACTTGGCACTGGTGCCACCTTGGGTCTGGGAACCATGCTGCGTAACACAGATTCTAAGGAGCCAGTCGGCCACTACCAGCCACAAGCCCCCAAACACAAACAACGGCGCTATTCTCTGGCAAACAAAACTCAACTGCCCCTCTTCTGGATGGCAAATTGCAGGACGCACTTGGTACTATAAAAACAGCCCGACTTGGCACTGGTGCCACCTTTGGTCTGGGAACCATCCTGCGTATTGTTGGTTGTCAGGAGCCAGCCGAACACTCTCGGCTACAGACCCCAATTAAAAACAACGGCCCGTTTCACAGGCAAACAAAACTCAGCTGCCCCGCTTCTGGATGGGAGATTGCAGGAGGCACTTGACACTGTGAAACCAGCCCCACTTGGCACTGGTGCCACCTTGGGTCTGGGAACCATGCTGCGTATCATGGATTTTCAGGAGCCAGCCGGCCACTCCCAGCCACAGGCCCCCAAATACAAACCAAAGCCTTTTTCTCTGGCAAACAAAATTCAGCTGCCCCGCTTCTGGATGGCAGATTGCAGGAGCCACTTGGGACTATCACACCAGAACAACATGGCACTGCTGCCACCTTGGATCTGGGAACCATCCTTCCTATCGTGGATTTTCAGGGGCCAGCCGGTCACTCTCAGCCATAGGCCCCAAACACAAACCACGGCCCTTTTCTCTGGCAAACAAAACTCAACTGCCCCTCTTCTGGATGGCAAATTGCAGGAGCCACTGGGTACTAACAAACCAGCCCGACTTGGCACTGGTGCCACCTTGGGTCTGGGAACCATCCTGCGTATCGTGGATTCTAAGGAGCCAGCTGGCCACTCCCAGCCACAGGCCCCAAAACACGCACAACGGTGCTTTTCCCTGGAAAACAAAACTCGCCTGCCAACTTTTTGATGGCAGATTGCAGGAGCCACTTGGTACTATCAAACCAGCCCAACTTGGCACTGGTGCCACCATGGGTCTGGTCACCATCCTGCCTATCGTAGCTTTTCAGGAGCCAGCCGGTCACTCCCAGCCATAGGCCCCTAGACACAAACCTCGGCCCGTTTCCCTGGCAAACAAAAGTAAGCTGCCCCGCTTCTGCATGGCAGATTGCAGGAGCTACTTAGTACTATCAAACCAGCCCGACTTGGCACTGGTGCCACCTTGGGTCTGGGAACCATCCTGCCTATCGTGGATTTTCAGGGGCCAGCCGGCCACTCTCAGCCATATGCCCCCAAAAACAAACCACGGCCCTTTTCTCTGGCAAACAAAACTCAACTGCCCCTCTTCTGGATGGCAAATTTTAGGACGCCCTTTGTACTACGAACACCGCCCTACGTGGTCCTGGTGCCATCTTGTGTCAGGGAACCATCCTGCATATCGAGCTTTTTAAGGAGCCAGACGGCCACGCCCAGCCATAAACCCCCAAAAACAAACCACGGACTATTTCTCTTGGAAACAAAAATCCGCTGCCCCGCGTCTGGATGGCAGATTGCAGGAGCCACTTTGCACAATCAAACCAGCCCGACTTGGCACTGGTGCCACCTTGGGTCTGGGAACAATCCTGCATATCGTGGATTCTAAGGAGCCAGCCGGCCACTCCCAGCCACAGGCCCCCAAACACAAACAACGGCGCTTTTCCCTGGAAAACAAAATTCGCCTGCCAACTTTTTGATGGCAGATTGCAGGAGCCACTTGGTACTATCAAACCAGCCCAACTTGGCACTGGTGCCACCTCTGGTCTGGGAACCATCCTGCCTATCGTAGCTTTTCAGGAGCCAGCCGGTCACTCCCAGCCATAGACCCCCAGACACAAACCTCGGCCCGTTTCCCTGGAAAACAAAAGTAAGCTACCCCAATTCTGGATGGCAGATTGCAGGAGCCACTTGGTACTATCAAATCAGCCCAACTTGGCACTGGTGCCACCATGGGTCTGGTAAACATCCTGCCTATCGTAGCTTTTCAGGAGCCAGCCGGTCACTCCCTGCCATAGGCCCCTGGACACAAACCTCGGCCCGTTTCCCTGGCAAACAAAAGTAAGCTGCCCCGCTTTCTGATGGCAGATTGCAGGATGCACTTGGTACTTACAAACCAGCCGGACTTGGCCCTGGTGCCACCTTGGCTCTGGGAACCATGCTGCGTAACGTAGATTCTACGAGGACAGGCGGCCACTCCCAGCCACAGGCCTCTAAACAAAAACAACAGCGCTTTTCCCTGGAAAACAAAACTCGCCTGCCAACTTCTTGATGGCAGATTGCAGGAGCCACTTGGTACTATCAAACCAGCCCAACTTGGCACTGGTGCCACCATGGGTCTGGTCACCATCCTGCCTATCGTAGCTTTTTAGGAGCCAGCAGCTCACTCCCAGCCATAGGCCTCCAGACAAATACCTCGGCACGTTTCCCTGGCAAACAAAAGTAGGCTGCCCCGCTTCTGGATGGCAAATTGCAGGACGCACTTGGTACTACGAAAACAGCCCGACTTGGCACTGATGCCACCTTGGGTCAGGGAACAATCCTGCGTATCGAGCTTTTTAAGGGGCCAGCCGGCCACGTCCAGTCATATACCCCCAAAAAAAAACCACGGAACATTTCTCCAGCAAAAAAAAATCCGCTGCCCCGCGTCTGGATGGCAGATTGCAGGAGCTATTTAGTATTATCAAACCAGCCCGACTTGGCACTGGTGGCACCATGAGTCTGGTAACCATCCTGCCTATCGTAGCTTTTCAGTAGCCAGCCGGTCACTCCCAGCCATAGGCCCCCAGACAAATACCTCGGCCCGTTTCCCTGGGAAACAAAAGTAAGCTGTCCCGCTTCTGGATGGCAGATTGCAGGAGCCACTTGGTACTCTCAAACCAGCCCAACTTGTTCCCAGACCCAAGGTGGCACCAGTGCCAAGTCGGGCTGGTTTGATGGTGCAACGTGGCTCCTGCAATCTGCCATCCAAAAGCGGGGCAGCTTACTTTTGTTTGCCAGGGAAACGGGCCGAGGTTTGTGTCTGGGGGCCTATGGCAGGGAGTGACCGGCTGGCTCCTGAAAAGCTACGATAGGCAGGATGTTTACCAGACCCATGGTGGCACCAGTGCCAAGTTGGGCTGATTTGATAGTACCAAGTGGCTCCTGCAATCTGCCATCCAGAATCGGGGTAGCTTACTTTTGTTTTCCAGGGAAACGGGCCGAGGTTTGTGTCTGGGGGTCTATGGCTGGGAGTGACCGGCTGGCTCCTGAAAAGCTACGATAGGCAGGATGGTTCCCAGACCAGAGGTGGCACCAGTGCCAAGTTGGGCTGGTTTGATAGTACCAAGTGGCTCCTGCAATCTGCCATCAAAAAGTTGGCAGGCGAGTTTTGTTTTCCAGGGAAAAGCGCCGTTGTTTGTGTTTGGGGGCCTGTGGCTCAGAGTGGCCGGGTGGCTGCTTAGAATCCACGATACGCAGGATGGTTCCCAGACCCAAGGTGGCACCAGTGCCAAGTCGGGCTGGTTTGACACAACCAAGTGGCTCCTGCAATCTGCCATCCAGAATCGGGGCAGCTTAATTTTGTTTGCCAGGGAAACGGTCCGAGGTTTGTGTCTGGGGGCCTATGGCTGGGAGTGACCGGCTGGCTCCTGAAATGCTACAATAGGCAGGATGGTTCCCAGACCCATAGTGGCACCAGTGCCAAGTTGGGATGATTTGATAGTACCAAGTGGCTCCTGCAATCTGCCATCAAAAAGTTGGCAGGCGAATTTTGTTTTCCAGGGAAAAGCGCCGTTGTTTTTGTTTGGGTGCCTGTGGCTGGGAGTGGCCGGCTGGCTCCTTAGAATCCACGATATGCAGGATTGTTCCCAGACCCAAGGTGGCACCAGTGCCAAGTCGGGCTGGTTTGATGGTGCAAAGTGGCTCCTGCAATCTGCCATCCAGACGCGGGGCAGCGGATTTTTGTTTCCAAGAGAAATGGTCCGTGGTTTGTTTTTGGGGGTTTATGGCTGGGCGTGGCCGGCTGGCTCCTTAAAAAGCTCGATATGCAGGATGGTTCCCTGACACAAGGTAGCACCAGTGCCACGTCGGGCGGTTTTCGTAGTACAAAGTGCGTCCTAAAATTTGCCATCCAGAAGAGGGGCAGTTGAGTTTTGTTTGCCAGAGAAAAGGGCCGTGGTTTGTTTTTGGGGGCATATGGCTGAGAGTGGCCGGCTGGCTCCTGAAAAGCTACGATAGGCAGGATGTTTACCAGACCCATGGTGGCACCAGTGCCAAGTTGGGCTGATTTGATAGTACCAAGTGGCTCCTGCAATCTGCCATCCAGAATTGGGGTAGCTTACTTTTGTTTTCCAGGGAAACGGGCCGAGCTTTGTGTCTGGGGGTCTATGGTTGGGAGTGGCCGGCTGGCTCATTAGAAACCACGATACGCAGCATGGTTCCCAGACAAGAGGTGCCACCAGTGCCAAGTCGGGCTGGTTTGATACTACCAAGTGCGTCCTGCAATCTGCCATCCAGAAGCGGGGCAGCTTACTTTTGTTTGCCAGGGAAACGGACCGTTGTTTGTGTTTGGGGGCCTATGGCTGGGACAACCGGCTGGCTCCTTAAAATCTACGATACGCAGGATGGTTCCCAGACCAGAGGTGGCACCAGTGCCAAGTTGGGCTGGTTTGATAGTACCAAGTGTCTCCTGCAATCTGCCATCCAGAAGCGGGGCAGCTTACTTTTGTTTGCCAGGGAAACGGGCCGAGCTTTGTGTCTCGGGGCCTATGGCAGGGAGTGACCGGCTGGCTCCTGAAAAGCTTCGATAGGCAGGATGGTGACCAGACCCATGGTGGCACCAGTGCCAAGTTGGGCTGGTTTGATAGTACCAAGTGGCTCCTGCAATCTGCCATCAAAATGTTGTCAGGCGAGTTTTGTTTTCCAGGGAAAAGCGTCGTTGTTTGTGTTTGGGGGCCTGTGGTTGGGAGTGGCCGGCTGGCTCCTTAGAAACCACGATACGCAGCATGGTTCCCAGACAAGAGGTGCCACCAGTGCCAAGTTGGGCTGGTTTGATAGTACCAAGTGGTTCCTGCAATCTGCCATCCAGAAGCGGGGCAGCTTACTTTTGTTTGCCACGGAAACGGGACGTTGTTTGTGTTTGGGGGCCTGTGGCTGGGAGTGGCGGACTGGCTCCTTAGAATCCACGATACGCAGGATGGTGACCAGACCAGAGGTGGCACCAGTGCCAAGTCGGTCTGGTTTGATAATACCAAGTGGCTCCTGCAATCTGCCATCAAAAAGTTGGTAGGCGAGTTTTGTTTTCCAGGGAAAAGCGCCGTTGTTTGTGTTTGGGGGCCTATGGCTGGGAGTGGCCGGCTGGCTCCTTAGAATCCACGATACGCAGGATGGTTCCCAGACCCATGGTGGCACCAGTGCCAAGTTGGGCTAGTTTGATAGTACCAAGTGGTTCCTGCAATCTGCCATCCAGAAGCGGGGCAGCTTACTTTTGTTTGCCAGGGAAACGGTCCGAGGTTTGTGTCTGGGGGCCTATGGCTGGGAGTGAGCGGCTGGCTCCTGAAAAGCTACGATAGGCAGGATGGTGACCAGACCCATGGTGGCACCAGTGCCAAGTTGGGCTGGCTTGATAATACCAAGTGGTTCCTGCAATCGGCCCTCAAAAATTTGGCAGGCGAGTTTTGTTTTCCAGGGAAAAGCGCCGTTTTTTGTGCCTGGGGCCCTATGGCCTGGAGTGGACGGATGGCTAATTACAACCCACGATACGCAGGATGGTTCCCAGACCTGAGGTGGCACCAGTGCCAAGTTGGGCTGGTTTGACGGTGCAAAGTGGCTCCTGCAATCTGCCATGCAGAAGCGGGGCAGCTTACTTTTGTTTGCCAGGGAAACGGGCCGAAATATTTGTCTGGGGGCCTCTGGCTGGGGGTGGCTGGCTGGCTCCTGAAAAGCTACGATAGGCAGGATGGTGACCAGACCCATGGTGGCACCAGTGCCAAGTTGGGCTGGTTTGATAGTAACAAGTGGTTCCTGCAATCTGCCATCCAGAAGCGGGGCAGCTTACTTTTGTTTGCCAGGGAAACGGGCCGAGGTTTGTGTCTCGGGGCCTATGGCTGGGAGTGACCGGCTGGCTCCTGAAAAGCTACGATAGGCAGGATGGTGACCAGACCCATGATGGCACCAGTGCCAAGTTGGGCTGGTTTGATAGTACCAAGTGGCTCCTGCAATCTGCCATCAAAAAGTTGGCAGGCGAGTTTTGTTTTCCAGGGAAAAGCGCCGTTGTTTGTGTTTGGGGGCCTGTGGCTGGGAGTGGCCGGCTGGCTCCTTAGAATCCACGATACTCAGCATGGTTCCCAGATCAGAGGTGGCACCAGTGCCAAGTTGGGCTGGTTTGATAGTACCAAGTGGCTCCTGCAATCTGCCATCAAAAAGTCGGCAAGCGAGTGTTGATTTCCAGGGAAAAGCGTCGTTGTTTGTGCTTGGGGGCCTGTGGCAGGGAGTGGCCGGCTGGCTCCTTAGAATCCACGATACGCAGCATGGTTCCCAGACCCAAGGTGGCACCAGTGCCAAGTCGGGCTGGCTTGATAATACCAAGTGGTTCCTGTAATCGGCCATCAAAAAGTTGGCAGGCGAGTTTTGTTTTCCAGGGAAAAGCGCCGTTGTTTTTGTTTGGGGGCCTATGGGTGGGAGTGGCCGGCTGGCTCCTTAGAATCCACGAGACGCAGGATGGTTCCCAGACCTGAGGTGGCACCAGTGCCAAGTTGGGCTGGTTTGATAGTACAAAGTGCGTCCTGCAATCTGCCATCCAGAAGCAAGGTAGCTTACTTTTGTTTGCCAGGGAAACGGGCCGAGGTTTGTGTCTCGGGGCCTATGGCTGGGAGTGACCGGCTGGCTCCTGAAAAGCTACGATAGGCAGGATGGTGACCAGACCCATGGTGGCACCAGTGCCAAGTTGGGCTGGTTTGATAGTACCAAGTGGCTCCCGCAATCTGCCATCAAAAATTTGGCAGGCGAGTTTGTTATCCAGGGAAAAGCGCCGTTGTTTGTGCCTGGGGCCCTATGGCCTGGAGTGGACGGATGGCTAATTAGAATCCACGATACACAGGATGGTTCCCAGACCCATGGTGGCACCAGTGCCAACTTGGGCTGGTTTGATAGTACCAAGTGGTTCCTGCA
This sequence comes from Melospiza melodia melodia, assembly GCF_035770615.1. NCBI lineage: Eukaryota > Metazoa > Chordata > Aves > Passeriformes > Passerellidae > Melospiza > Melospiza melodia. The sequence goes on from NC_086197.1 coordinate 47,543,268, forward strand.
ATCTGCCATCCAGAAGCGGGGCAGCTTACTTTTGTTTGCCAGGGAAACGGTCCGATGATTGTGTCTGGGGGCCTAAGCCTGGAAGTGACCGGCTGGCTCGTGAAAAGCTACGATAGGCAGGATGGTGACCAGACCCATGACGGCACCAGTGCCAAGTTGGGCTGGTTTGATAGTACCAAGTGGCTCCTGCAATCTGCCATCAAAAACTTGGCAGGCGAGTTTTGTTTTCCAGGGAAAAGCGCCGTTGTTTGTGTTTGGGGGCCTGTGGCTGGGAGTGGCCGGCTGGCTCCTTAGAATCCACGATACTCAGCATGGTTCCCAGACCAGAGGTGGCACCAGTGCCAAGTTGGGCTGGTTTGATTGTAACAAGTGCGTCCGGGAATCTGCCATCCAGAAGCGGGGCAGCTTACTTTTGTTTGCCAGGGAAACGGGCCGAGGTTTGTGTCTGGGGGCCTATGGCTGGGAGTGGCCGGCTGGCTCATGAAAAGCTACGATAGGCAGGATGGTGACCAGACCCATGGTGGCACCAGTGCCAAGTTGGGCTGGTTTGATAGTACCAAGTGGCTCCTGCAATCTGCCATCAAAAAGTCGGCAAGCGAGTGTTGATTTCTAGGGAAAAGCGTCGTTGTTTGTGTTTGGGGGCCTGTGGCTGGGAGTGGCCGGCTGGCTCCTTAGAATCCACGATACGCAGCATGGTTCCCAGACCCAAGGTGGCACCAGTGCCAAGTCGGGCTGGCTTGATAATACCAAGTGGTTCCTGCAATCGGCCATCAAAATGTTCGCAGGCGAGTTTTGTTTTCCAGGGAAAAGCGCCGTTGTTTGTGCCTGGGGCCCTATGGCCTGGAGTGGACGGAAGGCTAATTAGAATCCACGATACACAGGATGGTTCCCAGACCCATGGTGGCACCAGTGCCAAGTTGGGCTGGTTTGATAGTACCAAGTGGTTCCTGCAATCTGCCATCCAGAAGCGGGGCAGCTTACTTTTGTTTGCCAGGGAAACGGTCCGAGGTTTGTGTCTGGGGGCCTATGGCTGGGAGTGACCGGCTGGCTCCTGAAAAGCTACGATAGGCAGGATGGTGACCAGACCCATGGTGGCACCAGTGCCAAGTTGGGCTGGCTTGATAATACCAAGTGGTTCCTGCAATCGGCCATCAAAAAGTTGGCAGGCGAGTTTTGTTTTCCAGGGAAAAGCGCCGTTGTTTGTGCCTGGGGCCCTATGGCCTGGAGTGGACGGATGGCTAATTAGAACCCACGATACGCAGGATGGTTCCCAGACCTGAGGTGGCACCAGTGCCAAGTTGGGCTGGTTTGACGGTGCAAAGTGGCTCCTGCAATCTGCCATGCAGAAGCGGGGCAGCTTACTTTTGTTTGCCAGGGAAACGGGCCGAAATATTTGTCTGGGGGCCTCTGGCTGGGGGTGGCTGGCTGGCTCCTGAAAAGCTACGATAGGCAGGATGGTGACCAGACCCATGGTGGCACCAGTGCCAAGTTGGGCTGGTTTGATAGTACCAAGTGGTTCCTGCAATCTGCCATCAAAAACTTGGCAGGCGAGTTTTGTTTTCCAGGGAAAAGCGCCGTTGTTTGTGTTTGGGGGCCTGTGGCAGGGAGTGGCCGGCTGGCTCCTTAGAATCCACGATACTCAGCATGGTTCCCTAATCAGAGGTGGCACCAGTGCCAAGTTGGGCTGGTTTGATAGTACCAAGTGCGTCCGGGAATCTGCCATCCAGAAGCGGGGCAGCTTACTTTGGTTTGCCAGGGAAACGGGCCGAGGTTTTTGTCTGGGGGCCTATGGCTGGGAGTGACCGGCTGGCTCCTGAAAAGTTACGATAGGCAGGATGGTGACCAGACCCATGGTGGCACCAGTGCCAAGTTGGGCTGGTTTGATAGTACCAAGTGGCTCCTGCAATCTGCCATCAAAAAGTTGGCAGGCGAGTTTTGTTTTCCAGGGAAAAGCGACGTTGTTTGTGTTTGGGGGCCTGTGGCAGGGAGTGGCCGGCTGGCTCCTTAGAATCCACGATATGCAGGATGGTTCCCAGACCAGTGGTGGCACCAGTGCCAAGTCGGGCTGGTTTGATAGTAACAAGTGCGTCCTACTATCTGCCATCCAGAAGCGGGGCAGCTTACTTTTGTTTGCCAGGGAAACGGGCCGAGCTTTGTGTCTGGGGGCCTATGGCTGAGAGTGACCGGCTGGCTCCTGAAAAGCTACGATAGGCAGGATGGTGACCAGACCCATGGTGGCACCAGTGCCAAGTTGGGCTGGTTTGATAGTACCAAGTGGCTCCTGCAATCTGCCATCAAAAAGTTGGCAGGCGAGTTTTGTTTTCCAGGGAAAAGCGCCGTTGTTTGTGTTTGGGGGCCTGTGGCTGGGAGTGGCCGGCTGGCTAATTAGAATCCACGATACGCAGGATGGTTCCCAGACCAGAGGTGGCAACAGTGACAAGTCGGGCCAGTTTGATGGTGCAAAGTGGCTCCTGCAATCTGCCATCCAGAAGCAGGGCTGCTTACTTTTGTTTGCCAGGGAAAGGAGCCGAGGTTTGTGTCTCGGGGCCTATGGCTGGGAGTGACCAGCTGGCTCCTGAAAAGGTACGATAGGCAGGATGGTTACCAGACCCATGGTGGCACCAGTGCCAAGTTCGGCTGATTTGATAGTACCAAGTGGCTCCTGCAATCTGCCATCAAAATGTTGGTAGGCGAGTTTTGTTTTCCAGGGAAAAGCGCCGTTGTTTGTGTTTGGGGGCCTGTGGGTGGGAGTGGCCGGATGGGTAATTAGAATCCACGATACGCAGGATGGTTCCCAGACCTAAAGTGGCACCAGGGACAAGTCGGGCCAGTTTGATGGTACAAAGTTGCTACTGAAATCTGCCATCCAGAAACGGGGCAGCTTACTTTTGTTTGCCAGGGAAATGGGCCAAGGTTTGTGTCTGGGGGCCTATGGCTGTGAGTGACCGGCTAGGTCCTGAAAAGCTACGAGAGGCATGATGGTGACCAGACCCATGGTGGCAGCAGTGCCAAGTTGGGCTGGTTTGATAGTACCAAGTGGCTCCTGCAATCTGCCATCAAAAAGTCGGCAAGCGAGTGTTGATTTCCAGGGAAAAGCGCCGTTGTTTGTGTTTGGGGGCCTGTGGCAGGGAGTGGCCGGCTGGCTCCTTAGAATCCACGATACGCAGCATGGTTCCCAGACCCAAGGTGGCACCAGTGCCAAGTCGGGCTGGCTTGATAATACCAAGTGGTTCCTGCAATCGGCCATCAAAAAGTTGGCAGGCGAGTTTTGTTTTCCAGGGAAAAGCGCCGTTGTTTTTGTTTGGGGGCCTATGGGTGGGAGTGGCCGGCTGGCTCCTTAGAATCCACGAGACGCAGGATGGTTCCCAGACCTGAGGTGGCACCAGTGCCAAGTTGGCCTGGTTTGATAGTACCAAGTGCGTCCTGCAATCTGCCATCCAGAAGCGGGGTAGCTTACTTTTGTTTGCCAGGGAAACGGGCCGAGGTTTGTGTCTCGGGGCCTATGGCTGGGAGTGACCGGCTGGCTCCTGAAAAGCTACGATAGGCAGGATGGTGACCAGACCCATGGTGGCACCAGTGCCAAGTTGGGCTGGTTTGATAGTACCAAGTGGCTCCCGTAATCTGCCATCAAAAATTTGGCAGGCGAGTTTGTTATCCAGGGAAAAGCGCCGTTGTTTGTGCCTGGGGCCCTATGGCCTGGAGTGGACGGATGGCTAATTAGAATCCACGATACACAGGATTGTTCCCAGACCCATGGTGGCACCAGTGCCAACTTGGGCTGGTTTGATAGTACCAAGTGGTTCCTGCAATCTGCCATCCAGAAGCGGGGCAGCTTACTTTTGTTTGCCAGGGAAACGGGCCGAGGATTGTGTCTGGGGGCCTAAGCCTGGAAGTGACCGGCTGGCTCGTGAAAAGCTACGATAGGCAGGATGGTGACCAGACCCATGACGGCACCAGTGCCAAGTTGGGCTGGTTTGATAGTACCAAGTGGCTCCTGCAATCTGCCATCAAAAACTTGGCAGGCGAGTTTTGTTTTCCAGGGAAAAGCGCCGTTGTTTGTGTTTGGGGGCCTGTGGCTGGGAGTGGCCGGCTGGCTCCTTAGAATCCACGATACTCAGCATGGTTCCCAGACCAGAGGTGGCACCAGTGCCAAGTTGGGCTGGTTTGATTGTAACAAGTGCGTCCGGTAATCTGCCATCCAGAAGCGGGGCAGCTTACTTTTGTTTGCCAGGGAAACGGGCCGAGGTTTGTGTCTGGGGGCCTATGGCTGGGAGTGGCCGGCTGGCTCATGAAAAGCTACGATAGGCAGGATGGTGACCAGACCCATGGTGGCACCAGTGCCAAGTTGGGCTGGTTTGATAGTACCAAGTGGCTCCTGCAATCTGCCATCAAAAAGTCGGCAAGCGAGTGTTGATTTCCAGGGAAAAGCGTCGTTGTTTGTGTTTGGGGGCCTGTGGCTGGGAGTGGCCGGCTGGCTCCTTAGAATCCACGATACGCAGCATGGTTCCCAGACCCAAGGTGGCACCAGTGCCAAGTCGGGCTGGCTTGATAATACCAAGTGGTTCCTGCAATCGGCCATCAAAATGTTCGCAGGCGAGTTTTGTTTTCCAGGGAAAAGCGCCGTTGTTTGTGCCTGGGGCCCTATGGCCTGGAGTGGACGGAAGGCTAATTAGAATCCACGATACACAGGATGGTTCCCAGACCCATGGTAGCACCAGTGCCAAGTTGGGCTGGTTTGATAGTACCAAGTGGTTCCTGCAATCTGCCATCCAGAAGCGGGGCAGCTTACTTTTGTTTGCCAGGGAAACGGTCCGAGGTTTGTGTCTGGGGGCCTATGGCTGGGAGTGACCGGCTGGCTCCTGAAAAGCTACGATAGGCAGGATGGTGACCAGACCCATGGTGGCACCAGTGCCAAGTTGGGCTGGCTTGATAATACCAAGTGGTTCCTGCAATCGGCCATCAAAAAGTTGGCAGGCGAGTTTTGTTTTCCAGGGAAAAGCGCCGTTGTTTGTGCCTGGGGCCCTATGGCCTGGAGTGGACGGATGGCTAATAAGAACCCACGATACGCAGGATGGTTCCCAGACCTGAGGTGGCACCAGTGCCAAGTTGGGCTGGTTTGACGGTGCAAAGTGGCTCCTGCAATCTGCCATCCAGAAGCGGGGCAGCTTACTTTTGTTTGCCAGGGAAACGGGCCGAAATATTTGTCTGGGGGCCTCTGGCTGGGGGTGGCTGGCTGGCTCCTGAAAAGCTACGATAGGCAGGATGGTGACCAGACCCATGGTGGCACCAGTGCCAAGTTGGGCTGGTTTGATAGTACCAAGTGGCTCCTGCAATCTGCCATCAAAAACTTGGCAGGCGAGTTTTGTTTTCCAGGGAAAAGCGCCGTTTTTTGTGTTTGGGGGCCTGTGGCAGGGAGTGGCCGGCTGGCTCCTTAGAATCCACGATACTCAGCATGGTTCCCAGACCAGAGGTGGCACCAGTGCCAAGTTGGGCTGGTTTGATAGTACCAAGTGCGTCCGGGAATCTTCCATCCAGAAGCGGGGCAGCTTACTTTGGTTTGCCAGGGAAACGGGCCGAGGTTTTTGTCTGGGGGCCTATGGCTGGGAGTGACCGGCTGGCTCCTGAAAAGTTACGATAGGCAGGATGGTGACCAGACCCATGGTGGCACCAGTGCCAAGTTGGGCTGGTTTGATAGTACCAAGTGGCTCCTGCAATCTGCCATCAAAAAGTTGGCAGGCGAGTTTTGTTTTCCAGGGAAAAGCGACGTTGTTTGTGTTTGGGGGCCTGTGGCAGGGAGTGGCCGGCTGGCTCCTTAGAATCCACGATACGCAGGATGGTTCCCAGACTTGACGTGGCACCAGTGCCAAGTCGGGCTGGTTTGATAGTACCAATTGCGTCCTGCAATCTGCCATCCAGAAGCGGGGCAGCTTACTTTTGTTTGCCAGGGAAACGGGCCGAGGTATTTGTCTGGGGGCCTATGGCTGGGAGTGACCGGCTGGCTCCTGAAAAGCTAAGATAGGCAGGATGGTGACCAGACCCATGGTGGCACCAGTGCCAAGTTGGGCTGGTTTGATAGTACCAAGTGGCTCCTGCAATCTGCCATCAAAAAGTTGGCAGGCGAGTTTTGTTTTCCAGGGAAAAGCGCCGTCGTTTGTGTTTGGGTGCCTGTGGCTGGGAGTGGCCGGCTGGCTCCTTAGAATCCACGATACGCAGGATGGTTCCCAGACCAGTGGTGGCACCAGTGCCAAGTCGGGCTGGTTTGATAGTAACAAGTGCGTCCTACTATCTGCCATCCAGAAGCGGGGCAGCTTACTTTTGTTTGCCAGGGAAACGGGCCGAGCTTTGTGTCTGGGGGCCTATGGCTGGGAGTGACCGGCTGGCTCCTGAAAAGCTACGATAGGCAGGATGGTGACCAGACCCATGGTGGCACCAGTGCCAAGTTGGGCTGGTTTGATAGTACCAAGTGGCTCCTGCAATCTGCCATCAAAAAGTTGGCAGACGAGTTTTGTTTTCCAGGGAAAAGCGCCGTTGTTTGTGTTTGGGGGCCTGTGGCTGGGAGTGGCCGGCTGGCTAATTAGAATCCACGATACGCAGGATGGTTCCCAGACCAGAGGTGGCAACAGTGAGAAGTCGGGCCAGTTTGATGGTGCAAAGTGGCTCCTGCAATCTGCCATCCAGAAGCAGGGCTGCTTACTTTTGTTTGCCAGGGAAAGGAGCCGAGGTTTTTGTCTGGGGGCCTATGGCTGGGAGTGACCAGCTGGCTCCTGAAAAGGTACGATAGGCAGGATGGTTACCAGACCCATGGTGGCACCAGTGCCAAGTTCGGCTGATTTGATAGTACCAAGTGGCTCCTGCAATCTGCCATCAAAATGTTGGTAGGCGAGTTTTGTTTTCCAGGGAAAAGCGCCGTTGTTTGTGTTTGGGGGCCTGTGGGTGGGAGTGGCCGGATGGCTAATTAGAATCCACGATACGCAGGATGGTTCCCAGACCTAAAGTGGCACCAGGGACAAGTCGGGCCAGTTTGATGGTGCAAAGTTGCTACTGAAATCTGCCATCCAGAAACGGGGCAGCTTACTTTTGTTTGCCAGGGAAATGGGCCAAGGTTTGTGTCTGGGGGCCTATGGCTGTGAGTGACCGGCTAGGTCCTGAAAAGCTACGAGAGGCATGATGGTGACCAGACCCATGGTGGCACCAGTGCCAAGTTGGGCTGGTTTGATAGTACCAAGTGGCTCCTGCAATCTGCCATCAAAAAGTCGGCAAGCGAGTGTTGATTTCCAGGGAAAAGCGCCGTTGTTTGTGTTTGGGGGCCTGTGGCAGGGAGTGGCCGGCTGGCTCCTTAGAATCCACGATACGCAGCATGGTTCCCAGACCCAAGGTGGCACCAGTGCCAAGTCGGGCTGGCTTGATAATACCAAGCGGTTCCTGCAATCGGCCATCAAAAAGTTGGCAGGCGAGTTTTGTTTTCCAGGGAAAAGCGCCGTTGTTTTTGTTTGGGGGCCTATGGGTGGGAGTGGCCGGCTGGCTCCTTAGAATCCACGAGACGCAGGATGGTTCCCAGACCTGAGGTGGCACCAGTGCCAAGTTGGGCTGGTTTGATAGTACCAAGTGCGTCCTGCAATCTGCCATCCAGAAGCGGGGTAGCTTACTTTTGTTTGCCAGGGAAACGGGCCGAGGTTTGTGTCTCGGGGCCTATGGCTGGGAGTGACCGGCTGGCTCCTGAAAAGCTACGATAGGCAGGATGGTGACCAGACCCATGGTGGCACCAGTGCCAAGTAGGGCTGGTTTGATAGTACCAAGTGGCTCCTGCAATCTGCCATCAAAAAGTTGGCAGGTGAGTTTTGTTTTCCAGGGAAAAGCGCCGTTGTTTGTGTTTGGGGGCCTGTGGTTGGGAGTGGCCAGCTGGCTCCTTAGAATCCACGATACGCAGGATGGTTCCCAGACCAGAGGTCGCAGCAGTGCCAAGTCGGGCTGGTTTGATGGTGCAAAGTGGCTCCTGCAATCTGCCATCCAGAAGCGGGGTAGCTTACTTTTGTTTGCCAGGGAAACGGGCCGAGGTTTGTGACTGGGTGCCTATGGCTGGGAGTGACCGGCTGGCGCCTGAAAAGCTACGATAGGCAGGATGGTGACCAGACCCATGGTGGCACCAGTGCCAAGTTGGGCTGGTTTGATAGTACCAAGTGGCTCCTGCAATCTGCCATCAAAAATTTGGCAGGCCAGTTTTGTTTTCCAGGGAAAAGCGCCGTTGTTTCTGTTTGGGGGCCTGTGGCTGGGAGTGGCCGGCTGCCTCCTTTGAACCCAGGATACGCAGGATGGTTCCCAGAGCCAAGGTTACGCCAGTGCCAAGTTGGGCTGGTTTGATAGTACCAAGTGGCTCCTGCAATCTGCCATCCAGAAGCGGGACAGCTTAATTTTGTTTCCCAGGGAAACGGGCCGAGGTATTTGTCTGGGGGCCTATGGCTGGGAGTGACTGGCTGGCTACTGAAAAGCTACGATAGGCAGGATGGTTACCAGACTCATGGTGGCCCCACTGCCAAGTCGGGCTGGTTTGATAATACTAAATAACTCCTGAAATCTGCCATCCAGACGCGGGGCAGCGGATTTTTGTTTGCTGGAGAAAAGTTCCGTGGTTTTTTTTTGGGGGTATATGGCTGGACGTGGCCGGCTGGCTCCTTAAAAAGCTCGATACGCAGGATTGTTCCCTGACCCAAGGTGGCATGAGTGCCAAGTCTGGCTGTTTTCGTAGTACCAAGTGCGTCCTGCAATTTGCCATCCAGAAGAGGGGCAGTTGAGTTTTGTTTGCCAGAGAAAAGGACCGTGGTATATGTTTGGGGGCATATGGCTGAGAGTGGCCGGCTGGCCCCTGAAAATCCACGATAGGCAGGATGGTTCCCAGAACCAAGGTGGCACCAGTGCCATGTTGGCCTGGTTTGATAGTACCATGTGGCTCCTGCAATCTGCCATCAAAATGTTGGCAGGCGAGTTTTGTTTTCCAGGGAAAAGCGCCGTTTTTTGTGTTTGGGCGCCTGTGGCTCAGAGTGGCCGGGTGGCTGCTTAGAATCCACGATACGCAGGATGGTTCCCAGACCCAAGGTGGCACCTGTGCCAAGTCGGGCTGGTTTGACACTACCAAGTGGCTCCTGCAATCTGCCATCCAGAATCGGGGCAGCTTAATTTTGTTTGCCAGGGAAACGGGCCGAGGTTTTTGTCTGGGGGCCTATGGCTGGGAGTGACCGGCTGGCTCCTGAAATGCTACAATAGGCAGGATGGTTCCCAGACCCATAGTGGCACCAGTGCCAAGTTGGGATGATTTGATAATACCAAGTGGCTCCTGCAATCTGCCATCAAAAAGCTGGCAGGCGAGTTTTGTTTTCCAGGGAAAAGCGCCGTTGTTTGTGTTTGGGGGCCTGTGGCTGGGAGTGGCCGGCTGGCTCCTTAGAATCCACGATATGCAGGATGGTTCCCAGACCCAAGGTGGCACCAGTGCCAAGTCGGGCTGGTTTGATGGTGCAAAGTGGCTCCTGCAATCTGCCATCCAGACGCGGGGCAGCGGATTTTTGTTTCCATGAGAAATGGTCCGTGGTTTGTTTTTGGGGGTATATGGCTCGGCGTGGCCGGTTGGCTCCTTAAAAAGCTCGATATGCAGGATGGTTCCCTGACACAAGGTGGCACCAGTGCCACGTCGGGCGGTTTTCGTAGTACAAAGTGCGTCCTAAAATTTGCCATCCTGAAGAGGGGCAGTTGAGTTTTGTTTACCAGAGTAAAGGGCCGTGGTTTGTTTTTCCGGGCATATGGCTGAGAGTGGCCGGCTGGCCCCTGAAAATCCACGATACGCAGGATGGTTCCCAGACCAGAGGTGTCACCAGTGCCAAGTCGGGCTGGTTTGATAGTACTAAATAGCTCCTGCAATCTGCCATGCAGAAACGGGGCAGCTTACTTTTGTTTGCCAGGGAAACGGGCCGAGGTTTGTGTCTGGGGGCCTATGGCTGGGAGTGACCGGCTGGCTCCTGAAAAGCTACGATAGGCAGGATGGTGACCAGACCCATGGTGGCACCAGTGCCAAGTTGGGCTGGTTTGATAGTACCAAGTGGCTCCTGCAATCTGCCATCAAAAAGTTGGCAGGCGAGTTTTGTTTTCCAGGGAAAAGCGCCGTTGTTTGTGTTTGGGGGCCTGTGGCTGGGAGTGGCCAGCTGGCTCCTTAGACCCCACGATACGGAGGATGGTTCCCAGACCTGAGGTGGCACCAGTGCCAAGTTGGGCTGGTTTGATGGTGCAAAGTGGCTCCTGCAATCTGCCATGCAGAAGCGGGGTCGCTTACTTGTGTTTGCCAGGGAAACGGGCCGAAATATTTGTCTACGGGCCTCTGGCTGGGGGTGGCTGGCTGGCACCTGAAAAGCTACGATAGGCAGGATGGTGACCAGACCCATGGTGGCACCAGTGCCAAGTTGGGCTGGTTTGATAGTACCAAGTGGCTCCTGCAATCTGCCATCAAATGTTTGGCAGGCGAGTTTTGTTTTCCAGGGAAAAGCACCGTTGTGTGTGTTTTGGGGCCTGTGGCTGGGAGTGGCCAGCTGGCTCCTTAGAATCCACGATACGCAGGATGGTTCCCAGACCCAAGGTGGCACCAGTGCCAAGTCGGGCTGGTTTGTTAGTACCAAGTGGTTCCTGCAATCTGCCATCCAGAAGCGGGGCAGCTGAATTTTGTTTGCCAGAGAAAAAGGCTGTTGTTTGTGTTTCGGGGCCTGTGGATGGCAGTGGCCGGCTGGCTCCCGAAAATCCATGATACGCAGCATGGTTCCCAGATCCAAGGTGGCACCAGTGCCAAGTAGGGCTGGTTTCTTAGTACCCAGTGGCTCCTGCAATCTGCCATCCAGAAGAGGGGCTGTTGAGTTTTGTTTTCCAGAGAAAACGGCCGTGGTTTTTGTTTGGGGCCTATGGCTGAGAGTGACCGGCTGGCCCCTGAAAATCCACGATAGGAAGGATGGTTCCCAGATCCAAGGTGGCAGCAGTGCCATGTTGTGCTGGTGTGATAGTCGCAAGGGGCTCCTGCAATCTGCCATCCAGAAGCGGGGCAGCTGAATTTTGTTTGCCAGAGAAAAAGGCTGTGGTTTGTGTTTGGGGGCCTGTGGCTGGGAGTGGCCGGCTGGCTCCTGAAAATCCATGATACGCAGCATGGTTCCCAGACCCAAGGTGGCACCAGTGCCAAGTGGGGCTGGTTTCACAGTGTCAAGTGCCTCCTGCAATCTCCCATCCAGAAGTGGGGCAGCTGAGTTTTGTTTGCCTGTGAAACGGGCCGTTGTTTTTGATTGGGGTCTGTGGCCGAGAGTGTTCGGCTGGCTCCTGACAACCCACAATACGCAGGATGGTTCCCAGACCCAAGGTGGCACCAGTGCCAAGTCGGGCTGGTTTGATAGTACCAAGTGGCTCCTGCAATCTGCCATCCAGAAGCGGTGCAGTTGAGTTTTGTTTGCCAGAGAAAAGGGCCGTGGGTTGTGTTTGGGGGCATATGGCTGGGAGTGGCCGGCTGTCTCATTAAAAAGATCGATACGCAGGATGGTTCCCAGACCCAAGGTGGCACCAGTGCCAAGTCGGGCTGTTTTTATAGTACCAAGTGCGTCCTGCAATTTGCCATCCAGAAGAGGGGCAGTGGAGTTTTGTTTGCCAGAGAATAGCGCCGTTGTTTGTGTTTGGGGGCTTGTGGCTGGGAGTGGCCGACTGGCGCCTTAGAATCTGTGTTACGCAGCATGGTTCCCAGACCAGAGGTGGCACCAGTGCCAAGTTGGGCTGGTTTGATAGTACCAAGGGGCTCCTGCAATCTGCCATCCAGAAGCGGGGCAGCTTACTTTTGTTTGCCAGGGTAACGGGCCGAGGTTTGTGACTGGGGACCTATGGCTGGGAGTGACCGGCTGGCTCCTGGAAAGCTACAATAGGCAGGATGGGGACCAGACCGAAGGTGGCACCAGTGCCAAGTTGGGCTGGTTTGATAGTACCAAGTGGCTCCTGCAATCTGCCATCAAAAAGTCGGCAAGCGAGTTTTGTTTTCCAGGGAAAAGCGCCGTTGTTTGTATTTGGGGGCCTGTGGCTGGGAGTGGCTGGCTGGCTCCTTTGAACCCACGATACGCAGGATGGTTCCCAGACCCAAGGTGGCACCAGTGCCAAGTCGGGCTGGTTTGATACTACCAAGTGCGTCCTGCAATCTGCCATCCAGAAGCGGGGCAGCTTAATTTTGTTTGCCAGGGAAACGGGCCGTGGGTTTTGTTTGGGGGCCTATGGCTGAGAGTGGCCGGCTGGCTCCTGAAAATCCACGCTAGGCAGCATGGTTCCCAGATGCAAGTTGGCACCAGTGCCAAGTCGGGCTGGTTTGATGGTGCAAAGTGGCTCCTGCAATCTGCCATCCAGAAGCGGGGCAGCTGAATTTTGTTTGCCAGAGAAAAATTCCGTGGATTGTTTTTGGGGGCATATTGCTTGGAGTGGCCGGCTGGCTCCTTAAAATGCTCTATACGCATGATGGTTCCCAGGCCCAAGGTGTCACCACTACCAAGTCGGCCTGCGGTTTTAGTATCAAGTTCATCCTGCAATTTGCCATCCAGAAGAGGGGCAGTTGAGTTTTGTTTGCCAGAGAAACGGGCCGAGGTTTCTGTTTGGGGACATATGGCTGAGAGTGGCCGGCTGGCCCCTGAATATCCACGATACACAGCATGGTTCCCAGATCCAAGGTGGCACCAGTGCCAAGTTGGGCTGGTTTGATAGTACCAAGTGTCTCCTGCAATCTGCCATCCAGAAGCGGGGCAGCTTACTTTTGTTTGCCAGAGAAATAGGCCTAGGTTTTTGTTTGGGGGCCTGTGGCTAGGAGTGGCCGGCTGGCTCCTAAGAATCCACGATACGCAGGATGTTTCCCAGACCCAAGGTGGCACCAGTTGCAAGTCGGGCTGGTTTGATAGTACCAAGTGGCTCCTGCAACTCCATCAAAAAGTTGGCAGGCGTGTTTTGTTTTCCAGGCAACAGCGCCGTTGATTTTGTTTGGGGGCCTGTGGCTGGCAGTGGCCGGCTGGCTCCTTAGAATCCACGATACGCAGGATGGTTCCCAGACCCAAGGTGGCACCAGTGCCAAGTCGGGCTGGTTTGATTACACCAAGTGGCTCCTGCAATCTGCCATCCAGAAGTGAGGCAGCTAAGTTTTGTTTGCCAGAAAAAAGGGCCGTGGTTTTTGTAGGGGCCTGTGGCTGGGAGTAGCCGGCTGGCTCCTTAGAATCCACGATAGGCAGGATGGTTCCCAGACCCAAGGTGGCACCAGTGCCAAGTTGGGCTGGTTTGATAGTACCAAGTGGCTCCTGCAAACTGCCATCCAGAAGCGGGGCAGCTGAGTTTTGTTTGCCAGGGAAATGGGCCGTTGATTGTGTTTGGGAGCCTGTGGCTGGGAGTGTTCGGCTGGTTCCTGAATATGTACGATACGCAGGATTGTTCCGAGATCCAAGTTGGCAGCAGTGCCATGTTGTGCTGGTGTGATAGTCCCAAGTGGCTCCTGCAATCTGCCATCCAGAAGTGGGGCAGTTGATTTTTGTTTGCCAGAGAAAAGGTCCGTGGTTTGTTTTTGGGGGCATATGGCTGAGAGTGGCTGGCTGGCCCCTGAAAATCCACGATACACAGGATGGTTCCCAGATCCAAGGTGGCACCTGTGCCAAGTCGGGCTGATTTGATAGTACTAAGTAGCTCCTGCAATCTGCCATGCAGAAGCGGGGCAGCTTACTTTTGTTTGCCAGGGAAACGGGCCGAGGTTTGTGTCTCGGGGCCTATGGCTGAGAGTGACCGGCTGGCTCCTGAAAAGCTACAATAGGCAGGATGGTGACCAGACCCATGGTGGCACCAGTGCCAAGTTGGGCTGGTTTGATAGTACCAAGTGGTTCCTGCAATCTGCCATCCAGAAGCAGGGCAGCTGAGTTTTGTTTGCCAGAGAAAAGGGCCTTGGTTTGTGTTTGGGGGCATATGGCTGGGTGTGGCCAGCTGGCTCCTTAAAATGCACGATATGCAACATGGCTCCCAGACCCAAGGTGGCACCAGTGCCAAGTTGGGCTGGTTTGATAGTACCAAGTGGCTCCTGCAATCTTCCATGATCACGTGGAGAAATACTTTCTGGTTTCAGCCATATGCTCTTTCTTCTCTCCCTCAACTTCTCTATCACCTCTCATCTGGTTCACATGCGCTGTCTTCAAGGTCCACAGGCTACTTTTCACAGAATCTTCTGGCCTGATGAAGTAAGAATGATGAATAGAACAGAGCTGGGATCTATTTTCCAGTTTGGATAAAATGCATTCTGCAGACAAATCCAAGGAGAACGGGCTGCCCCGATGCCCAGAAAATCTTTCACTCCTGCTAGTGTTCTACGTCAACCGCAACTTAGTCTGAAAGAAAAGCTTTTTCTCTGAGAGCATCTGAGAGGTTTGCATGAAGCACTGATATCTGACATATGCAATTTTGAATAGGAGAGGAAAAAGAAAATGGCAAGGAGTTTTTAATTTTAGTGGTTTCAATTTTAATTTCCCTGCACTTTTTCAAAACTTGTCAGCTCAAATGCCCATCAACATCTTTTAGTCATCTGTAAGTCAGTATTCATATAAAATGTGCTTCAAATCCAAAGAATTTCAAATTTGCACTCCAAGCTTCTATGCCTAGATTTATGATTTCCTACACATATTAGATGAAAGGAAGGCCTTTTTTACTGTGGGAGTGCTGGAACACTGGAACAGGTTGCCCAGAGAAGTTGTGGGTGTCCCATCCCTGAAAGTATTCAAGGTCACCTTGGACGGGGCTTGGAGCAGCAACAAAGGAGAAGCTTGATGGTAGAGAAACAAAGTTGGACTATAGAAGAAACTCGGATTGAAGTATAGGATCAAGTTTTCTCTCAGCTCTTGGGGTAAATTCAAAGTTGTACAAAATGACATTTATCTGTGCTATTCACTACTGTAACAGAAAGTTTCATGAAAACTGTACAGAAGATAGTAAATTTTAAAAGAGATAAGAATTACAGCATAAAATCCATGGGATAGGTTACAACATGAGACACTCTCTAAGAGAAAATCTCTTTGTTTCAGCACTTCATCGGGGTAAGATTTCATGAAGTGCCAAAGAAGGCGGCAAAATATCATTCGGGACATTATTTACTGGAATTCAGCCTGGCCATTAGTAGGAACTGCCTTTGAACATATCATGTAGATATACCACACACACTTTCCCTTCACTGAAAAATTACTGTTTACAACAAATAAGCAATTGACGATCAAAATTGATTGAAAGCATCTTAAACATGTCAAGTATTTCATTGTAGATGATCTGTGATCCAAATGCTTCTTCCACCTTCGAGAGGGACAGAAGAATTCTTCCATATCATGATGGTTTAAAATTGTATCAACCAATGTTTTCTGCTGAAAAGATATCATCTATTTTTTTCTATTTTTGGAAGAAAATATTCCTAGACATACAACAGGTGAGAACTAAGTAATTTTAAAGAAACAAATGAAATGAAAATATTCTGTAAATAGAATGAAATGAAAAGCTGTGTTTTAAATAGGAGCTAAATATTAAACAGAATTTTTGTACCAGGCATTTGAATTACTGCACCAGCTCTTTTGCCCATCAAGAGAGGCATTTAGCATTTCAGTCTTTTCCAAGGTGTTCATGATCTGCTATGCTGATCTCTGTGTGTGCCTAGGTGTGTGTGGAGGGGGGGGCATATGAAGGGGAGTGTGTATGTTTGCTTTACAATTGTTGTGGCAGATTCATGCCTCAGCTCCACATTTTGTTTTAAAAAGGTCACACCGAGTGGATATGAAGTTTACTATCAACAAGAGATCGATTCCCAAATCATCCATTTGACTCTCCCTTATAAATCATGTGCTTTGTTGCATATTTTATCAAATATACTTTCAAGCCAGATGGAGGAAGGAGGATGTGGGAATCCCTCCACCATCTTGCAACTTTTATGTAAGTAGGTTTTCAAGAAAATCATCATTTCTCTTTTAAATATGTCTGGAACAGGCATGATGGTAGTGTCAACCTGTTGGAGTTTTTGTTGCTGGAAGAAGTTGTACAAAAGGATTGGTTTTTACATTGACCAGTTACTGAATCAAGCGCAGGAATACATTGGAAATTTAGCTGGGGGTTCCTTTTCCCAGCAGACCACTTCTAGAACGAGCTTGTACACTGAAGCTGACTCTTTTGCTCTCTTTTTGTTTCTTTCCTATTTTCTTGGCTTCTTTGCCACTATCTAGACAATTTTGGAACTTTGTTCCCAACTAAAATGGTTTCAATAGTCTGATTGTGATCATACATTTTTACAAGGAATTTTTAAAATCTTTCCTCGAGTCCAGAAAGTCAAGGACTTAGATCTTTTTCTTCCCTTATCAATATTGCCATGAAATTGATAAATAAAGACCAACTCTTTATTTTTGTTTTTAACCCACGTAGATAATTCCCATCCATTAATCCATTTTGTGGACCAATAGCTGCCATTCTGATGGAAGCTGTCACTTCTTAACAATAGGCATTCTGTGACTATGTTGACAGCACTTTGGGTGAAGATCCTAACTGGTCTTAGATATACATAGGGAGAAATTTGCTCAGCCAGTGTCAGTCTTAAGCATGCGTATCAGAAGATCTTTCTAGAGCTGGGAATTTTCCCATGAAAGGGATTCAGTTAGGGAAGAGACACTTGTGCCAGAGTTTTACATTCTTCTTGAACACTGCTTAAGGAACTTAGATGCCATGTCCATTTGGATCTCTGTCTGCACAGAACTTTGTCATGCCAGCGCTTTGAAATGCATCTTGAAGAGAATTCACTAGCACAGAATGAAAGAGAGTGGAAGGGGTTGGTGGGGCTAACCAGGCCCAACCCCCCTGCCTAAACCAGGATACCTAGAGCCTCTTGCCCAGGATTCTATCTGGGTGTACTTTTAATGTCTTCAAAGATCCAGGCTCCACAATCTTTCTGGGCAGTCTGTGCCGTGGTTCAGTCACCCTGACAGTAAAGAAACATTTACTGATGTTCAAAGGCAATCTCCTGTATTTCAGTGTGTGCCCACTGCCTCTTGTCTTTTCCCTCAGCATCACTGAAAAGACACTGATTCCCTCCCCTTTGCACTATTGCTTCCATATGTATGTGTGATGCCATGTAGAGGTATGTCAAAAACCTCCCTGAAGCCCAGGCAGATAATATTCCCTTCATCTACCAGTCAAGTTGATTCATCAGAGGAGTTTAAAGTGATGTTCAGCATGAAATTCCCCTGAAAAATCATGCTAACTACATTATTTGGTCATCTGTCATGTGCCTGGCAAGGATTTCCAGGAAGAGCTGCTTCATCAACTTCCTGGGGATAAAAAAGAGGCTGGCTGGTTTGTACTATGGCGAGTCCTCTTAATTGCCTTTTTTGAAGATGGGTGTCATTTGCTAACATCCACTCTTTAGCCTCTCTTGTCGTCTACATCTTAGCAAAACGCTTTTCCACTATGTCTGGCTAGGAAAAACTGTGCCAGCACAGAAAACATCTCCCATCGTGTTCTAGAAGTTGCACGGATGTCTGCCAAGTGTTTGGCAGGAAGAAAAGAAAAGTTGTCCAAAACAGCTTCCAATCGAATGTTCATGTGATTGGAAAAGTCAGGAGAGTGCAAAGGTACTGTTTTCTATCAGTTGGCAAGGTGCGCACACAATCTCAGTGTTGTACAGCTTGCTTCTTCACCTTCCCGAAGCTGCCGCTCTCGCCGCCTCCCGGAACCGAAGAAGCGGCTTCTTCGCGCAAAGACGATTGTGCCGCTCACAGTGCTCTCCTTAGCGCGGCTTCTGCCGAAAGACGCCCGGCAGCGGCTCTTACCTCCGGAGAGCATCCTACCTTCGTCTTTAGCTCCTCTTCTCATCTACACCTCGGCAAAAAGCTTTTCCACTATGTCTGGCTAGGAAAAACTGTGCCAGCACAGAAAACATCTCCCATCGTGTTCTAGAAGTTGCACGGATGTCTGCCAAGTGTTTGGCAGGAAGAAAAGAAAAGTTGTCCAAAACAGCTTCCAATCGAATGTTCCTGTGATTGGAAAAGTCAGGAGAGTGCAAAGGTACTGTTTTCTATCAGTTGGCAAGGTGCGCACACAATCCCAGTGTTGTACAGCTTGCTTCTTCACCTTCCCGAAGCTGCCGCTCTCGCCGGCTGCCGGAGCCCAAGAAGCGGCTTCTTCGCGCAAAGACGATTGTGCCGCTCACAGTGCTCTCCTTAGCGCGGCTTCTGCCGAAAGATGCCCGGCAGCGGCTCTTACCTCCGGAGAGCATCCTACCTTCGTCTTTCGCGTCTTTTGTAGTCTACATCTCAGCAAAATGCTTCTCCACTATGTCTGGCTAGGAAAAACTGTGCCAGCACAGAAAACATCTCCCATCGTGTTCTAGAAGTTGCACGGATGTCTGCCAAGTGTTTGGCAGGAAGAAAAGAAAAGTTGTCCAAAACAGCTTCCAATCGAATGTTCCTGTGATTGGAAAAGTCAGGAGAGTGCAAAGGTACTGTTTTCTATCAGTTGGCAAGGTGCGCACACAATCCCAGTGTTGTACAGCTTGCTTCTTCACCTTCCCGAAGCTGCCGCTCTCGCCGGCTCCCGGAACCGAAGAAGCGGCTTCTTCGCGCAAAGACGATTGTGCCGCTCACAGGGCTCTCCTTAGCGCGGCTTCTGCCGAAAGACGCCCGGCAGCGGCTCTTACCTCCGGAGAGCATCCTACCTTCGTCTTTCGCGTCTTTTGTAGTCTACATCTTAGCAAAACGCTTTTCCACTATGTCTGGCTAGGAAAAACTGTGCCAGCACAGAAAACATCTCCCATCGTGTTCTAGAAGTTGCACGGATGTCTGCCAAGTGTTTGGCAGGAAGAAAAGAAAAGTTGTCCAAAACAGCTTCCAATCGAATGTTCCTGTGATTGGAAAAGTCAGGAGAGTGCAAAGGTACTGTTTTCTATCAGTTGGCAAGGTGCGCACACAATCCCAGTGTTGTACAGCTTGCTTCTTCACCTTCCCGAACCTGCCGCTCTCGCCGGCTGCCGGAGCCCAAGAAGCGGCTTCTTCGCGCAAAGACGATTGTGCCGCTCACAGGGCTCTCCTTAGCGCGGCTTCTGCCGAAAGACGCCCGGCAGCGGCTCTTACCTCCGGAGAGCATCCTACCTTCGTCTTTCGCGTCTTATGTAGTCTACACCTCGGCAAAAAGCTTTTCCACTATGTCTGGCTAGGAAAAACTGTGCCAGCACAGAAAACATCTCCCATCGTGTTCTAGAAGTTGCACGGATGTCTGCCAAGTGTTTGGACGGAAGAAAAGTAAAGTTGTCCAAAACAGCTTCCAATCGAATGTTCCTGTGATTGGAAAAGTCAGGAGAGTGCAAAGGTACTGTTTTCTATCAGTTGGCAAGGTGCGCACACAATCCCAGTGTTGTACAGCTTGCTTCTTCACCTTCCCAAAGCTGCCGCTCTCGCCGGCTGCCGGAGCCCAAGAAGCGGCTTCTTCGCGCAAAGACGATTGTGCCGCTCACAGTGCTCTCCTTAGCGCGGCTTCTGCCGAAAGACGCCCGGCAGCGGCTCTTACCTCCGGAGAGCATCCTACCTTCGTCTTTCGAGTCTTTTGTAGTCTACATCTTAGCAAAACGCTTTTCCACTATGTCAGGCTAGGAAATACTGTGCCAGCACAGAAAACATCTCCCATCGTGTTCTAGAAGTTGCACGGATGTCTGCCAAGTGTTTGGCAGGAAGAAAAGAAAAGTTGTCCAAAACAGCTTCCAATCGAATGTTCCTGTGATTGGAAAAGTCAGGAGAGTGCAAAGGTACTGTTTTCTATCAGTTGGCAAGGTGCGCACACAATCCCAGTGTTGTACAGCTTGCTTCTTCACCTTCCCGAAGCTGCCGCTCTCACCGGCTCCCGGAACCGAAGAAGCGGCTTCTTCGCGCAAAGACGATTGTGCCGCTCACAGTGCTCTCCTTAGCGCGGCTTCTGCCGAAAGACGCCCGGCAGCGGCTCTTACCTCCGGAGAGCATCCTACCTTCGTCTTTCGCGTCTTTTGTAGTCTACATCTTAGCAAAACGCTTTTCCACTATGTCTGGCTAGGAAAAACTGTGCCAGCACAGAAAACATCTCCCATCGTTTTCTAGAAGTTGCAGAGATTTCTGCCAAGTGTTTGGCAGGAAGAAAAGAAAAGTTGTCCAAAACAGCTTCCAATCGAATGTTCCTGTGATTGGAAAAGTCAGGAGAGTGCAAAGGTACTGTTTTCTATCAGTTGGCAAGGTGCGCACACAATCCCAGTGTTGTACAGCTTGCTTTTTCACCATCCCGAAGCTGCCACTCTCAGGAGGTAAGAGCCGCTGCCGGGCGTCTTTCGGCAGAAGCCGCCCTTAGGAGTGCACTGTGAGCGGCACAATCGTCTTTGCGCGAAGAAGCCGCTTCTTGGGCTCCGGCAGCCGGCGAGAGCGGCAGCTTTGGGAAGGTGAAGAAGCAAGCTGTACAACACTGGGATTGTGTGCGCACCTTGCCAACTGATAGAAAACAGTACCTTTGCACTCTCCTGACTTTTCCAATCACAGGAACATTCGATTGGAAGCTGTTTTGGACAACTTTTCTTTTCTTCCTGCCAAACACTTGGCAGACATCCGTGCAACTTCTAGAACACGATGGGAGATGTTTTCTGTGCTGGCACAGTTTTTCCTAGCCAGACATAGTGGAAAAGCTTTTTGCCGAGGTGTAGACTACATAAGACGCGAAAGACGAAGGTAGGATGCTCTCCGGAGGTAAGAGCCGCTGCCGGGCGTCTTTCGGCAGAAGCCGCGCTAAGGAGAGCACTGTGAGCGGCACAATCGTCTTTGCGCGAAGAAGCCGCTTCTTGGGCTCCGGCAGCCGGCGAGAGCGGCAGCTTCGGGAAGGTGAAGAAGCAAGCTGTACAACACTGGGATTGTGTGCGCACCTTGCCAACTGATAGAAAACAGTACCTTTGCACTCTCCTGACTTTTCCAATCACAGGAACATTCGATTGGAAGCTGTTTTGGACAACTTTTCTTTTCTTCCTGCCAAACACTTGGCAGACATCCGTGCAACTTCTAGAACACGATGGGAGATGTTTTCTGTGCTGGCACAGTTTTTCCTAGCCAGACATAGTGGAAAAGCTTTTTGCCGAGGTGTAGACTACAAAAGACGCGAAAGACGAAGGTAGGATGCTCTCCGGAGGTAAGAGCCGCTGCCGGGCGTCTTTCGGCAGAAGCCGCGCTAAGGAGAGCCCTGTGAGCGGCACAATCGTCTTTGCGCGAAGAAGCCGCTTCTTCGGCTCCGGCAGCCGGCGAGAGCGGCAGCTTCGGGAAGGTGAAGAAGCAAGCTGTACAACACTGGGATTGTGTGCGCACCTTGCCAACTGATAGAAAACAGTACCTTTGCACTCTCCTGACTTTTCCAATCACAGGAACATTCGATTGGAAGCTGTTTTGGACAACTTTTCTTTTCTTCCTGCCAAACACTTGGCAGACATCCGTGCAACTTCTAGAACACGATGGGAGATGTTTTCTGTGCTGGCACAGTTTTTCCTAGCCAGACATAGTGGAAAAGCGTTTTGCTAAGATGTAGACGACAAGAGAGGCTAAAGAGTGGATGTTAGCAAATGACACCCATCTTCAAAAAAGGCAATTAAGAGGACTCGCCATAGTACAAACCAGCCAGCCTCTTTTTTATCCCCAGGAAGTTGATGAAGCAGCTCTTCCTGGAAATCCTTGCCAGGCACATGAAAGATGACCAAATAATGTAGTTAGCATGATTTTTCAGGGGAATTTCATGCTGAACATCACTTTAAACTCCTCTGATGAATCAACTTGACTGGTAGATGAAGGGAATATTATCTGCCTGGGCTTCAGGGAGGTTTTTGACATACCTCTACATGGCATCACACATACATATGGAAGCAATAGTGCAAAGGGGAGGGAATCAGTGTCTTTTCAGTGATGCTGAGGGAAAAGACAAGAGGCAGTGGGCACACACTGAAATACAGGAGATTGCCTTTGAACATCAGTAAATGTTTCTTTACTGTCAGGGTGACTGAACCACGGCACAGACTGCCCAGAAAGATTGTGGAGCCTGGATCTTTGAAGACATTAAAAGTACACCCAGATAGAATCCTGGGCAAGAGGCTCTAGGTATCCTGGTTTAGGCAGGGGGGTTGGGCCTGGTTAGCCCCACCAACCCCTTCCACTCTCTTTCATTCTGTGCTAGTGAATTCTCTTCAAGATGCATTTCAAAGCACTGGCATGACAAAGTTCTGTGCAGACAGAGATCCAAATGGACATGGCATCTAAGTTCCTTAAGCAGTGTTCAAGAAGAATGTAAAACTCTGGCACAAGTGTCTCTTCCCTAACTGAATCCCTTTCATGGGAAAATTCCCAGCTCTAGAAAGATCTTCTGATACGCATGCTTAAGACTGACACTGGCTGAGCAAATTTCTCCCTATGTATATCTAAGACCAGTTAGGATCTTCACCCAAAGTGCTGTCAACATAGTCACAGAATGCCTATTGTTAAGAAGTGACAGCTTCCATCAGAATGGCAGCTATTGGTCCACAAAATGGATTAATGGATGGGAATTATCTACGTGGGTTAAAAACAAAAATAAAGAGTTGGTCTTTATTTATCAATTTCATGGCAATATTGATAAGGGAAGAAAAAGATCTAAGTCCTTGACTTTCTGGACTCGAGGAAAGATTTTAAAAATTCCTTGTAAAAATGTATGATCACAATCAGACTATTGAAACCATTTTAGTTGGGAACAAAGTTCCAAAATTGTCTAGATAGTGGCAAAGAAGCCAAGAAAATAGGAAAGAAACAAAAAGAGAGCAAAAGAGTCAGCTTCAGTGTACAAGCTCGTTCTAGAAGTAGTCTGCTGGGAAAAGGAACCCCCAGCTAAATTTCCAATGTATTCCTGCGCTTGATTCAGTAACTGGTCAATGTAAAAACCAATCCTTTTGTACAACTTCTTCCAGCAACAAAAACTCCAACAGGTTGACACTACCATCATGCCTGTTCCAGACATATTTAAAAGAGAAATGATGATTTTCTTGAAAACCTACTTACATAAAAGTTGCAAGATGGTGGAGGGATTCCCACATCCTCCTTCCTCCATCTGGCTTGAAAGTATATTTGATAAAATATGCAACAAAGCACATGATTTATAAGGGAGAGTCAAATGGATGATTTGGGAATCGATCTCTTGTTGATAGTAAACTTCATATCCACTCGGTGTGACCTTTTTAAAACAAAATGTGGAGCTGAGGCATGAATCTGCCACAACAATTGTAAAGCAAACATACACACTCCCCTTCATATGCCCCCCCCTCCACACACACCTAGGCACACACAGAGATCAGCATAGCAGATCATGAACACCTTGGAAAAGACTGAAATGCTAAATGCCTCTCTTGATGGGCAAAAGAGCTGGTGCAGTAATTCAAATGCCTGGTACAAAAATTCTGTTTAATATTTAGCTCCTATTTAAAACACAGCTTTTCATTTCATTCTATTTACAGAATATTTTCATTTCATTTGTTTCTTTAAAATTACTTAGTTCTCACCTGTTGTATGTCTAGGAATATTTTCTTCCAAAAATAGAAAAAAATAGATGATATCTTTTCAGCAGAAAACATTGGTTGATACAATTTTAAACCATCATGATATGGAAGAATTCTTCTGTCCCTCTCGAAGGTGGAAGAAGCATTTGGATCACAGATCATCTACAATGAAATACTTGACATGTTTAAGATGCTTTCAATCAATTTTGATCGTCAATTGCTTATTTGTTGTAAACAGTAATTTTTCAGTGAAGGGAAAGCGTGTGTGGTATATCTACATGATATGTTCAAAGGCAGTTCCTACTAATGGCCAGGCTGAATTCCAGTAAATAATGTCCCGAATGATATTTTGCCGCCTTCTTTGGCACTTCATGAAATCTTACCCCGATGAAGTGCTGAAACACAGAGATTTTCTCTTAGAGAGTGTCTCATGTTGTAACCTATCCCATGGATTTTATGCTGTAATTCTTATCTCTTTTAAAATTTACTATCTTCTGTACAGTTTTCATGAAACTTTCTGTTACAGTAGTGAATAGCACAGATAAATGTCATTTTGTACAACTTTGAATTTACCCCAAGAGCTGAGAGAAAACTTGATCCTATACTTCAATCCGAGTTTCTTCTATAGTCCAACTTTGTTTCTCTACCATCAAGCTTCTCCTTTGTTGCTGCTCCAAGCCCCGTCCAAGGTGACCTTGAATACTTTCAGGGATGGGACACCCACAACTTCTCTGGGCAACCTGTTCCAGTGTTCCAGCACTCCCACAGTAAAAAAGGCCTTCCTTTCATCTAATATGTGTAGGAAATCATAAATCTAGGCATAGAAGCTTGGAGTGCAAATTTGAAATTCTTTGGATTTGAAGCACATTTTATATGAATACTGACTTACAGATGACTAAAAGATGTTGATGGGCATTTGAGCTGACAAGTTTTGAAAAAGTGCACGGAAATTAAAATTGAAACCACTAAAATTAAAAACTCCTTGCCATTTTCTTTTTCCTCTCCTATTCAAAATTGCATATGTCAGATATCAGTGCTTCATGCAAACCTCTCAGATGCTCTCAGAGAAAAAGCTTTTCTTTCAGACTAAGTTGCGGTTGACGTAGAACACTAGCAGGAGTGAAAGATTTTCTGGGCATTGGGGCAGCCCGTTCTCCTTGGATTTGTGTGCAGAATGCATTTTATCCAAACTGGAAAATAGATCCCAGCTCTGTTCTATTCATCATTCTTACTTCATCAGGCCAGAAGATTCTGTGAAAAGTAGCCTGTGGACCTTGAAGACAGCGCATGTGAACCAGATGAGAGGTGATAGAGAAGTTGAGGGAGAGAAGAAAGAGCATGAGGCTGAAACCAGAAAGTATTTCTCCACGTGATCATGGAAGATTGCAGGAGCCACTTGGTACTATCAAACCAGCCCGACTTGGCACTGGTGCCACTATGGGTCTGGGAGCCATGTTGCATATCGTGCATTTTAAGGAGCCAGCTGGCCACACCCAGCCATATGCCCCCAAACACAAACCAAGCCCTTTTCTCTGGCAAACAAAACTCAGCTGCCCTGCTTCTGGATGGCAGATTGCAGGAGCCACTTGGTACTATCAAACCAGCCCAACTTGGCACTGGTGCCACCATGGGTCTGGTCACCATCCTGCCTATTGTAGCTTTTCAGGAGCCAGCCGGTCACTCTCAGCCATTGGCCCCCAAACACAAACCTCGGCCCGTTTCCCTGGCAAACAAAAGTAAGCTGCCCCGCTTCTGGATGGCAGATTGCAGGAGCTACTTAGTACTATCAAATCAGCCCGACTTGGCACAGGTGCCACCTTGGATCTGGGAACCATCCTGTGTATCGTGGATTTTCAGGGGCCAGCCGGCCACTCTCAGCCATATGCCCCCAAACACAAACCACGGACCTTTTCTCTGGCAAACAAAAATCAGCTGCCCCACTTCTGGATGGCAGATTGCAGGAGCCACTTGGGACTATCACACCAGCACAACATGGCACTGCTGCCACCTTGGATCTGGGAACAATCCTGCGTATCGTACATATTCAGGAACCAGCCGAACACTCCCAGCCATATGCCCCCAAACACAAGCCTCGGCCCTTTTCTCTGGCAAACAAAACTCAACTGCCCCTCTTCTGGATGGCAAATTGCAGGACGCACTTCGTACTACAAAAAGAGCCCGACTTGGCAGTGGTGCCACCTTGGCTCTGGGAACCATCCTGCGTATCGAGCATTTTAAGGAGCCAGCCGGCAATTCCCAGCCGTATGCCCCAAAAAGAAACCACGGACCTTTTCTCTGGCAAAAAAAACTCAGCTGTCCCGCTTCTGGATGGCAGATTGCAGGAGTCACTTTGAACCATACAACCAGCCTTACTTGGCACTGGTGCCACCTTGGATCTGGGAACCATCCTGCCTATCGTTGATTTTCAGGGGCCAGCCGGCCACTCTCAGCCATAGGCCCCCAAACACAAACCACAGCCCTTTTCTCTAGCAAACAAAATTCAACTGCCCCGCTTCTGGATGGCAAATTGCAGGAGCCACTGGGTACTACAAAAACAGCCCGACTTGGCACTGGTGCCACCTTGCGTCTGGTTACCATGCGACGTATCGTGCATTTTAAGGAGCCAGGTGGCCACTCCCAGCCATATGCCCCCAAACACAACCCACGGCCCTTTTCTCTGGCAAACAAAACTCAGCTGCCCCGCTTCTGGATGGCAGATTGCAGGAGACACTTGGTACTATCAAACCAGCCCGACTTGGCATTGGTGCCACCTTTGGTCTGGGAACCATCCTGCGTATTGTGGATTGTCAGGAGACAGCCGACCACTCTCGGCCACAGACCCCAATCAAAAACAAAGGTCCGTTTCCCTGGCAAAAAAAACTCAGCTGCCCCGCTTCTGGATGGGAGATTGCAGGAGGCACTTTACACTGTCAAACGAGACCCACTTGGCACTGGTGCCACCTTGGGTCTGGGAACCATGCTGCGTATCGTGGATTTTCAGGAGCCAGCCGGCCACTGCCAGCCACAGGCCCCCAAACACAAACCACAGCCTTTTTCTCTGGCAAACAAAACTCAGCTGCCCCGCTTCTGGATGGCAGATTGCAGGAGCCACTTGGTACTATCAAACCAGCCCGACTTGGCACTGGTGCCACCTTGGGTCTGGGAACCATCCTGCCTATCGTGGATTTTAAGGAGCCAGCCGGCTACTCCCAGCCACAGGCCCCCAACAAAAACCACGGCCCTTTTTTCTGGCAAACAAAACTTAGCTGCCTCACTTCTGGATGGCAGAATTCCGGAGCCACTTGGTACTATCAAACCAGCCCGACTTGGCACTGGTGCCACCTTGGGTCTGGGAACCATGCTGCGTATCGTGTGTTCTAAGGAGCCAGCCGGCCACTCCCAGCCACAGGCCCCCAAACAAAATCAACGGCGCTGTTCCCTGGAAAACAAAACACGCCTGCCAACTTTTTGATGGAGTTTGCAGGAGCCACTTGGTACTATCAAAACAGCCCAACTTGGCACTGGTGCCACCATGGGTCTGGGAAACATCCTGCGTATCGTGGATTCTTAGGAGCCAGCCGGCCACTCCTAGCCACAGGCCCCCAAACAAAAACCTAGGCCTATTTCTCTGGCAAACAAAAGTAAGCTGCCCCGCTTCTGGATGGCAGATTGCAGGAGACACTTGGGACTATCAAACCAGCCCAACTTGGCACTGGTGCCACCTCTGGTCTGGGAACCATCCTGCGCATCTTGTGTTCTAAGGAGCCAGCCGGCCACTCCCAGCCACAGTCCCCCAAACACAAACAACGGCGCTTTTCCCTGGAAAACAAAACTGGCCTGCCAACATTTTGATGGCAGATTGCAGGAGCCACTTGGTACCATCAAACCAGCCCAACTTGGCACTGGTGCCACCTTGGGTCTGGGAACCATCCTGCCTATTGTAGCTTTTCAGGAGCCAGCCTGTCACTCCTAGCCCTAGGCCCCCAGTCATAAACCTCGGCCCGTTTCCCTGGCACACAAAAGTAAGCTACCCCGCTTCAGGATGGCAGATTGCAGGAGCCACTTTTCACCATCAAACCAGCCCGACGTGGCACTGGTGCCACCTTGGGTCTGGGAACCATCCTGCGTATCGTGTGTTCTAAGGAGCCAGCCGGCCACTCCCAGCCACAGTCCCCCAAACACAAACAACGGTGCTTTTCCCTGGAAAACAAAACTGGCCTGCCAACTTTTTGATGGCAGATTGCAGGTGCTATTTAGTACTATCAAACCAGCCCGACTTGGCACTGGTGCCACCTCTGGTCTGGGAACCATCCTGCCTATCGTGGATTTTCAGGGGCCAGACGGCCACTCTCAGCCATATGCCCCCAAAAAAAAACCACGGCCCTTTTCTCTGATAAACAAAACTCAACTGCCCCTCTTCTGGATGGCAAATTTTAGGACGCACTTTGTACTACGAAAACCGCCCGACTTGGCACTGGTGCCACCTTGGGTCAGGGAACCATCCTGCCTATCGTAGCTTTTTAAGGAGCCAGCAGGCCACGCCCAGCCATATACCCCCAAAAACAAACCACGGACCATTTCTCTTGGAAACAAAAATCTGCTGCCCCGCGTCTGGATGGCAGATTGCAGGAGCCACTTTGCACCATCAAACAAGCCCGACTTGGCACTGGTGCCACCTTGGATCTGGGAACCATCCTGCCTATCATAGCTTTTCAGCAGCCAGCCGGTTACTCCCAACCATAGGCCCCCAGACACAAAGCTCTGCCCGTTTCCCTGGCAAACAAAAGTAAGCTACCCCGCTTCTGGATGGGAGATTGCAGGAGCCACTTGGTACTATCAAACCAGTCCGACTTGGCACTGGTGCCACCTTGGGTCTGGGAACCATCCTGCATATCGTGGATTCTAAGGAGCCAGGCGGCCACTCCCAGCCACAGGCCCCCAAACACAAACAACGGCGCTTTTCCCTGGAAAACAAAACTCGCCTGCCAAGTTTTTGATGGCAGATTGCAGGAGCCACTTGGTACTATCAAACCAGCCCAACTTGGCACTGGTGCCACCTCTGGTCTGGTCACCATCCTGCCTATCGTAGCTTTTCAGGAGCCAGCCGGTCACTCCCAGCCATAGGCCCCCAGACACAAACCTCGGCCCGTTTCCCTGGCAAACAAAAGTAAGCTGCCCCGCTTCTGGATGGCAGATTGCAGGAGCCACTTGGTACTATCAAACCAGCCCAACTTGGCACTGGTGCCACCTTGGGTTGGGAACCATCCGGCGTATCGTGTGTTGAAAGGAGCCAGCCGGCCACTCCCAGCCACAGGCCTCCAAACAAAAACAACGGCGCTTTTCCCTGGAAAACAAAACTCAACTCCCCTTCTTCTGGATGGAAAATTGCAGGACGCACTTGGTACTACAAAAACAGCCAAACTAGGCAATGGTGCCACCATGGATCTGGGAACCATCCTGCGTATCGAGCTTCTTAAGGAGCCAGCCGGCCACTCCCAGCCATATGCCCCCAAAAACAAACCACGGAACTTTACTCTGGCAAACAAAGATCCGCTGCCCCGCGTCAGGATGGCAGATTGCAGGAGCCACTTGGTACTATCAAACGAGCCCGACTTGGCCCTGGTGCCACCTTGAGTCTGGGAACCATCCTGCGTATTGTGGATTGTCAGTAGCCAGTCGACCATTCTCGGCCACAGACCCCAATCAAAAACAACGGCCGGTTCACAGGCAAAAGAACTCAGCTGCCCCGTTTCTGGATGGGAGATTGCATGAGGCACTTGACACTGTCAAACCAGCCCCACTTGGCACTGGTGCCATCTTGGGTCTGGGAACCATGCTGCGTATCATGGATTTTCAGGAGCCAGCCGTCCACTGCCAGCCACAGGCCCCCAAACACAAACCTCGGCCCGTTTCCCTGGCAAACAAAAGTAAGCTACCCCGCTTCTGGATGGCAGATTGCAGGAACCACTTGGTACTATCAAACCAGCCCGACTTGGCACTGGTGCCATCTTGGGTCTGGGAACCATCCTGCGTATCGTGGATTCTAAGGAGCCAGCCGGCCACTCCCAGCCACAGGCCCGCAAACACAAACAACGGCGCTTTTCTCTGGAAAATAAAACTCGCCTGCCAACGTTTTGATGGCAGATTGCAGGAGCCACTTGGTACTATCAAATCAGCCCAACTTGGCACTGGTGCCACCATGGGTCTGGTCACCATCCTGCCTATCGTAGCTTTTCAGGAGCCAGCCGGTCACTCCCAGCCATAGGCCTCCAGACAAAAACCTCGGCCCGTTTCCCAGGCAAAAAAAAGTAAGCTACCCCGCTACTGGATGGCAGATTGCAGGAGCCACTTTGCACCATCAAACTAGCCCGACTTGGCACTGGTGCCACCTCTGGTCTGGGAACAATGCTGCGTATCGTGGATTCTAAGGAGCCAGCCGGCCACTCCCAGCCACAGGCCCCCAAACACAAACAACGGCGCTTTTTCCTGGAAAACAAAACTCGCCTGCCAACTGTTTGATTGCAGATTGCAGGAGCCACTTGGTACTATCAAACCAGCCCAACTTGGCACTGGTGCCACCATGGGTCTGGTCACCATCCTGCCTATCGTAGCTTTTCAGGACCTAGCAGGTCACTCCCAGCCATAGGCCCCCAGACACAAAGCTCGGCCCGTTTCCCTGGCAAACAAAAGTAAGCTGCCCCGCTTCTGGATGGCAGATTGCAGGAACCACTTGGTATAATCAAACCAGCCCAACTCGGCACTGGTGCCACCTTGGGTCTGGGAACCATCCTGCGTATCGTGGATTCTAAGGAGCCAGCTGGCCACTCCCAGCCACAGGCCCCCAAACACAAACAACGGCGCTTTTCCCTGGAAAACAAAACTCGCCTGCCAACTTTTTGATGGCAGATTGCAGGAGCTACTTGGTACTATCAAATCAGCCCAACTGGGCACTGGTGCCACCTCTGGTCGGGTCACCATCCTGCCTATCGTAGCTTTTCAGGAGCCAGCCGGTCACTCCCAGCCATAGGCCCCCAGACAAAAACCTCGACCCGTTTCCCTGGCAAACAAAAGTAAGCTGCCCCGCTTCTGGATGGCAGATTGCAGGACGCACTTGGTACTATCAAACCAGCCCAACTTGGAAATGGTGCCACCTTGGGTCTGGGAACCATCCTGCGTATCGTGGATTCTAAGGAGCCAGCCGGTCACTCCCAGCCACAGGCCCCCAAATACAAACAACAGCGCTTTTCCCTGGAAAACAAAACTCGCCTGCCAACTTTTTGATGGCAGATTGCAGGAGCCACTTGGTACCATCAAACCAGCCCAACTTGGCACTGGTGCCACCTTGGGTCTGGGAACCATCCTGCCTATTGTAGCTTTTCAGGAGCCAGCCGGTCACTCCTAGCCCTAGGCCCCCAGTCATAAACCTCGGCCCGTTTCCCTGGCACACAAAAGTAAGCTACCCCGCTTCAGGATGGCAGATTGCAGGAGCCACTTTTCACCATCAAACCAGCCCGACGTGGCACTGGTGCCACCTTGGGTATGGGAACCATCCTGCGTATCGTGTGTTCTAAGGAGCCAGCCGGCCACTCCCAGCCACAGTCCCCCAAACAAAAACAACGGTGCTTTTCCTTGGAAAACAAAACTGGCCTGCCAACTTTTTGATGGCAGATTGCAGGTGCTAATTAGTACTATCAAACCAGCCCGACTTGGCACTGGTGCCACCTCTGGTCTGGGAACCATCCTGCGTATTCGTAGATTTTCAGGGGCCAGACGGACACTCTCAGCCATATGCCCCCAAAAAAAAACCACGGCCCTTTTCTCTGATAAACAAAACTCAACTGCCCCTCTTCTGGATGGCAAATTTTAGGACGCACTTTGTACTACGAAAACCGCCCGACTTGGCACTGGTGCCACCTTGGGTCAGGGAACCATCCTGCCTATCGTAGCTTTTTAAGGAGCCAGCAGGCCACGCCCAGCCATATACCCCCAAAAACAAACCACGGACCATTTCTCTTGGAAACAAAAATCTGCTGCCCCGCGTCTGGATGGCAGATTGCAGGAGCCACTTTGCACCATCAAACCAGCCCGACTTGGCACTGGTGCCACCTTGGATCTGGGAACCATCCTGCCTATCGTAGCTTTTCAGCAGCCAGCCGGTTACTCCAAACCATAGGCCCCCAGACACAAAGCTCTGCCCGTTTCCCTGGCAAACAAAAGTAAGCTACCCCGCTTCTGGATGGCAGATTGCAGGAGCCACTTGGTACTATCAAACCAGTCCGACTTGGCACTGGTGCCACCTTGGGTCTGGGAACCATTCTGCATATCGTGGATTCTAAGGAGCCAGCCGGCCACTCCCACCCACAGGCCCCCAAACACAAACAACGGCGCTTTTCAATGGAAAACAAAACTCGCCTGCCAAGTTTCTGATGGCAGATTGCAGGAGCCACTTGGTACTATCAAACCAGCCCAACATGGCACTGGTGCCACCATGGGTCTGTTCACCATCCTGCCTATCGTAGCTTTTCAGGAGCCAGCCGGTCACTCCCAGCCATAGGCCCCCAGTCACAAACCTCGGCCCGTTTCCCTGGCAAACAAAAGTAAGCTGCCCCGCTTCTGGATGGCAGATTGCAGGAGCCACTTGGTACTATCAAATCAGCCCAACTTGGCACTGGTGCCACCTTGGGTTGGGAACCATCCGGCGTATCGTGTGTTGAAATGAGCCAGCCGGCCACTCCCAGCCACAGGCCTCCAAACAAAAATAACGGCGCTTTTCCCTGGAAAACAAAACTCAACTGCCCTTCTTCTGGATGGAAAATTGCAGGACGCACTTGGTACTACAAAAACAGCCAAACTAGGCAATGGTGCCACCATGGATCTGGGAACCATCCTGCGTATCGAGCTTCTTAAGGAGCCAGCCGGCCACTCCCAGCCATATGCCCCCAAAAACAAACCACGGAACTTTACTCTGGCAAACAAAGATCCGCTGCCCCGCGTCAGGATGGCAGATTGCAGGAGCCACTTGGTACTATCAAACGAGCCCGACTTGGCCCTGGTGCCACCTTGAGTCTGGGAACCATCCTGCGTATTGTGGATTGTCAGTAGCCAGTCGACCATTCTCGGCCACAGACCCCAATCAAAAACAACGGCCGGTTCACAGGCAAAAGAACTCAGCTGCCCCGTTTCTGGATGGGAGATTGCATGAGGCACTTGACATTGTCAAACCAGCCCCACTTGGCACTGGTGCCATCTTGGGTCTGGGAACCATGCTGCGTATCATGGATTTTCAGGAGCCAGCTGGCCACTGCCAGCCACAGGCCCCCAAACGTAAACCTCGGCCCGTTTCCCTGGCAAACAAAAGTAATCTACCCCGCTTCTGGATGGCAGATTGCAGGAACCACTTGGTACTATCAAACCAGCCCGACTTGGCACTGGTGCCATCTTGGGTCTGGGAACCATCCTGCGTATCGTGGATTCTAAGGAGCCAGCCGGCCACTCCCAACCACAGGCCCGCAAACACAAACAACGGCGCTTTTCCCTGGAAAACAAAACTCGCCTGACAACGTTTTGATGGCAGATTGCAGGAGCCACTTGGTACTATCAAATCAGCCCAACTTGGCACTGGTGCCACCATGGGTCTGGTCACCATCCTGCCTATCGTAGCTTTTCAGGAGCCAGCCGGTCACTCCCAGCCATAGGCCTCCAGACAAAAACCTCGGCCCGTTTCCCTGGCAAAAAAAAGTAAGCTACCCCGCTACTGGATGGCAGATTGCAGGAGCCACTTTGCACCATCAAACTAGCCCGACTTGGAACTGGTGCCACCTCTGGTCTGGGAACAATGCTGCGTATCGTGGATTCTAAGGAGCCAGCCGGCCACTCCCAGCCACAGGCCCCCAAACACAAACAACGGCGCTTTTTCCTGGAAAACAAAACTCGCCTGCCAACATTTTGATGGCAGATTGCAGGAGCCACTTGGTACTATCAAACCAGCCCAACTTGGCACTGGTGCCACCATGGGTCTGGTCACCATCCTGCCTATGGTAGCTTTTCAGGAGCCAGCCGGTCACTCCCTGCCATAGGCCCCCAGACACAAACCTCGGCCCGTTACCCTGGCAAACAAAAGTAAGCTGCCCCGCTTCTGGATGGCAGATTGCAGGACGCACTTGGTACTATCAAACCAGCCCGACTTGGCACTGGAGCCACCTCAGGTCTGGGAACCATCCTGCGTATCGTGGATTCTAAGGAGCCAGCCGGCCACTCCCACCCACAGGCCCCCAAACACAAACAACGGCGCTTTTCCCTGGAAAACAAAACTCGCCTGCCAACATTTTGATGGCAGATTGCCGGAGCCACTTGGTACTATCAAACCAGCCCAAATTGGCACTGGTGCCACCATGGGTCTGGTCACCATCCTGCCTATCGTAGCTTTTCAGGAGCCAGCCAGTCACTCCCAGCCATAGCCCCCGAGACACAAACCTCGGCCCGTTTCCCTGGCAAAAAAAAGTAAGCTGCCCCGCTTCTGGATGGCAGATTGCAGGAGCCACTTTGCACCATCAAACTAGCCCGACTTGGCACTGGTGCCACCTCAGGTCTGGGAACCATCCTGCGTATCGTGGATTCTAAGGAGCCAGCCGGCCACTCCCAGCCACAGGCCCTCAAACACAAACAACGGCGCTTTTCCCTGGAAAACAAAACTCGCCTGCCAAATTTTGATGGCAGATTGCCGGAGCCACTTGGTACTATCAAACCAGCCCAACATGGCACTGGTGCCACCATGGGTCTGGTCACCATCCTGCCTATCGTAGATTTTCAGGACCTAGCCGGTCACTCCCAGCCATAGGCCCCCAGACACAAACCTCGGCCCGTTTCCGTGGCAAACAAAACTAAGCGGCGCCGCTTGTGGATGGCAGATTGCAGGACGCACTTGGTACTATCAAACCAGCCCAACTTGGCACTGGTGCCACCTCTGGTCTGGGAACCATCCTGCGTATCGTGGATTCTAAGGAGCCAGCCGGCCACTCCCAGCCACAGGCCCTCAAACACAAACAACGGCGCTTTTCCCTGGAAAACAAAAGTCGCCTGCCAACTTTTTGATGGCAGATTGCAGGAGCCACTTGGTACTATCAAACCAGCCCAACTTGGCACTGGTGCCACCATGGGTCTGGTCACCATCCTGCCTATCGTAGCTTTTCAGGAGCCAGCCGGTCACTCCCAGCCATAGGCCCCGAGACACAAAGCTCGGCCCGTTTCCATGGCAAAAAAAAGAAAGCTGCCCCGCTTCTGGATGGCAGATTGCCGGACGCACTTGGGACTATCAAACCAGCCCAACTTGGCACTGGTGCCACCTCTGGTCTGGGAACCATCCTGCGTATCGTGGATTCTAATTAGCCATCCGGCCACTCCCAGCCACAGGCCCCCAAACACAAACAACGACGCTTTTCCCTGGAAAAAAAAACTCGCCTCCCAAATTTTGATGACAGATTGCAGGAGCCACTTGGTGTTATCAAACCAGCCCAACTTGGCACTGGTGCCACCATGGGTCTGGTCACCATCCTGCACATCGTAGCTCTTGAGGAACCAGCCGGTCATTCCCAGCCATAGGCCCCCAGACACAAAGCTCGACCCGTTTCCGTGGCAAACAAAAGTAAGCTGCCCCGCTTCGGGATGGCAGATTGCAGGAGCCACTTGGTATAATCAAATCAGCCCAACTTGGCACTGGTGCCACCTCTGGTCTGGGAACCATCCTGCGTATCGTGGATTCTAAGGAGCCAGCCGGCCACTCCCAGCCACAGGCCCTCAAACACAAACAACGGCGCTTTTCCCTGGAAAACAAAACTCGCCTGCCAAATTTTGATGGCAGATTGCAGGAGCCACTTGGTACTATCAAACCAGCCCAACTTGGCACTGGTGCCACCATGGGTCTGGTCACCATCCTGCCTATGGTAGCTTTTCAGGAGCCATCCGGTCACTCCCAGCCATAGGCCCCCAGACACAAACCTCGGCCCGTTTCCCTGGCAAACAAAAGTAAGCTGCCCCGCTTCTGGATGGCAAATTGCAGGAACCACTTGGTATTATCAAACCAGCCCAACTTGGCACTGGTGCCACCTTGGGTCTGGATACCATGCTGCGTATCGTGGATTCTAAGGAGCCAGCCGGCCACTCGAGCCACAGGCCCCCAAACACAAACAACGGCACTTTTCCCTGGAAAACAAAACTCGCCTGCCAACTATTTCATGGCAGATTGCAGGAGACACTTGTTACTATCAAACCAGCCCTACTTGGCACTGGTGCCACCTCTGGTCTTGTCACCATCCTGCCTATCGTAGCTTTTCAGGAGCCAGCCGGTCACTCCCAGCCATAGGCCCCCAGTCACAAACCTCGGCCCGTTTCCCTGGCAAACAAAAGTAAGCTGCCCCGCTTCTGGATGGCAGATTGCAGGAGCCACTTGGTACTATCAAACCAGCCCGACTTGGCACTGGTGCCACCTCTGGTCGGGGAACCATCCTGCGTATCGTGGATTCTAAGGAGCCATCCGGCCATTCCACCCACAGGCCCCCAAACAAAAACAACGGCGCTTTTTCCTTGGAAACAAAAGTAAGCTGCCCCGCTTCTGGATGGCAGATTGCAGGAGCCACTTGGTACTATCAAACCAGCCCAACTTGGCACTGGTGCCACCATGGGTCTGGTCACCATCCTGCCTATCGTAGCTTTTCAGGAGCCAGCCGGTCACTCCAAGCCATAGGCCCCCAGACAAAAACCTCGGCCCGTTTCCCTGGCAAACAAAAGTAAGCTGCCCCGCTTCTGGATGGCAGATTGCAGGAACCACTTGGTACTATAAAACCAGCCCTACTTGGCACTGGTGCCACCTCTGGTCTGGGAACCATGCTGCGTATCGTGGATTCTAAGGAGCCAGCCGGCCACTCCCAGCCACAGGCCCCCAAACACAAACAACGGCGCTTTTCCCTGGAAAACAAAACTCGCCTGCCAACTTTTTGATGGCAGATTGCAGGAGCCACTTGGTACTATCAAACCAGCCCAACTTGGCACTGGTGCCACCATGGGTCTGGTCACCATCCTGCCTATCGTAGCTTTTCAGGAGCCAGCCGGTCACTCCCAGCCATAGGCCCCCAGACACAAAGCTCGGCCCGTTCCCTGGCAAACACAAGTAAGCTGCCCCGCTTCTGGACGGCAGATTGCAGGAATCACTTGGTACTATCAAACCAGCCCAACTTGGCACTGGTGCCACCTTGGGTCTGGGAACCATCCTGCGTATCGTGGATTCTAAGGAGCCAGCCGGTCACTCCCAGCCACAGGCCCCCAAACAAAAACAATGGCGCTTTTCCCTGGAAAACAAAACTCGCCTGCCAACTTTTTGATGGCAGATTGCAGGAGCCACTTGCTACTATCAAATCAGCCCAACTTGGCACTGGTGCCACCATGGGTCTGGTCACCATCCTGCCTATCGTAGCTTTTCAGGAGCCAGGTGGCCACTCCCAGCCATAGGCCCCCAGACACAAACCTCGGCCCCTTTCCCTGGCAAACAAAGTAAGCTGCCCCGCTTGTGGATGGCAGATTGCAGGACGCACTTGGTAGTATCAAACCAGCCCGACTTGGCACTGGTGCCACCTCTGGTCTGGGAACCATCCTGCTTATCGTGCATTCTAAGCAGCCAGCCGGCCACTCCCAGCCACAGGCCCCCAAACACAAACAACGGCGCTTTTCCCTGGAAAACAAAACTCGCCTGCCAACTTTTTGATGGCAGATTGCAGGAGCCACTTGGTACTATCAAACCAGCCCAACTTGGCACTGGTGCCACCATGGGTCTGGTCACCATCCTGCCTATCGTAGCTTTTCAGGAGCCAGCCAGTCACTCCCAGCCATAGGCCCCCAGACACAAACCTCGGCCCGTTTCCCTGGCAAACAAAAGTAAGCTGCCCCGCTTCTGGATGGCAGATTGCAGGAGCCACTTTGCACCATCAAACTAGCCCGACTTGGCACTGGTGCCACCTCAGGTCTGGGAACCATGCTGCATATCGTGGATTCAAATTAGCCAGCCGGTCACTCCCTGCCATAGGCCCCCAAACACAAACAACGGCGCTTTTCACTGGAAAACAAAACTCGCCTTCCAAATTTTGATGGCAGATTGCCGGAGCCACTTGGTACTATCAAACCAGCCCAACTTGACAGTGGTGCAACCATGGGTCTGGTCACCATCCTGCCTATCGTAGCTTTTCAGGAGCCAGCCGGTCACTCCCAGCCATAGGCCCCCAGACAAAAACCTCGGCCCGTTTCCCTGGCAAACAAAAGTAAGCTGCCCCGCTTCTGGATGGCAGATTGCAGGACGCACTTGGTAGTATCAAACCAGCCCGACTTGGCACTGGTGCCACCTCTGGTCTGGGAACCATCCTGCGTATCGTGGATTCTAAGGAGCCAGCCGGCCACTCCCTGCCACAGGCACCCAAACACAAACAACGGCGCTTTTCCCTGGAAACCAAAACTCGCCTGCCAACTTTTTGATTGCGGATTGCAGGAGCCACTTGGTACTATCAAACCAGCCCAACTTGGCACTGGTGCCACCATGGATGTGGTCACCATCCTGCCTATCGTAGCTTTTCAGGACCTAGCAGGTCACTCCCAGCCATAGGCGCCCAGACACAAAGCTCGGCCCGTTTCCCTGGCAAACAAAAGTAAGCTGCCCCGCTTCTGGATGGCAGATTGCAGGAACCACTTGGTACTATAAAACCAGCCCGACTTGGCATTGGTGCCACCTCTGGTCTGGGAACCATCCTGCGTATCGTGGATTCTAAGGAGCCAGCCGGTCACTCCCAGCCACAGGCCCCCAAACACAAACAACAGCGCTTTTCCCTGGAAAACAAAACTCGCCTGCCAACATTTTGATGGCAGATTGCAGGAGCCACGTGGTACTATCAAATCAGCCCAACATGGCACTGGTGCCACCATGGGTCTGGTCACCATCCTGCCTATCGTAGCTGTTCAGGCGCCACCCGGTCACTCCCAGCCATAGGCCCCCAGAGAAAAACCTCGGACCGTTTCCCTGGCAAACAAAAGTAAGCTACCCCGCTTCTGGATGGCAGATTGCAGGAGCCACTTTGCACCATCAAACTGGCCCGACTTGTCACTGGTGCCACCTCAAGTCTGGGAACCATCCTGCGTATCGTGGATTCCAATTAGCAAGCCGGCCACTCCCACCCACAGGCCCCCAAACACAAACAACGGCGCTTTTCCCTGGAAAACAAAACTCGCCTTCCAAAAATTTGATGGCAGATTGCAGGAGCCACTTGGTACTATCAAACCAGCCCAACTTGGCACTGGTGCCACCATGGGTCTGGTCACCATCCTGCCTATCGTAGCTTTTCAGGAGCCAGCCGGTCACTCCCAGCCATAGGCCCCCAGACACAAAGCTCGGCCCGTTCCCTGGCAAACACAAGTAAGCTGTCCCGCTTCTGGATGGCAGATTGCAGGATCCACTAGGTATTATCAAACCAGCCCAACTTGGCACTGGTGCCACCATGGGTCTGGTCACCATCCTGCCTATCGTAGCTTTTCAGGAGCCAGCCGGCCACTCCCTGCCACAGGCCCCCAAACACAAACAACGGCGCTTTTCCCTGGAAAACAAAACTCGCCTGCCAAGTTTTTGATGGCAGATTGCAGGAGCTATTTAGTACTATCAAACCAGCCCGACTTGGCACTGATGCCACCATGGGTCTGGTCACCATCCTGCCTATCGTAGCTTTTCAGGAGCCAGCCGGTCACTCCCAGCCATAGGCCCCCAGACACAAACCTCGGCCCGTTTCCCTGGCAAACAAAAGTAAGCTACCCCGCTTCTGGATGGCAGATTGCAGGAGCCACTTGGTACTATCAAACCAGCCCGACTTGGCACTGGTGCCACCTCAGGTCTGGGAACCATCCTGCGTATCGTGGATTCTAAGGAGCCAGCCGGCCACTCCCAGCCATAGGCCCCCAAACAAAAACAACGGCGCTTTTCCCTGGAAAACAAAACTTGCCTGCTAACTTTTTGATGGCAGATTGCAGGAGCCACTTGGTACTATCAAACCAGCCCTACTTGGCACTGGTGCCACCATGGGTCTGGTCACCATCCTGCCTATCGTAGCTTATCAGGAGCCAGCCGGTCACTCCCAGCCATAGGCCCCGAGACACAAAGCTCGACCCGTTTCCCTGGCAAACAAAAGCAAGCTGCCCCGCTTCTGGATGGCAGATTACAGGAGCCACTTGGTACTATCAAACCAGCCCAACTTGGCACTGGTGCCACCTCTGGTATGGGAACCATCCTGCGTATCGTGGATTCTAAGGAGCCAGCCGGTCACTCCCAGCAACAGGCCCCCAAACACAAACAACAGCGCTTTTCCCTGGAAAACAAAACTCGCCTGCCAACATTTTGATGGCAGATTGCAGGAGCCACTTGCTACTATCAAATCAGCCCAACATGGCACTGGTGCCACCATGGGTCTGGTCACCATCCTGCCTATCGTAGCTTTTCAGGAGACAGCCGGTCCCTCCCTGCCATAGGCCCCCAGAGAAAAACCTCGGCCCATTTCTCTGGCAAACAAAAGTAAACTGCCCCGCTTCTGGATGGCAGATTGCAGGAGCCACTTGGTACTATCAAACCAGCCCAACTTGGCACTGGTGCCACCTTGGGTTGGGAACCATCCGGCGTATCGTGTGTTGAAAGGAGCCAGCCGGCCACTCCCAGCCACAGGCCTCCAAACAAAAATAACGGCGCTTTTCCCTGGAAAACAAAACTCAACTGCCCTTCTTCTGGATGGAAAATTGCAGGACGCACTTGGTACTACAAAAACAGCCAAGCTAGGCAATGGTGCCACCATGGATCTGGGAACCATCCTGCGTATCGAGCTTCTTAAGGAGCCAGCCGGCCACTCCCAGCCATATGCCCCCAAAAACAAACCACGGAACTTTACTCTGGCAAACAAAGATCCGCTGCCCCGCGTCAGGATGGCAGATTGCAGGGGCCACTTGGTACTATCAAACGAGCCCGACTTGGCCCTGGTGCCACCTTGAGTCTGGGAACCATCCTGCGTATTGTGGATTGTCTGTAGCCAGTCGACCATTCTCGGCCACAGACCCCAATCAAAAAAAAACGGCCGGTTCACAGGCAAAAGAACTCAGCTGCCCCGTTTCTGGATGGGAGATTGCATGAGGCACTTGACATGTCAAACCAGCCCCACTTGGCACTGGTGCCAT
Source organism: Melospiza melodia melodia (assembly GCF_035770615.1). Taxonomy (NCBI): domain Eukaryota; kingdom Metazoa; phylum Chordata; class Aves; order Passeriformes; family Passerellidae; genus Melospiza; species Melospiza melodia. Next base: position 47,584,099 of record NC_086197.1, read on the forward strand.
CTTGGGTCTGGGAACCATGCTGCGTATCATGGATTTTCAGGAGCCAGCTGGCCACTGCCAGCCACAGGCCCGCAAACACAAACCTCGGCCCGTTTCCCTGGCAAACAAAAGTAAGCTACCCCGCTTCTGGATGGCAGATTGCAGGAACCACTTGGTACTATCAAACTAGCCCGACTTGGCACTGGTGCCACCTCTGGTCTGGGAACAATGCTGCGTATCGTGGATTCTAAGGAGCCAGCCGGCCACTCCCAGCCACAGGCCCCCAAACACAAACAACGGCGGTTTTTCCTGGAAAACAAAACTCGCCTGCCAACATTTTGATGGCAGATTGCAGGAGCCACTTGGTACTATCAAACCAGCCCAACTTGGCACTGGTGCCACCATGGGTCTGGTCACCATCCTGCCTATCGTAGCTTTTCAGGACCTAGCAGGTCACTCCCAGCCATAGGCCCCCAGACACAAACCTCGGCCCGTTTCCCTGGCAAACAAAAGTAAGCTGCCCCGCTTCTGGATGGCAGATTGCAGGACGCACTTGGTACTATCAAACCAGCCCAACTTGGCACTGGTGCCACCTCAGGTCTGGGAACCATCCTGCGTATCGTGGATTCTAATTAGACATCCGGCCACTCCCAGCCACAGGCCCCCAAACACAAACAACGACGCTTTTCCCTGGAAAACAAAACTCGACTGCCAAATTTTGATGACAGATTGCAGGAGCCACTTGGTGTTATCAAACCAGCCCAACTTGGCACTGGTGCCACCATGGGTCTGGTCATCATCCTGCACATCGTAGCTCTTCAGGAACCAGCCGGTCATTCCCAGCCATAGGCCCCCAGACACAAAGCTCGACCCGTTACCGTGGCAAACAAAAGTAAGCTTCCCCGCTTCTGGATGGCAGATTGCAGGAGCCACTTGGTATAATCAAACCAGCCCGACTTGGCACTGGTGCCACCTCTGGTCTGGGAACCATCCTGCGTATCGTGGATTCTAAGGAGCAAGCCGGCCACTCCCAGCCACAGGCCCTCAAACACAAACAACGGCGCTTTTCCCTGGAAAACAAAACTCGCCTGCCAAATTTTGATGGCAGATTGCAGGAGCCACTTGGTACTATCAAACCAGCCCAACTTGGCACTGGTGCCACCATGGGTCTGGTCACCATCCTGCCTATCGTAGCTTTTCAGGAGCCAGCCGGTCACTCCCAGCCATAGGCCCCGAGACACAAACCTCGGCCCGTTACCCTGGCAAACAAAAGTAAGCTGCCCCGCTTCTGGATGGCAGATTGCAGGAGCCACTTGGTACTATCAAACCAGCCCGACTTGGCACTGGAGCCACCTCAGGTCTGGGAACCATCCTGCGTATCGTGGATTCTAAGGAGCCAGCCGGCCACTCCCACCCACAGGCACCCAAACACAAACAACGGCGCTTTTCCCTGGAAAACAAAACTCGCCTGCCAACATTTTGATGGCAGATTGCCGGAGCCACTTGGTACTATCAAACCAGCCCAACTTGGCACTGGTGCCACCATGGGTCTGGTCACCATCCTGCCTATCGTAGCTTTTCAGGAGCCAGCCGGTCACTCCCAGCCATAGGCCCCCAGACACAAAGCTCGGCCCGTTTCCCTGGCAAACAAAAGTAAGCTGCCCCGCTTCTGGATGGCAGATTGCAGGAGCCACTTTGCACCATCAAACTAGCCCGACTTGGCACTGGTGCCACCTCAGGTCTGGGAACCATCCTGCGTATCGTGGATTCTAAGGAGCCAGCCGGCCACTCCCAGCCACAGGCCCTCAAACACAAACAACGGCGCTTTTCCCTGGAAAACAAATCTCGCCTGCCAAATTTTGATGGCAGATTGCCGGAGCCACTTGGTACTATCAAACCAGCCCAACTTGGCACTGGTGCCACCATGGGTCTGCTCACCATCCTGCCTATGGTAGCTTTTCAGGAGCCATCCGGTCACTCCCAGCCATAGGCCCCCAGACACAAACCTCGGCCCGTTTCCCTGGCAAACAAAAGTAAGCTGCCCCGCTTCTGGATGGCAGATTGCAGGAACCACTTGGTATTATCAAACCAGCCCAACTTGGCACTGGTGCCACCTTGGGTCTGGATACCATGCTGCGTATCGTGGATTCTAAGGAGCCAGCCGGCCACTCCCAGCCACAGGCCCCCAAACACAAACAACGGCACTTTTCCCTGGAAAACAAAACTCGCCTGCCAAATATTTCATGGCAGATTGCAGGAGCCACTTGGTACTATCAAACCAGCCCTACTTGGCACTGGTGCCACCATGGGTCTGGTCACCATCCTGCCTATCGTAACTTTTCAGGAGCCAGCCGGTCACTCCCAGCCATAGGCTCTGAGACACAAACCTCGGCCCGTTTCCCTGGCAAACAAAAGTAAGCTGCCCCGCTTCTGGATGGCAGATTGCAGGAGCCACTTGGTACTATCAAACCAGCCCGACTTGGCACTGGTGCCACCTCTGGTCTGGGAACCATCCTGCGTATCGTGGATTCTAAGGAGCCATCCGGCCATTCCACCCACAGGCCCCCAAACACTAACAACGGCGCTTTTCCCTTGGAAACAAAAGTAAGCTGCCCCGCTTCTGGATGGCAGATTGCAGGAGCCACTTGATACTATCAAACCAGCCCGACTTGGCACTGGTGCCACCTCTGGTCTGGGAACCATCCTGCGTATCTTGGGTTCAAAGGAGCCAGCCAGCCACTCCCACCCACAGGCCCCCAAACACAAACAACGGCGCTTTTCCCTGGAAAACAAAACTCGCCTGCCAACTTTTTGATGGCAGATTGCAGGAGCCACTTGCTACTATCAAATCAGCCCAACTTGGCACTGGTGCCACCATGGGTCTGGTCACCATCCTGCCTATCGTAGCTGTTCAGGCGCCAGTCGGTCACTCCCAGCCATAGGCCCCCAGAGAAAAACCTCGGCCCTTTTCCCTGGAAAACAAAAGTAAGCTGCCCCGCTTCTGGATGGCAGATTGCAGGAGCCACTTTGCACCATCAAACTGGCCCGACTTGTCACTGGTGCCACCTCAGGTCTGGGAACCATGCTGCGTATCGTGGATTCTAATTAGCAAGACGGCCACTCCCAGCCACAGGCCCCCAAACACAAACAACGGCGCTTTTCCCTGGAAAACAAAACTCGCCTGCCAACTTTTTGATGGCAGATTGCAGGAGCCACTTGGTACTATCAAACCAGCCCAACTTGGCACTGGTGCCACCATGGGTCTGGTCATCATCCTGCACATCGTAGCTCTTCAGGAACCAGCCGGTCATTCCCAGCCATAGGCCCCCAGACACAAAGCTCGACCCGTTACCGTGGCAAACAAAAGTAAGCTTCCCCGCTTCTGGATGGCAGATTGCAGGAGCCACTTGGTATAATCAAACCAGCCCGACTTGGCACTGGTGCCACCTCTGGTCTGGGAACCATCCTGCGTATCGTGGATTCTAAGGAGCAAGCCGGCCACTCCCAGCCACAGGCCCTCAAACACAAACAACGGCGCTTTTCCCTGGAAAACAAAACTCGCCTGCCAAATTTTGATGGCAGATTGCAGGAGCCACTTGGTACTATCAAACCAGCCCAACTTGGCACTGGTGCCACCATGGGTCTGGTCACCATCCTGCCTATCGTAGCTTTTCAGGAGCCAGCCGGTCACTCCCAGCCATAGGCCCCGAGACACAAACCTCGGCCCGTTACCCTGGCAAACAAAAGTAAGCTGCCCCGCTTCTGGATGGCAGATTGCAGGACGCACTTGGTACTATCAAACCAGCCCGACTTGGCACTGGAGCCACCTCAGGTCTGGGAACCATCCTGCGTATCGTGGATTCTAAGGAGCCAGCCGGCCACTCCCACCCACAGGCACCCAAACACAAACAACGGCGCTTTTCCCTGGAAAACAAAACTCGCCTGCCAACATTTTGATGGCAGATTGCCGGAGCCACTTGGTACTATCAAACCAGCCCAACTTGGCACTGGTGCCACCATGGGTCTGGTCACCATCCTGCCTATCGTAGCTTTTCAGGAGCCAGCCGGTCACTCCCAGCCATAGGCCCCCAGACACAAAGCTCGGCCCGTTTCCCTGGCAAACAAAAGTAAGCTGCCCCGCTTCTGGATGGCAGATTGCAGGAGCCACTTTGCACCATCAAACTAGCCCGACTTGGCACTGGTGCCACCTCAGGTCTGGGAACCATCCTGCGTATCGTGGATTCTAAGGAGCCAGCCGGCCACTCCCAGCCACAGGCCCTCAAACACAAACAACGGCGCTTTTCCCTGGAAAACAAATCTCGCCTGCCAAATTTTGATGGCAGATTGCCGGAGCCACTTGGTACTATCAAACCAGCCCAACTTGGCACTGGTGCCACCATGGGTCTGCTCACCATCCTGCCTATGGTAGCTTTTCAGGAGCCATCCGGTCACTCCCAGCCATAGGCCCCCAGACACAAACCTCGGCCCGTTTCCCTGGCAAACAAAAGTAAGCTGCCCCGCTTCTGGATGGCAGATTGCAGGAACCACTTGGTATTATCAAACCAGCCCAACTTGGCACTGGTGCCACCTTGGGTCTGGATACCATGCTGCGTATCGTGGATTCTAAGGAGCCAGCCGGCCACTCCCAGCCACAGGCCCCCAAACACAAACAACGGCACTTTTCCCTGGAAAACAAAACTCGCCTGCCAAATATTTCATGGCAGATTGCAGGAGCCACTTGGTACTATCAAACCAGCCCTACTTGGCACTGGTGCCACCATGGGTCTGGTCACCATCCTGCCTATCGTAACTTTTCAGGAGCCAGCCGGTCACTCCCAGCCATAGGCTCTGAGACACAAACCTCGGCCCGTTTCCCTGGCAAACAAAAGTAAGCTGCCCCGCTTCTGGATGGCAGATTGCAGGAGCCACTTGGTACTATCAAACCAGCCCGACTTGGCACTGGTGCCACCTCTGGTCTGGGAACCATCCTGCGTATCGTGGATTCTAAGGAGCCATCCGGCCATTCCACCCACAGGCCCCCAAACACTAACAACGGCGCTTTTCCCTTGGAAACAAAAGTAAGCTGCCCCGCTTCTGGATGGCAGATTGCAGGAGCCACTTGATACTATCAAACCAGCCCGACTTGGCACTGGTGCCACCTCTGGTCTGGGAACCATCCTGCGTATCTTGGGTTCAAAGGAGCCAGCCAGCCACTCCCACCCACAGGCCCCCAAACACAAACAACGGCGCTTTTCCCTGGAAAACAAAACTCGCCTGCCAACTTTTTGATGGCAGATTGCAGGAGCCACTTGCTACTATCAAATCAGCCCAACTTGGCACTGGTGCCACCATGGGTCTGGTCACCATCCTGCCTATCGTAGCTGTTCAGGCGCCAGTCGGTCACTCCCAGCCATAGGCCCCCAGAGAAAAACCTCGGCCCTTTTCCCTGGAAAACAAAAGTAAGCTGCCCCGCTTCTGGATGGCAGATTGCAGGAGCCACTTTGCACCATCAAACTGGCCCGACTTGTCACTGGTGCCACCTCAGGTCTGGGAACCATGCTGCGTATCGTGGATTCTAATTAGCAAGACGGCCACTCCCAGCCACAGGCCCCCAAACACAAACAACGGCGCTTTTCCCTGGAAAACAAAACTCGCCTGCCAACTTTTTGATGGCAGATTGCAGGAGCCACTTGGTACTATCAAACCAGCCCAACTTGGCACTGGTGCCACCATGGGTCTGGTCACCATCCTGCCTATCGTAGCTTTTCAGGAGCCAGCCGGTCACTCCAAGCCATAGGCCCCCAGACAAAAACCTCGGCCCGTTTCCCTGGCAAACAAAAGTAAGCTGCCCCGCTTCTGGATGGCAGATTGCAGGAACCACTTGGTACTATAAAACCAGCCCTACTTGGCACTGGTGCCACCTCTGGTCTGGGAACCATGCTGCGTATCGTGGATTCTAAGGAGCCAGCCGGCCACTCCCAGCCACAGGCCCCCAAACACAAACAACGGCGCTTTTCCCTGGAAAACAAAACTCGCCTGCCATCTTTTTGATGGCAGATTGCAGGAGCCACTTGGTACTATCAAACCAGCCCAACTTGGCACTGGTGCCACCATGGGTCTGGTCACCATCCTGCCTATCGTAGCTTTTCAGGAGCCAGCCGGTCACTCCCAGCCATAGGCCCCCAGACACAAAGCTCGGCCCGTTTCCCTGGCAAACACAAGTAAGCTGCCCCGCTTCTGGACGGCAGATTGCAGGAATCACTTGGTACTATCAAACCAGCCCAACTTGGCACTGGTGCCACCTCTGGTCTGGGAACCATCCTGCGTATCGTGGATTCTAAGGAGCCAGCCGGTCACTCCCAGCCACAGGCCCCCAAACACAAACAACGGCGCTTTTCCCTGGAAAACAAAACTCGCCTGCCAACATTTTGATGGCAGATTGCAGGAGCCACGTGGCACTATCAAATCAGCCCAACTTGGCACTGGTGCCACCATAGGTCTGGTCACCATCCTGCCTATCGTAGCTTATCAGGAGCCAGCCGGTCACTCCCAGCCATAGGCCCCGAGACACAAAGCTCGACCCGTTTCCCTGGCAAACAAAAGCAAGCTGCCCCGCTTCTGGATGGCAGATTACAGGAGCCACTTGGTACTATCAAACCAGCCCAACTTGGCACTGGTGCCACCTCTGGTCTGGGAACCATCCTGCGTATCGTGGATTCTAAGGAGCCAGCCGGTCACTCCCAGCAACAGGCCCCCAAACACAAACAACAGCGCTTTTCCCTGGAAAACAAAACTCGCCTGCCAACATTTTGATGGCAGATTGCAGGAGCCACTTGCTACTATCAAATCAGCCCAACATGGCACTGGTGCCACCATGGGTCTGGTCACCATCCTGCCTATCGTAGCTTTTCAGGAGACAGCCGGTCCCTCCCTGCCATAGGCCCCCAGAGAAAAACCTCGGCCCATTTCCCTGGCAAACAAAAGTAAACTGCCCCGCTTCTGGATGGCAGATTGCAGGAGCCACTTGGTACTATCAAACCAGCCCAACTTGGCACTGGTGCCACCTTGGGTTGGGAACCATCCGGCGTATCGTGTGTTGAAAGGAGCCAGCCGGCCACTCCCAGCCACAGGCCTCCAAACAAAAATAACGGCGCTTTTCCCTGGAAAACAAAACTCAACTGCCCTTCTTCTAAATGGAAAATTGCAGGACGCACTTGGTACTACAAAAACAGCCAAGCTAGGCAATGGTGCCACCATGGATCTGGGAACCATCCTGCGTATCGAGCTTCTTAAGGAGCCAGCCGGCCACTCCCAGCCATATGCCCCCAAAAACAAACCACGGAACTTTACTCTGGCAAACAAAGATCCGCTGCCCCGCGTCAGGATGGCAGATTGCAGGGGCCACTTGGTACTATCAAACGAGCCCGACTTGGCCCTGGTGCCACCTTGAGTCTGGGAACCATCCTGCGTATTGTGGATTGTCTGTAGCCAGTCGACCATTCTCGGCCACAGACCCCAATCAAAAACAACGGCCGGTTCACAGGCAAAAGAACTCAGCTGCCCCGTTTCTGGATGGGAGATTGCATGAGGCACTTGACATGTCAAACCAGCCCCACTTGGCACTGGTGCCATCTTGGGTCTGGGAACCATGCTGCGTATCATGGATTTTCAGGAGCCAGCTGGCCACTGCCAGCCACAGGCCCGCAAACACAAACCTCGGCCCGTTTCCCTGGCAAACAAAAGTAAGCTACCCCGCTTCTGGATGGCAGATTGCAGGAACCACTTGGTACTATAAAACTAGCCCGACTTGGCACTGGTGCCACCTCTGGTCTGGGAACAATGCTGCGTATCGTGGATTCTAAGGAGCCAGCCGGCCACTCCCAGCCACAGGCCCCCAAACACAAACAACGGCGCTTTTTCCTGGAAAACAAAACTCGCCTGCCAACTTTTTGATGGCAGATTGCAGGAGCCACTTGGTACTATCAAACCAGCCCAACTTGGCACTGGTGCCACCATGGGTCTGGTCACCATCCTGCCTATCGTAGCTTTTCAGGACCTAGCAGGTCACTCCCAGCCATAGGCCCCCAGACACAAACCTCGGCCCGTTACCCTGGCAAACAAAAGTAAGCTGCCCCGCTTCTGGATGGCAGATTGCAGGACGCACTTGGTACTATCAAACCAGCCCAACTTGGCACTGGTGCCACCTCAGCTCTGGGAACCATCCTGCGTATCGTGGATTCTAATTAGACATCCGGCCACTCCCAGCCACAGGCCCCCAAACACAAACAACGACGCTTTTCCCTGGAAAACAAAACTCGACTGCCAAATTTTGATGACAGATTGCAGGAGCCACTTGGTGTTATCAAACCAGCCCAACTTGGCACTGGTGCCACCATGGGTCTGGTCATCATCCTGCACATCGTAGCTCTTCAGGAACCAGCCGGTCATTCCCAGCCATAGGCCCCCAGACACAAAGCTCGACCCGTTACCGTGGCAAACAAAAGTAAGCTTCCCCGCTTCTGGATGGCAGATTGCAGGAGCCACTTGGTATAATCAAACCAGCCCGACTTGGCACTGGTGCCACCTCTGGTCTGGGAACCATCCTGCGTATCGTGGATTCTAAGGAGCAAGCCGGCCACTCCCAGCCACAGGCCCTCAAACACAAACAACGGCGCTTTTCCCTGGAAAACAAAACTCGCCTGCCAACATTTTGATGGCAGATTGCCGGAGCCACTTGGTACTATCAAACCAGCCCAACTTGGCACTGGTGCCACCATGGGTCTGGTCACCATCCTGCCTATCGTAGCTTTTCAGGAGCCAGCCGGTCACTCCCAGCCATAGGCCCCCAGACACAAAGCTCGGCCCGTTTCCCTGGCAAACAAAAGTAAGCTGCCCCGCTTCTGGATGGCAGATTGCAGGAGCCACTTTGCACCATCAAACTAGCCCGACTTGGCACTGGTGCCACCTCAGGTCTGGGAACCATCCTGCGTATCGTGGATTCTAAGGAGCCAGCCGGCCACTCCCAGCCACAGGCCCTCAAACACAAACAACGGCGCTTTTCCCTGGAAAACAAATCTCGCCTGCCAAATTTTGATGGCAGATTGCCGGAGCCACTTGGTACTATCAAACCAGCCCAACTTGGCACTGGTGCCACCATGGGTCTGCTCACCATCCTGCCTATGGTAGCTTTTCAGGAGCCATCCGGTCACTCCCAGCCATAGGCCCCCAGACACAAACCTCGGCCCGTTTCCCTGGCAAACAAAAGTAAGCTGCCCCGCTTCTGGATGGCAGATTGCAGGAACCACTTGGTATTATCAAACCAGCCCAACTTGGCACTGGTGCCACCTTGGGTCTGGATACCATGCTGCGTATCGTTGATTCTAAGGAGCCAGCCGGCCACTCCCAGCCACAGGCCCCCAAACACAAACAACGGCACTTTTCCCTGGAAAACAAAACTCGCCTGCCAAATATTTCATGGCAGATTGCAGGAGCCACTTGGTACTATCAAACCAGCCCTACTTGGCACTGGTGCCACCATGGGTCTGGTCACCATCCTGCCTATCGTAACTTTTCAGGAGCCAGCCGGTCACTCCCAGCCATAGGCTCTGAGACACAAACCTCGGCCCGTTTCCCTGGCAAACAAAAGTAAGCTGCCCCGCTTCTGGATGGCAGATTGCAGGAGCCACTTGGTACTATCAAACCAGCCCGACTTGGCACTGGTGCCACCTCTGGTCTGGGAACCATGCTGCGTATCGTGGATTCTAAGGAGCCATCCGGCCATTCCACCCACAGGCCCCCAAACACTAACAACGGCGCTTTTCCCTGGCAAACAAAAGTAAGCTGCCCCGCTTCTGGATGGCAGATTGCAGGAGCCACTTGGTACTATCAAACCAGCCCGACTTGGCACTGGTGCCACCTCTGGTCTGGGAACCATCCTGCGTACCTTGGGTTCAAAGGAGCCAGCCGGCCACTCCCACCCACAGGCCCCCAAACACAAACAACGGCGCTTTTCCCTGGAAAACAAAACTCGCCTGCCAACTTTTTGATGGCAGATTGCAGGAGCCACTTGCTACTATCAAATCAGCCCAACTTGGCACTGGTGCCACCATGGGTCTGGTCACCATCCTGCCTATCGTAGCTGTTCAGGCGCCAGTCGGTCACTCCCAGCCATAGGCCCCCAGAGAAAAACCTCGGCCCTTTTCCCTGGAAAACAAAAGTAAGCTGCCCCGCTTCTGGATGGCAGATTGCAGGAGCCACTTTGCACCATCAAACTGGCCCGACTTGTCACTGGTGCCACCTCAGGTCTGGGAACCATGCTGCGTATCGTGGATTCTAATTAGCAAGACGGCCACTCCCAGCCACAGGCCCCCAAACACAAACAACGGCGCTTTTCCCTGGAAAACAAAACTCGCCTGCCAACTTTTTGATGGCAGATTGCAGGAGCCACTTGGTACTATCAAACCAGCCCAACTTGGCACTGGTGCCACCATGGGTCTGGTCACCATCCTGCCTATCGTAGCTTTTCAGGAGCCAGCCGGTCACTCCAAGCCATAGGCCCCCAGAAAAAAACCTCGGCCCGTTTCCCTGGCAAACAAAAGTAAGCTGCCCCGCTTCTGGATGGCAGATTGCAGGAACCACTTGGTACTATAAAACCAGCCCTACTTGGCACTGGTGCCACCTCTGGTCTGGGAACCATGCTGCGTATCGTGGATTCTAAGGAGCCAGTCGGCCACTCCCAGCCACAGGCCCCCAAACACAAACAACGGCGCTTTTCCCTGGAAAACAAAACTCGCCTGCCATCTTTTTGATGGCAGATTGCAGGAGCCACTTGGTACTATCAAACCAGCCCAACTTGGCACTGGTGCCACCATGGGTCTGGTCACCATCCTGCCTATCGTAGCTTTTCAGGAGCCAGCCGGTCACTCCCAGCCATAGGCCCCCAGACACAAAGCTCGGCCCGTTCCCTGGCAAACACAAGTAAGCTGCCCCGCTTCTGGACGGCAGATTGCAGGAATCACTTGGTACTATCAAACCAGCCCAACTTGGCACTGGTGCCACCTCTGGTCTGGGAACCATCCTGCGTATCGTGGATTCTAAGGAGCCAGCCGGTCACTCCCAGCCACAGGCCCCCAAACACAAACAACGGCGCTTTTCCCTGGAAAACAAAACTCGCCTGCCAACATTTTGATGGCAGATTGCAGGAGCCACGTGGTACTATCAAATCAGCCCAACTTGGCACTGGTGCCACCATAGGTCTGGTCACCATCCTGCCTATCGTAGCTTTTCAGGAGCCAGCCGGTCCCTCCCTGCCATAGGCCCCCAGACACAAACCTCGGCCCGTTTCCCTGGCAAACAAAAGTAAGCTGCCCCGCTTCTGGATGGCAGATTGCAGGACGCACTTGGTACTATCAAACCAGCCCGACTTGGCACTGGTGCCACCTCTGGTCTGGGAACCATCCTGCGTATCGTGGAGTCTAAGGAACCAGACGGCCACTCCAGCCACAGGCCCCCAAACACAAACAACGGCGCTTTTCCCTGGAAAACAAAACTCGCCTGCCAACGTTTTGATGGCAGATTGCAGGAGCCACTTGGTACTATCAAACCAGCCCAACTAGGCACTGGTGCCACCATGGGTCTGGTCACCATCCTGCCTATCGTAGCTTTTCAGGAGCCAGCCGGTCACTCCCAGCCATAGGCCCCCAGACACAAAGCTCGGCCCTTTTCCCGGGCAAAAAAAAGTAAGCTACCCCGCTTCTGGATGGCAGGTTGCAGGAGCCACTTTGCACCATCAAACTAGCCCGACTTGGCACTGGTGCCACCTCAGGTCTGGAAACCATCCTGCGTATCGTGGATTCTAAGGAGCCAGCCGGCCACTCCCACCCACAGGCCCCCAAACAAAAACAATGGCGCTTTTCCCTGGAAAACAAAACTCGCCTGCCAACTTTTTGATGGCAGATTGCAGGAGCCACTTGGTACTATCGAACCAGCCCAACTTGGCACTGGTGCCACCATGGGTCTGGTCACCATCCTGCCTATCGTAGCTTTTCACGAGCCAGCCGGTCACTCCCAGCCATAGGCCCCAGACACAAACCTCGGCCCGTTTCCCTGGCAAACAAAGTAAGCTGCCCCGCTTATGGATGGCAGATTGCAGGACGCACTTGGTAGTATCAAACCAGCCCGACTTGGCACTGGTGCCACCTCTGGTCTGGGAACCATCCTGCGTATCGTGGATTCTAAGCAGCCAGCCGGCCACTCCCAGCCACAGGCCCCCAAACACAAACAACAGCGCTTTGCCCTGGAAAACAAAACTCGCCTGCCAAATTTTTGATGGCAGATTGCAGGAGCCACTTGGTACTATCAAACCAGCCCAACTTGGCACTGGTGCCACCATGGGTCTGGTCACCATCCTGCCTATCGTAGCTTTTCAGGAGCCAGCCGGTCACTCCCAGCCATAGGCCCCCAGACACAAACCTCGGCCCGTTTCCCTGGCAAACAAAAGTAAGCTGCCCCGCTTCTGGATGGCAGATTGCAGGAGCCACTTTGCACCATCAAACTAGCCCGACTTGGCACTGGTGCCACCTCAGGTCTGGGAACCATGCTGCATATGGTGGATTCAAATTAGCCAGCCGGTCACTCCCTGCCATAGGCCCCCAAACACAAACAACGGCGCTTTTCACTGGAAAACAAAACTCGCCTTCCAAATTTTGATGGCAGATTGCCGGAGCCACTTGGTACTATCAAACCAGCCCAACTTGACAGTGGTGCCACCATGGGTCTGGTCACCATCCTGCCTATCGTAGCTTTTCAGGAGCCAGCCGGTCACTCCCAGCCATAGGCCCCCAGACAGAAACCTCGGCCCGTTTCCCTGGCAAACAAAAGTAAGCTGCCCCGCTTCTGGATGGCAGATTGCAGGACGCACTTGGTAGTATCAAACCAGCCCGACTTGGCACTGGTGCCACCTCTGGTCTGGGAACCATCCTGCGTATCGTGGATTCTAAGCAGCCAGCCGGCCACTCCCAGCCACAGGCCCCCAAACACAAACAACGGCGTTTTTCCCTGGAAAACAAAACTCGCCTGCCAACTTTTTGATGGCAGATTGCCGGAGCCACTTGGTACTATCAAACCCGCCCAACTTGGCACTGGTGCCACCTTGGGTCTGGTCACCATCCTGCCTATCGTAGCTTTTCAGGAGCCAGCCGGTCACTCCCAGCCATAGGCCCCCAGACAAAAACCTCGGCCCGTTTCCCTGGCAAACAAAAGTAAGCTGCCCCGCTTCTGGATGGCAGATTGCAGGAGCCACTTTGCACCATCAAACTAGCCCGACTTGGCACTGGTGCCACCTCAGGTCTGGGAACCATGCTGCATATCGTGGATTCTAATTAGCCAGCCGGTCACTCCCTGCCATAGGCCCCCAAACACAAACAACGTCGCTTTTCACTGGCAAACAAAACTCGCCTGCCAAATTTTCATGGGAGATTGCCGGAGCCACTTGGTACTATCAAACCAGCCCAACTTGACAGTGGTGCCACCATGGGTCTGGTCACCATCCTGCCTATCGCAGCTTTTCAGGAGCCAGCCGGTCACTCCCTGCCATAGGCCTCCAGACAAAAACCTCGGCCCGTTTCCCTGGCAAATAAAAGTAAGTTATCCCTCTTCTGGATGGCAGATTGCAGGAGCCACTTTTCACCATCAAACCAGCCCGACTTGGCACTGGTGCCACCACTGGTCTGGGAACCATCCTGCGTATCGTGGATTCTAAGGAGCCAGCCGGCCACTCCCAGTCACAGGCCCCCAGACAAAAACCTCGGCCCGTTTCCTTGGCAAACAAAAGTAAGCTGCCCCGCTTCTGGATGGCAGATTGCAGGACGCACTTGGTAGTATCAAACCAGCCCGACTTGTCACTGGTGCCACCTTGGGTCTGGGAACCATCCTGCGTATCGTGGATTCTAATTAGCAAGACGGCCACTCCCAGCCACAGGCCCCCAAACACAAACAACGGCGCTTTTCCCTGGAAAACAAAACTCGCCTGCCAAATTTTTGATGGCAGATTGCAGGAGCCACTTGGTACTATCAAACCAGCCCAACTTGGCACTGGTGCCACCATGGGTCTGGTCACCATCCTGCCTATCGTAGCTTTTCAGGAGCCAGCCGGTCACCCCCAGCCATAGGCCCCGAGACAAAAACCTCGGCCCGTTTCCCTGGCAAAAAATGTAACCTACCCCGCTTCTGGATGGCAGGTTGCAGGACGCACTTTGTAGTATCAAACCAGCCCAACTTGGCGCTGGTGCCACCTTGGGTCTGGGAACCATCCTGCGTATCGTGGATTCTAAGGAGCCAGCCGGCCACTCCCTGCCACAGGCACCCAAACACAAACAACGGCGCTTTTTCCTGGAAAACAAAACTCGCCTGCCAACTTTTTGATTGCGGATTGCAGGAGCCACTTGGTACTATCAAACCAGCCCAACTTGGCACTGGTGCCACCATGGATGTGGTCACCATCCTGCCTATCGTAGCTTTTCAGGACCTAGCAGGTCACTCCCAGCCATAGGCGCCCAGACACAAAGCTCGGCCCGTTTCCCTGGCAAACAAAAGTAAGCTGCCCCGCTTCTGGATGGCAGATTGCAGGAACCACTTGGTACTATAAAACCAGCCCGACTTGGCACTGGTGCCACCTTGGGTCTGGGAACCATCCTGCGTATCGTGGATTCTAAGGAGCCAGCCGGTCACTCCCAGCCACAGGCCCCCAAACACAAACAACAGCGCTTTTCCCTGGAAAACAAAACTCGCCTGCCAAAATTTTGATGGCAGATTGCAGGAGCCACGTGGTACTATCAAATCAGCCCAACTTGGCACTGGTGCCACCATGGGTCTGGTCACCATCCTGCCTATCGTAGATGTTCAGGCGCCACCCGGTCACTCCCAGCCATAGGCCCCCAGAGAAAAACCTCGGACCGTTTCCCTGGCAAACAAAAGTAAGCTACCCCGCTTCTGGATGGCAGATTGCAGGAGCCACTTTGCACCATCAAACTGGCCCGACTTGTCACTGGTGCCACCTCAAGTCTGGGAACCATCCTGCGTATCGTGGATTCCAATTAGCAAGCCGGCCACTCCCACCCACAGGCCCCCAAACACAAACAACGGCGCTTTTCCCTGGAAAACAAAACTCGCCTGCCAACTTTTTGATGGCAGATTGCAGGAGCCACTTGGTACTATCAAACCAGCCCAACTTGGCACTGGTGCCACCATGGGTCTGGTCACCATCCTGCCTATCGTAGCTTTTCAGGACCTAGACGGTCACTCCCAGCCATAGGCCCCGTGACACAAAGCTCAGCCCGTTTCCCTGTCAAACAAAAGTAAGCTGTCCCGCTTCTGGATGGCAGATTGCAGGATCCTCTAGGTATTATCAAACCAGCCCTACTTGGCACTGGTGCCACCTCTGGTCTGGGAACCATGGTGCATATCATGGATTCTAAGCAGCCAGCCGGCCACTCCCAGCCACAGGCCCCCAAACAAAAACAACGGCGCTTTTCCCTGGAAAACAAAACTCGCCTGCCAAATTTTTGATGGCAGATTGCAAGAACCACTTGGTACTATCAAACCAGCCCAACTTGGCACTGGTGCCACCATGGGTCTGGTCACCATCCTGCCTATCTTAGCTTTTCAGGAGCCAGCCGGTCACTCCCAGCCATAGGCCCCCAGACATAAAGCTCGACCCGTTTCCCTGGCACACAAAAGTAAGCTGCCCCGCTTCTGGATGGCATATTGCAGGAGCCGCTTGGTACTATCAAACCAGCCCAACTTGGCACTGGTGCCACCTTGGGTCTGGGAACCATCCTGCGTATCGTGGATTCTAAGGAGCCAGCCGGTCGCTCCCAGCCACAGGCCCCCAAACAAAACCACAGGGCTATTTCCTGGAAAACAAAACTCGCCTGCCAACATTTTGATGGCAGATTGCAGGAGCCACTTGCTACTATCAAATCAGCCCAACTTGGCACTGGTGCCACCATGGGTCTGGTCACCATCCTGCCTATCGTAGCTTTTCAGGAGCCAGCCGGCCACTCCCTGCCACAGGCCCCCAAACACAAACAACCACGCATTTCCCTGGAAAACAAAACTCGCCTGACAACTTTTTGATGGCAGATTGCAGGAGCCACTTGGTACTATCAAACCAGCCCAACTTGGCACTGGTGCCACCATGGGTCTGGTCACCATCCTGCCTATCGTAGCTTTTCAGGAGCCAGCCGGTCACTCCCAGCCATAGGCCCCGAGACACAAACCTCGGCCCGTTTCCCTGGCAAACAAAAGTAAGCTACCCCGCTTCTGGATGGCAGATTGCAGGAGCCACTTGGTACTATCAAACCAGCCCGACTTGGCACTGGTGCCACCTCAGGTCTGGGACCATCCTGCGTATCGTGGATTCTAAGGAGCCAGCCGGCCACTCCCAGCCATAGGCCCCCAAACAAAAACAACGGCGCTTTTCGCTGGAAAACAAAACTTGCCTGCTAACTTTTTGATGGCAGATTGCAGGAGCCACTTGGTACTATCAAACCAGCCCTACTTGGCACTGGTGCCACCATGGGTCTGGTCACCATCCTGCCTATCGTAGCTTATCAGGAGCCAGCCGGTCACTCCCAGCCATAGGCCCCCAGACACAAAGCTCGACCCGTTTCCCTGGCAAACAAAAGCAAGCTACCCCGCTTCTGGATGGCAGATTGCAGGAGCCACTTGGTACTATCAAACCAGCCCAACTTGGCACTGGTGCCACCTCTGGTCTGGGAACCATCCTGCGTATCGTGGATTCTAAGGAGCCAGCCGGTCACTCCCAGCCACAGGCCCCCAAACACAAACCACAGTGCTTTTCCCTGGAAAACAAAACTCGCCTGCCAACATTTTGATGGCAGATTGCAGGAGCCACTTGCTACTATCAAATCAGCCCAACATGGCACTGGTGCCACCATGGGTCTGGTCACCATCCTGCCTATCGTAGCTTTTCAGGAGACAGCCGGTCCCTCCCTGCCATAGGCCCCCAGAGAAAAACCTCGGCCCATTTCCCTGGCAAACAAAAGTAAGCTGCCCCGCTTCTGGATGGCAGATTCCAGGACGCACTTTGTACTATCAAACCAGCCCAACTAGGCACTGGTGCCACCTTGGGTCTGGGAACAATCCTGCGTATCGTGGATTCTAAAGAGCCAGCCGGTCACTCCCAGCCACAGGCCCCCAGACACAAACAACGGCGCTTTTCCCTGGAAAACAAAACTCGCCTGCCAAATTTTGATGGCAGATTCCCGGAGCCACTTGGTACTATCAAACCAGCCCAACTTGACACTGGTGCCACCATGGGTCTGGTCACCATCCTGCCTATCGTAGCTTTTCAGGAGCCAGCCGGTCACTCCCAGCCATAGGCCCCCAGACACAAAGTTCGGCCCGTTTCCCTGGCAAAAAAAAGTAAGTTATCCCGCTTCTGGATGGCAGATTGCAGGAGCCACTTTTCACCATCACACCAGCCCGACTTGGCATTGCTGCCACCTCTGGTCTGGGAACCATCCTGCGTATCGTGGATTCTAAGCAGCCAGCCGGCCACTCCCAGCCATAGGCCCCCAAACAAAAACAACGGCGCTTTTCCCTGGAAAACAAAACTTGCCGGCCAACTTTTTGATGGCAGATTGCAGGAGCCACTTGGTACTATCAAACCAGCCCTACTTGGCACTGGTGCCACCATGGGTCTGGTCACCATCCTGCCTATCGTAGCTTATCAGGAGCCAGCCGGTCACTCCCAGCCATAGGCCCCCAGACACAAAGCTCGACCCGTTTCCCTGGCAAACAAAAGCAAGCTGCCCCGCTTCTGGATGGCAGATTGCAGGACGCACTTGGTACTATCAAACCAGCCCAACTTGGCACTGGTGCCACCTCAGGTCTGGGAACCATCCTGCGTATCGTGGATTCTAAGGAGCCAGCCGGCCACTCCCAGCCATAGGCCCCCAAACAAAAACAACGGCGCTTTTCCCTGGAAAACAAAACTTGCCGGCCAACTTTTTGATGGCAGATTGCAGGAGCCACTTGGTACTATCAAACCAGCCCTACTTGGCACTGGTGCCACCATGGGTCTGGTCACCATCCTGCCTATCGTAGCTTATCAGGAGCCAGCCGGTCACTCCCAGCCATAGGCCCCCAGACACAAAGCTCGACCCGTTTCCCTGGCAAACAAAAGCAAGCTGCCCCGCTTCTGGATGGCAGATTGCAGGACGCACTTGGTACTATCAAACCAGCCCAACTTGGCACTGGTGCCACCTCAGGTCTGGGAACCATCCTGCGTATCGTGGATTCTAAGGAGCCAGCCGGTCACTCCCAGCCACAGGCCCCCAAACAAAAACCACAGCGCTTTTCCCTGGAAAACAAAACTCGCCGGCCAACATTTTGATGGCAGATTGCAGGAGCCACTTGGTACTATCAAATCAGCCCAACATGGCACTGGTGCCACCATGGGTCTGTTCACCATCCTGCCTATCGTAGCTTTTCAGGAGACAGCCGGTCCCTCCCTGCCATAGGCCCCCAGAGAAAAACCTCGGCCCATTTCCCTGGCAAACAAAAGTAAGCTGCCCCGCTTCTGGATGGCAGATTCCAGGACGCACTTGGTACTATCAAACCAGCCCAACTAGGCACTGGTGCCACCTTGGGTCTGGGAACAATCCTGCGTATCGTGGATTCTAAAGAGCCAGCCGGTCACTCCCAGCCACAGGCCCCCAGACACAAACAACGGCGCTTTTCCCTGGAAAACAAAACTCGCCTGCCAAATTTTGATGGCAGATTGCCGGAGCCACTTGGTACAATCAAACCAGCCCAACTTGACACTGGTGCCACCATGGGTCTGGTCACCATCCTGCCTATCGTAGCTTTTCAGGAGCCAGCCGGTCACTCCCAGCCATAGGCCCCGAGAGACAAAGCTCGGCCCGTT
The DNA here is from genome assembly GCF_035770615.1 of Melospiza melodia melodia. NCBI lineage: Eukaryota > Metazoa > Chordata > Aves > Passeriformes > Passerellidae > Melospiza > Melospiza melodia. The sequence goes on from NC_086197.1 coordinate 47,603,030, forward strand.
TCCATGGCAAAAAAAAGAAAGCTGTCCCGCTTCTGGATGGCAGATTGCCGGACGCACTTGGGACTATCAAACCAGCCCAACTTGGCACTGGTGCCACCTCTGGTCTGGGAACCATCCTGCGTATCGTGGATTCTAATTAGACATCCGGCCACTCCCAGCCACAGGCCCCCAAACACAAACAACGACGCTTTTCCCTGGAAAACAAAACTCGACTGCCAAATTTTGATGACAGATTGCAGGAGCCACTTGGTGTTATCAAACCAGCCCAACTTGGCACTGGTGCCACCATGGGTCTGGTCATCATCCTGCACATCGTAGCTCTTCAGGAACCAGCCGGTCATTCCCAGCCATAGGCCCCCAGACACAAAGCTCGACCCGTTACCGTGGCAAACAAAAGTAAGCTTCCCCGCTTCTGGATGGCAGATTGCAGGAGGCACTTGGTATAATCAAACCAGCCCGACTTGGCACTGGTGCCACCTCTGGTCTGGGAACCATCCTGCGTATCGTGGATTCTAAGGAGCAAGCCGGCCACTCCCAGCCACAGGCCCTCAAACACAAACAACGGCGCTTTTCCCTGGAAAACAAAACTCGCCTGCCAAATTTTGATGGCAGATTGCAGGAGCCACTTGGTACTATCAAACCAGCCCAACTTGGCACTGGTGCCATCATGGGTCTGGTCACCATCCTGCCTATCGTAGCTTTTCAGGAGCCAGCCGGTCACTCCCAGCCATAGGCCTCCAGACAAAAACCTCGGCCCGTTTCCCTGGCAAAAAAAAGTAAGCTACCCCGCTACTGGATGGCAGATTGCAGGAGCCACTTTGCACCATCAAACTAGCCCGACTTGGCACTGGTGCCACCTCTGGTCTGGGAACAATGCTGCGTATCGTGGATTCTAAGGAGCCAGCCGGCCACTCCCAGCCACAGGCCCCCAAACACAAACAACGGCGCTTTTCCCTGGAAAACAAAACTCGCCTGCCAAATTTTGATGGCAGATTGCAGGAGCCACTTGGTACTATCAAACCAGCCCAACTTGGCACTGGTGCCACCATGGGTCTGGTCACCATCCTGCCTATCGTAGCTTTTCAGGAGCCAGCCGGTCACTCCCAGCCATAGGCCCCGAGACACAAACCTCGGCCCGTTACCCTGGCAAACAAAAGTAAGCTGCCCCGCTTCTGGATGGCAGATTGCAGGACGCACTTGGTACTATCAAACCAGCCCGACTTGGCACTGGAGCCACCTCAGGTCTGGGAACCATCCTGCGTATCGTGGATTCTAAGGAGCCAGCCGGCCACTCCCACCCACAGGCACCCAAACACAAACAACGGCGCTTTTCCCTGGAAAACAAAACTCGCCTGCCAACATTTTGATGGCAGATTGCCGGAGCCACTTGGTACTATCAAACCAGCCCAACTTGGCACTGGTGCCACCATGGGTCTGGTCACCATCCTGCCTATCGTAGCTTTTCAGGAGCCAGCCGGTCACTCCCAGCCATAGGCCCCCAGACACAAAGCTCGGCCCGTTTCCCTGGCAAACAAAAGTAAGCTGCCCCGCTTCTGGATGGCAGATTGCAGGAGCCACTTTGCACCATCAAACTAGCCCGACTTGGCACTGGTGCCACCTCAGGTCTGGGAACCATCCTGCGTATCGTGGATTCTAAGGAGCCAGCCGGCCACTCCCAGCCACAGGCCCTCAAACACAAACAACGGCGCTTTTCCCTGGAAAACAAATCTCGCCTGCCAAATTTTGATGGCAGATTGCAGGAGCCACTTGGTACTATCAAACCAGCCCAACTTGGCACTGGTGCCACCATGGGTCTGGTCACCATCCTGCCTATGGTAGCTTTTCAGGAGCCATCCGGTCACTCCCAGCCATAGGCCCCCAGACACAAACCTCGGCCCGTTTCCCTGGCAAACAAAAGTAAGCTGCCCCGCTTCTGGATGGCTGATTGCAGGAACCACTTGGTATTATCAAACCAGCCCAACTTGGCACTGGTGCCACCTTGGGTCTGGATACCATGCTGCGTATCGTGGATTCTAAGGAGCCATCCGGCCATTCCACCCACAGGCCCCCAAACACTAACAACGGCGCTTTTCCCTTGGAAACAAAAGTAAGCTGCCCCGCTTCTGGATGGCAGATTGCAGGAGCCACTTGGTACTATCAAACCAGCCCGACTTGGCACTGGTGCCACCTCTGGTCTGGGAACCATCCTGCGTATCTTGGGTTCAAAGGAGCCAGCCGGCCACTCCCACCCACAGGCCCCCAAACACAAACAACGGCGCTTTTCCCTGGAAAACAAAACTCGCCTGCCAACTTTTTGATGGCAGATTGCAGGAGCCACTTGCTACTATCAAATCAGCCCAACTTGGCACTGGTGCCACCATGGGTCTGGTCACCATCCTGCCTATCGTAGCTGTTCAGGCGCCAGTCGGTCACTCCCAGCCATAGGCCCCCAGAGAAAAACCTCGGCCCTTTTCCCTGGAAAACAAAAGTAAGCTGCCCCGCTTCTGGATGGCAGATTGCAGGAGCCACTTTGCACCATCAAACTGGCCCGACTTGTCACTGGTGCCACCTCAGGTCTGGGAACCATGCTGCGTGTCGTGGATTCTAATTAGCAAGACGGCCACTCCCAGCCACAGGCCCCCAAACACAAACAACGGCGCTTTTCCCTGGAAAACAAAACTCGCCTGCCAACTTTTTGATGGCAGATTGCAGGAGCCACTTGGTACTATCAAACCAGCCCAACTTGGCACTGGTGCCACCATGGGTCTGGTCACCATCCTGCCTATCGTAGCTTTTCAGGAGCCAGCCGGTCACTCCAAGCCATAGGCCCCCAGACAAAAACCTCGGCCCGTTTCCCTGGCAAACAAAAGTAAGCTGCCCCGCTTCTGGATGGCAGATTGCAGGAACCACTTGGTACTATAAAACCAGCCCTACTTGGCACTGGTGCCACCTCTGGTCTGGGAACCATGCTGCGTATCGTGGATTCTAAGGAGCCAGCCGGCCACTCCCAGCCACAGGCCCCCAAACACAAACAACGGCGCTTTTCCCTGGAAAACAAAACTCGCCTGCCATCTTTTTGATGGCAGATTGCAGGAGCCACTTGGTACTATCAAACCAGCCCAACTTGGCACTGGTGCCACCATGGGTCTGGTCACCATCCTGCCTATCGTAGCTTTTCAGGAGCCAGCCGGTCACTCCCAGCCATAGGCCCCCAGACACAAAGCTCGGCCCGTTCCCTGGCAAACACAAGTAAGCTGCCCCGCTTCTGGACGGCAGATTGCAGGAATCACTTGGTACTATCAAACCAGCCCAACTTGGCACTGGTGCCACCTCTGGTCTGGGAACCATCCTGCGTATCGTGGATTCTAAGGAGCCAGCCGGTCACTCCCAGCCACAGGCCCCCAAACACAAACAACGGCGCTTTTCCCTGGAAAACAAAACTCGCCTGCCAACATTTTGATGGCAGATTGCAGGAGCCACGTGGTACTATCAAATCAGCCCAACTTGGCACTGGTGCCACCATAGGTCTGGTCACCATCCTGCCTATCGTAGCTTTTCAGGAGCTAGCCGGTCCCTCCCTGCCATAGGCCCCCAGACACAAACCTCGGCCCGTTTCCCTGGCAAAAAAAAGTAAGCTGCCCTGCTTCTGGATGGCAGATTGCAGGACGCACTTGGTACTATCAAACCAGCCCGACGTGGCACTGGTGCCACCTCTGGTCTGGGAACCATCCTGCGTATCGTGGAGTCTAAGGAACCAGACGGCCACTCCAGCCACAGGCCCCCAAACACAAACAACGGCGCTTTTCCCTGGAAAACAAAACTCGCCTGCCAACTTTTTGATGGCAGATTGCAGGAGCCACTTGGTACTATCAAACCAGCCCAACTTGGCACTGGTGCCACCATGGGTCTGGTCACCATCCTGCCTATCGTAGCTTTTCAGGAGCCAGCCGGTCACTCCCAGCCATAGGCCCCCAGACACAAAGCTCGGCCCTTTTCCCGGGCAAAAAAAAGTAAGCTACCCCGCTTCTGGATGGCAGGTTGCAGGAGCCACTTTGCACCATCAAACTAGCCCGACTTGGCACTGGTGCCACCTCAGGTCTGGAAACCATCCTGCGTATCGTGGATTCTAAGGAGCCAGCCGGCCACTCCCACCCACAGGCCCCCAAACAAAAACAATGGCGCTTTTCCCTGGAAAACAAAACTCGCCTGCCAACTTTTTGATGGCAGATTGCAGGAGCCACTTGGTACTATCGAACCAGCCCAACTTGGCACTGGTGCCACCATGGGTCTGGTCACCATCCTGCCTATCGTAGCTTTTCACGAGCCAGCCGGTCACTCCCAGCCATAGGCCCCCAGACACAAACCTCGGCCCGTTTCCCTGGCAAACAAAGTAAGCTGCCCCGCTTGTGGATGGCAGATTGCAGGACGCACTTGGTAGTATCAAACCAGCCCGACTTGGCACTGGTGCCACCTCTGGTCTGGGAACCATCCTGCGTATCGTGGATTCTAAGGAGCCAGCCGGCCACTCCCAGCCACAGGCCCCCAAACACAAACAACAGCGCTTTTCCCTGGAAAACAAAACTCGCCTGCCAAATTTTTGATGGCAGATTGCAGGAGCCACTTGGTACTATCAAACCAGCCCAACTTGGCACTGGTGCCACCATGGGTCTGGTCACCATCCTGCCTATCGTAGCTTTTCAGGAGCCAGCCGGTCACTCCCAGCCATAGGCCCCCAGACACAAACCTCGGCCCGTTTCCCTGGCAAACAAAAGTAAGCTGCCCCGCTACTGGATGGCAGATTGCAGGAGCCACTTTGCACCATCAAACTAGCCCGACTTGGCACTGGTGCCACCTCAGGTCTGGGAACCATGCTGCATATGGTGGATTCAAATTAGCCAGCCGGTCACTCCCTGCCATAGGCCCCCAAACACAAACAACGGCGCTTTTCACTGGAAAACAAAACTCGCCTTCCAAATTTTGATGGCAGATTGCCGGAGCAACTTGGTACTATCAAACCAGCCCAACTTGACAGTGGTGCCACCATGGGTCTGGTCACCATCCTGCCTATCGTAGCTTTTCAGGAGCCAGCCGGTCACTCCCAGCCATAGGCCCCCAGACAGAAACCTCGGCCCGTTTCCCTGGCAAACAAAAGTAAGCTGCCCCGCTTCTGGATGGCAGATTGCAGGACGCACTTGGTAGTATCAAACCAGCCCGACTTGGCACTGGTGCCACCTCTGGTCTGGGAACCATCCTGCGTATCGTGGATTCTAAGCAGCCAGCCGGCCACTCCCAGCCACAGGCCCCCAAACACAAACAACGGCGTTTTTCCCTGGAAAACAATACTCGCCTGCCAACTTTTTGATGGCAGATTGCCGGAGCCACTTGGTACTATCAAACCCGCCCAACTTGGCACTGGTGCCACCTTGGGTCTGGTCACCATCCTGCCTATCGTAGCTTTTCAGGAGCCAGCCGGTCACTCCCAGCCATAGGCCCCCAGACACAAACCTCGGCCCGTTTCCCTGGCAAACAAAAGTAAGCTGCCCCGCTTCTGGATGGCAGATTGCAGGAGCCACTTTGCACCATCAAACTAGCCCGACTTGGCACTGGTGCCACCTCAGGTCTGGGAACCATGCTGCATATCGTGGATTCTAATTAGCCAGCCGGTCACTCCCTGCCATAGGCCCCCAAACACAAACAACGTCGCTTTTCACTGGCAAACAAAACTCGCCTGCCAAATTTTCATGGGAGATTGCCGGAGCCACTTGGTACTATCAAACCAGCCCAACTTGACAGTGGTGCCACCATGGGTCTGGTCACCATCCTGCCTATCGCAGCTTTTCAGGAGCCAGCCGGTCACTCCCTGCCATAGGCCTCCAGACAAAAACCTCGGCCCGTTTCCCTGGCAAATAAAAGTAAGTTATCCCTCTTCTGGATGGCAGATTGCAGGAGCCACTTTTCACCATCAAACCAGCCCGACTTGGCACTGGTGCCACCACTGGTCTGGGAACCATCCTGCGTATCGTGGATTCTAAGGAGCCAGCCGGCCACTCCCAGTCACAGGCCCCCAGACAAAAACCTCGGCCCGTTTCCTTGGCAAACAAAAGTAAGCTGCCCCGCTTCTGGATGGCAGATTGCAGGACGCACTTGGTAGTATCAAACCAGCCCGACTTGTCACTGGTGCCACCTTGGGTCTGGGAACCATCCTGCGTATCGTGGATTCTAATTAGCAAGACGGCCACTCCCAGCCACAGGCCCCCAAACACAAACAACGGCGCTTTTCCCTGGAAAACAAAACTCGCCTGCCAAATTTTTGATGGCAGATTGCAGGAGCCACTTGGTACTATCAAACCAGCCCAACTTGGCACTGGTGCCACCATGGGTCTGGTCACCATCCTGCCTATCGTAGCTTTTCAGGAGCCAGCCGGTCACCCCCAGCCATAGGCCCCGAGACAAAACCTCGGCCCGTTTCCCTGGCAAAAAATGTAACCTACCCCGCTTCTGGATGGCAGATTGCAGGACGCACTTTGTAGTATCAAACCAGCCCAACTTGGCACTGGTGCCACCTTGGGTCTGGGAACCATCCTGCGTATCGTGGATTCTAAGGAGCCAGCCGGCCACTCCCTGCCACAGGCCCCCAAACACAAACAACGGCGCTTCTTCCTGGAAAACAAAACTCGCCTGCCAACTTTTTGATTGCGGATTGCAGGAGCCACTTGGTACTATCAAACCAGCCCAACTTGGCACTTGTGCCACCATGGATGTGGTCACCATCCTGCCTATCGTAGCTTTTCAGGACCTAGCAGGTCACTCCCAGCCATAGGCGCCCAGACACAAAGCTCGGCCCGTTTCCCTGGCAAACAAAAGTAAGCTGCCCCGCTTCTGGATGGCAGATTGCAGCAACCACTTGGTACTATAAAACCAGCCCGACTTGGCACTGGTGCCACCTTGGGTCTGGGAACCATCCTGCGTATCGTGGATTCTAAGGAGCCAGCCGGTCACTCCCAGCCACAGGCCCCCAAACACAAACAACAGCGCTTTTCCCTGGAAAACAAAACTCGCCTGCCAACATTTTGATGGCAGATTGCAGGAGCCACGTGGTACTATCAAATCAGCCCAACTTGGCACTGGTGCCACCATGGGTCTGGTCACCATCCTGCCTATCGTAGCTGTTCAGGCGCCACCCGGTCACTCCCAGCCATAGGCCCCCAGAGAAAAACCTCGGACCGTTTCCCTGGCAAACAAAAGTAAGCTACCCCGCTTCTGGATGGCAGATTGCAGGAGCCAATTTGCACCATAAAACTGGCCCGACTTGTCACTGGTGCCACCTCAAGTCTGGGAACCATCCTGCGTATCGTGGATTCCAATTAGCAAGCCGGCCACTCCCACCCACAGGCCCCCAAACACAAACAACGGCGCTTTTCCCTGGAAAACAAAACTCGCCTGCCAACTTTTTGATGGCAGATTGCAGGAGCCACTTGGTACTATCAAACCAGCCCAACTTGGCACTGGTGCCACCATGGGTCTGGTCACCATCCTGCCTATCGTAGCTTTTCAGGACCTAGACGGTCACTCCCAGCCATAGGCCCCGTGACACAAAGCTCAGCCCGTTTCCCTGTCAAACAAAAGTAAGCTGTCCCGCTTCTGGATGGCAGATTGCAGGATCCTCTAGTTATTATCAAACCAGCCCTACTTGGCACTGGTGCCACCTCTGGTCTGGGAACCATGGTGCATATCATGGATTCTAAGCAGCCAGCCGGCCACTCCCAGCCACAGGCCCCCAAACAAAAACAACGGCGCTTTTCCCTGGAAAACAAAACTCGCCTGCCAAATTTTTGATGGCAGATTGCAAGAACCACTTGGTACTATCAAACCAGCCCAACTTGGCACTGGTGCCACCATGGGTCTGGTCACCATCCTGCCTATCTTAGCTTTTCAGGAGCCAGCCGGTCACTCCCAGCCATAGGCCCCCAGACATAAAGCTCGACCCGTTTCCCTGGCACACAAAAGTAAGCTGCCCCGCTTCTGGATGGCATATTGCAGGAGCCGCTTGGTACTATCAAACCAGCCCAACTTGGCACTGGTGCCACCTTGGGTCTGGGAACCATCCTGCGTATCGTGGATTCTAAGGAGCCAGCCGGTCGCTCCCAGCCACAGGCCCCCAAACAAAACCACAGGGCTATTTCCTGGAAAACAAAACTCGCCTGCCAACATTTTGATGGCAGATTGCAGGAGCCACTTGCTACTATCAAATCAGCCCAACTTGGCACTGGTGCCACCATGGGTCTGGTCACCATCCTGCCTATCGTAGCTTTTCAGGAGCCAGCCGGCCACTCCCTGCCACAGGCCCCCAAACAAAAACAACGGCGCTTTTCCCTGGAAAACAAAACTCGCCTGACAACTTTTTGATGGCAGATTGCAGGAGCCACTTGGTACTATCAAACCAGCCCAACTTGGCACTGGTGCCACCATGGGTCTGGTCACCATCCTGCCTATCGTAGCTTTTCAGGAGCCAGCCGGTCACTCCCAGCCATAGGCCCCGAGACACAAACCTCGGCCCGTTTCCCTGGCAAACAAAAGTAAGCTACCCCGCTTCTGGATGGCAGATTGCAGGAGCCACTTGGTACTATCAAACCAGCCCGACTTGGCACTGGTGCCACCTCAGGTCTGGGACCATCCTGCGTATCGTGGATTCTAAGGAGCCAGCCGGCCACTCCCAGCCATAGGCCCCCAAACAAAAACAACGGCGCTTTTCGCTGGAAAACAAAACTTGCCTGCTAACTTTTTGATGGCAGATTGCAGGAGCCACTTGGTACTATCAAACCAGCCCTACTTGGCACTGGTGCCACCATGGGTCTGGTCACCATCCTGCCTATCGTAGCTTATCAGGAGCCAGCCGGTCACTCCCAGCCATAGGCCCCCAGACACAAAGCTCGACCCGTTTCCCTGGCAAACAAAAGCAAGCTGCCCCGCTTCTGGATGGCAGATTGCAGGAGCCACTTGGTACTATCAAACCAGCCCAACTTGGCACTGGTGCCACCTCTGGTCTGGGAACCATCCTGCGTATCGTGGATTCTAAGGAGCCAGCCGGTCACTCCCAGCCACAGGCCCCCAAACACAAACCACAGTGCTTTTCCCTGGAAAACAAAACTCGCCTGCCAACATTTTGATGGCAGATTGCAGGAGCCACTTGCTACTATCAAATCAGCCCAACATGGCACTGGTGCCACCATGGGTCTGGTCACCATCCTGCCTATCGTAGCTTTTCAGGAGACAGCCGGTCCCTCCCTGCCATAGGCCCCCAGAGAAAAACCTCGGCCCATTTCCCTGGCAAACAAAAGTAAGCTGCCCCGCTTCTGGATGGCAGATTCCAGGACGCACTTTGTACTATCAAACCAGCCCAACTAGGCACTGGTGCCACCTTGGGTCTGGGAACAATCCTGCGTATCGTGGATTCTAAAGAGCCAGCCGGTCACTCCCAGCCACAGGCCCCCAGACACAAACAACGGCGCTTTTCCCTGGAAAACAAAACTCGCCTGCCAAATTTTGATGGCAGATTCCCGGAGCCACTTGGTACTATCAAACCAGCCCAACTTGACACTGGTGCCACCATGGGTCTGGTCACCATCCTGCCTATCGTAGCTTTTCAGGAGCCAGCCGGTCACCCCCAGCCATAGGCCCCCAGACACAAAGCTCGGCCCGTTTCCCTGGCAAACAAAAGTAAGTTATCCCGCTTCTGGATGGCAGATTGCAGGAGCCACTTTTCACCATCACACCAGCCCGACTTGGCATTGCTGCCACCTCTGGTCTGGGAACCATCCTGCGTATCGTGGATTCTAAGCAGCCAGCCGGCCACTCCCAGCCATAGGCCCCCAAACAAAAACAACGGCGCTTTTCCCTGGAAAACAAAACTTGCCGGCCAACTTTTTGATGGCAGATTGCAGGAGCCACTTGGTACTATCAAACCAGCCCTACTTGGCACTGGTGCCACCATGGGTCTGGTCACCATCCTGCCTATCGTAGCTTATCAGGAGCCAGCCGGTCACTCCCAGCCATAGGCCCCCAGACACAAAGTTCGGCCCGTTTCCCTGGCAAACAAAAGCAAGCTGCCCCGCTTCTGGATGGCAGATTGCAGGACGCACTTGGTACTATCAAACCAGCCCAACTTGGCACTGGTGCCACCTCAGGTCTGGGAACCATCCTGCGTATCGTGGATTCTAAGGAGCCAGCCGGCCACTCCCAGCCATAGGCCCCCAAACAAAAACAACGGCGCTTTTCCCTGGAAAACAAAACTTGCCGGCCAACTTTTTGATGGCAGATTGCAGGAGCCACTTGGTACTATCAAACCAGCCCTACTTGGCACTGGTGCCACCATGGGTCTGGTCACCATCCTGCCTATCGTAGCTTATCAGGAGCCAGCCGGTCACTCCCAGCCATAGGCCCCCAGACACAAAGCTCGACCCGTTTCCCTGGCAAACAAAAGCAAGCTGCCCCGCTTCTGGATGGCAGATTGCAGGAGCCACTTGGTACTATCAAACCAGCCCAACTTGGCACTGGTGCCACCTCTGGTCTGGGAACCATCCTGCGTATCGTGGATTCTAAGGAGCCAGCCGGTCACTCCCAGCCACAGGCCCCCAAACACAAACCACAGCGCTTTTCCCTGGAAAACAAAACTCGCCTGCCAACATTTTGATGGCAGATTGCAGGAGCCACTTGCTACTATCAAATCAGCCCAACATGGCACTGGTGCCACCATGGGTCTGGTCACCATCCTGCCTATCGTAGCTTTTCAGGAGACAGCCGGTCCCTCCCTGCCATAGGCCCCCAGAGAAAAACCTCGGCCCATTACCCTGGCAAACAAAAGTAAGCTGCCCCGCTTCTGGATGGCAGATTCCTGGACGCACTTGGTACTATCAAACCAGCCCAACTAGGCACTGGTGCCACCTTGGGTCTGGGAACAATCCTGCGTATCGTGGATTCTAAAGAGCCAGCCGGTCACTCCCAGCCACAGGCCCCCAGACACAAACAACGGCGCTTTTCCCTGGAAAACAAAACTCGCCTGCCAAATTTTGATGGCAGATTGCCGGAGCCACTTGGTACAATCAAACCAGCCCAACTTGACACTGGTGCCACCATGGGTCTGGTCACCATCCTGCCTATCGTAGCTTTTCAGGAGCCAGCCGGTCACTCCCAGCCATAAGCCCCCAGACACAAAGCTCGGCCCGTTTCCCTGGCAAACAAAAGTAAGTTATCCCGCTCATGGATGGCAGATTGCAGGAGCCACTTTTCACCATCAAACCAGCCCGACTTGGAATTGCTGCCACCTCTGGTCTGGGAACCATCCTGCGTATCGTGGATTCTAAGGAGCCAGCCGGCCACTCCCAGCCACAGGCACCCAAACACAAACAACGGCGCTTTTCCCTGGAAAACAAAACTCGCCTGACAACTTTTTGATGGCAGATTGCAGGAGCCACTTGGTACTATCAAACCAGCCCAACTTGGCACTGGTGCCACCATGGGTCTGGTCACCATCCTGCCTATCGTAGCTTTTCAGGAGCCAGCCGGTCATACCCAGCCATAGGCCCCCAGACACAAACCTCGGCCCGTTTCCCTGGCAAACAAAAGTAAGCTACCCCGCTTCTGGATGGCAGATTGCAGGACGCACTTGGTACTATCAAACCAGCCCGACTTGGCACTGGTGCCACCTCAGGTCTGGGAACCATCCTGCGTATCGTAGATTCTAAGGAGCCAGCCGGCCACTCCCAGCCATTGGCCCCCCAAAAAAAACAACGGCGCTTTTACCTGGAAAACAAAACTCGCCTGCCAAGTTTTTGATGGCAGATTGCAGGAGCCACTTGGTACTATCAAACCAGCCCAACTTGGCACTGGTGCCGTCATGGGTCTGGTCACAATCCTGCCTATCGCAGCTTTTCACGAGCCAGCCGGTCACTTCCAGGCTTAGGCCCCCAGACACAATCCTCGGCCCGTTTCCCTGGCAAACAAAAGTAAGCTGCCCCGCTTCTGGATGGCAGATTGCAGGAACCACTTGGTACTATCAAACCAGCCCAAGTTGGCACTGGTGCCACCTTGGCTCTGGGAACCATCCTGCGTATCGTGGATTCTAAGGAGCCAGCCGGCCACTCCCTGCCACAGGCACCCAAACACAAACAACGGCGCTTTTCCCTGGAAAACAAAACTCGCCTGCCACCTTTTTGATTGCGGATTGCAGGAGCCACTTGGTACTATCAAACCAGCCCAACTTGGCACTGGTGCCACCATGGATCTGGTCACCATCCTGCCTATCGTAGCTTTTCAGGACCTAGCAGGTCACTCCCAGCCATAGGCGCCCAGACACAAATCTCGGCCCGTTTCCCTGGCAAACAAAAGTAAGCTGCCCCGCTTCTGGATGGCAGATTGCAGGAACCACTTGGTAATATAAAACCAGCCCGACTTGGCACTGGTGCCACCTTGGGTCTGGGAACCATCCTGCGTATCGTGGATTCTAAGGAGCCAGCCGGTCGCTCCCAGCCACAGGCCCCCAAACAAAACCACAGGGCTATTTCCTGGAAAACAAAACTCGCCTGCCAACATTTTGATGGCAGATTGCAGGAGCCACTTGCTACTATCAAATCAGCCCAACTTGGCACTGGTGCCACCATGGGTCTGGTCACCATCCTGCCTATCGTAGCATTTCAGGAGCCAGCCGGCCACTCCCTGCCACAGGCCCCCAAACAAAACAACGGCGCGTTTCCCTGGAAAACAAAACTCGCCTGACAACTATTTGATGGCAGATTGCAGGAGCCACTTGGTACTATCAAACCAGCCCAACTTGGCACTGTTGCCACCATGGGTCTGGTCACCATCCTGCCTATCGTAGCTTTTCAGGAGCCAGCCGGTCACTCCCAGCCATAGGCCCCGAGACACAAACCTCGGCCCGTTTCCCTGGCAAACAAAAGTAAGCTACCCCGCTTCTGGATGGCAGATTGCAGGAGCCACTTGGTACTATCAAACCAGCCCGACTTGGCACTGGTGCCACCTCTGGTCTGGGAACCATCCTGCGTATCGTGGATTCTAAGGAGCCAGCCGGTCACTCCCAGCCACAGGCCCCCAAACACAAACCACAGTGCTTTTCCCTGGAAAACAAAACTCGCCTGCCAACATTTTGATGGCAGATTGCAGGAGCCACTTGCTACTATCAAATCAGCCCAACATGGCACTGGTGCCACCATGGGTCTGGTCACCATCCTGCCTATCGTAGCTTTTCAGGAGACAGCCGGTCCCTCCCTGCCATAGGCCCCCAGAGAAAAACCTCGGCCCATTTCCCTGGCAAACAAAAGTAAGCTGCCCCGCTTCTGGATGGCAGATTCCAGGACGCACTTTGTACTATCAAACCAGCCCAACTAGGCACTGGTGCCACCTTGGGTCTGGGAACAATCCTGCGTATCGTGGATTCTAAAGAGCCAGCCGGTCACTCCCAGCCACAGGCCCCCAGACACAAACAACGGCGCTTTTCCCTGGAAAACAAAACTCGCCTGCCAAATTTTGATGGCAGATTCCCGGAGCCACTTGGTACTATCAAACCAGCCCAACTTGACACTGGTGCCACCATGGGTCTGGTCACCATCCTGCCTATCGTAGCTTTTCAGGAGCCAGCCGGTCACTCCCAGCCATAGGCCCCCAGACACAAAGCTCGGCCCGTTTCCCTGGCAAACAAAAGTAAGTTATCCCGCTTCTGGATGGCAGATTGCAGGAGCCACTTTTCACCATCACACCAGCCCGACTTGGCATTGCTGCCACCTCTGGTCTGGGAACCATCCTGCGTATCGTGGATTCTAAGGAGCCAGCCGGCCACTCCCAGCCACAGGCACCCAAACACAAACAACGGCGCTTTTCCCTGGAAAACAAAACTCGCCTGACAACTTTTTGATGGCAGATTGCAGGAGCCACTTGGTACTATCAAACCAGCCCAACTTGGCACTGGTGCCACCATGGGTCTGGGAACCATCCTGCCTATCGTAGCTTTTCAGGAGCCAGCCGGTCACTCCCAGCCATAGGCCCCCAGACACAAACCTCGGCCCGTTTCCCTGGCAAACAAAAGTAAGCTGCCCCGCTTCTGGATGGCAGATTGCAGGACGCACTTGGTACTATCAAACCAGCCCAACTTGGCACTGGTGCCACCTCAGGTCTGGGAACCATCCTGCGTATCGTGGATTCTAAGGAGCCAGCCGGCCACTCCCAGCCATAGGCCCCCAAACAAAAACAACGGCGCTTTTCCCTGGAAAACAAAACTTGCCGGCCAACTTTTTGATGGCAGATTGCAGGAGCCACTTGGTACTATCAAACCAGCCCTACTTGGCACTGGTGCCACCATGGGTCTGGTCACCATCCTGCCTATCGTAGCTTATCAGGAGCCAGCCGGTCACTCCCAGCCATAGGCCCCCAGACACAAAGCTCGACCCGTTTCCCTGGCAAACAAAAGCAAGCTGCCCCGCTTCTGGATGGCAGATTGCAGGAGCCACTTGGTACTATCAAACCAGCCCAACTTGGCACTGGTGCCACCTCTGGTCTGGGAACCATCCTGCGTATCGTGGATTCTAAGGAGCCAGCCGGTCACTCCCAGCCACAGGCCCCCAAACCCAAACAACAGCGCTTTTCCCTGGAAAACAAAACTCGCCTGAAAACATTTTGATGGCAGATTGCAGGAGCCACTTGCTACTATCAAATCAGCCCAACATGGCACTGGTGCCACCATGGGTCTGGTCACCATCCTGCCTATCGTAGCTTTTCAGGAGACAGCCGGTCCCTCCCTGCCATAGGCCCCCAGAGAAAAACCTCGGCCCATTTCCCTGGCAAACAAAAGTAAGCTGCCCCGCTTCTGGATGGCAGATTCCAGGACGCACTTGGTACTATCAAACCAGCCCAACTAGGCACTGGTGCCACCTTGGGTCTGGGAACAATCCTGCGTATCGTGGATTCTAAAGAGCCAGCCGGTCACTCCCAGCCACAGGCCCCCAGACACAAACAACGGCGCTTTTCCCTGGAAAACAAAACTCGCCTGCCAAATTTTGATGGCAGATTGCCGGAGCCACTTGGTACAATCAAACCAGCCCAACTTGACACTGGTGCCACCATGGGTCTGGTCACCATCCTGCCTATCGTAGCTTTTCAGGAGCCAGCCGGTCACTCCCAGCCATAGGCCCCGAGACACAAACCTCGGCCCGTTTCCCTGGCAAACAAAAGTAAGCTACCCCGCTTCTGGATGGCAGATTGCAGGAGCCACTTGGTACTATCAAACCAGCCCGACTTGGCACTGGTGCCACCTCAGGTCTGGGACCATCCTGCGTATCGTGGATTCTAAGGAGCCAGCTGGCCACTCCCAGCCATAGGCCCCCAAACAAAAACAACGGCGCTTTTCCCTGGAAAACAAAACTTGCCTGCTAACTTTTTGATGGCAGATTGCAGGAGCCACTTGGTACTATCAAACCAGCCCTACTTGGCACTGGTGCCACCATGGGTCTGGTCACCATCCTGCCTATCGTAGCTTATCAGGAGCCAGCCGGTCACTCCCAGCCATAGGCCCCCAGACACAAAGCTCGACCCGTTTCCCTGGCAAACAAAAGCAAGCTGCCCCGCTTCTGGATGGCAGATTGCAGGAACCACTTGGTACTATCAAACCAGCCCAACTTGGCACTGGTGCCACCTCTGGTCTGGGAACCATCCTGCGTATCGTGGATTCTAAGGAGCCAGCCGGTCACTCCCAGCCACAGGCCCCCAAACACAAACCACAGTGCTTTTCCCTGGAAAACAAAACTCGCCTGCCAACATTTTGATGGCAGATTGCAGGAGCCACTTGCTACTATCAAATCAGCCCAACATGGCACTGGTGCCACCATGGGTCTGGTCACCATCCTGCCTATTGTAGCTTTTCAGGAGAGAGCCGGTCCCTCCCTGCCATAGGCCCCCAGAGAAAAACCTCGGCCCATTTCCCTGGCAAACAAAAGTAAGCTGCCCCGCTTCTGGATGGCAGATTCCAGGACGCACTTTGTACTATCAAACCAGCCCAACTAGGCACTGGTGCCACCTTGGGTCTGGGAACAATCCTGCGTATCGTGGATTCTAAAGAGCCAGCCGGTCACTCCCAGCCACAGGCCCGCAGACACAAACAACGGCGCTTTTCCCTGGAAAACAAAACTCGCCTGCCAAATTTTGATGGCAGATTGCCGGAGCCACTTGGTACAATCAAACCAGCCCAACTTGACACTGGTGCCACCATGGGTCTGGTCACCATCCTGCCTATCGTAGCTTTTCAGGAGCCAGCCGGTCACTCCCAGCCATAGGCCCCCAGACACAAAGCTCGGCCCGTTTCCCTGGCAAACAAAAGTAAGTTATCCCGCTTCTGGATGGCAGATTGCAGGAGCCACTTTTCACCATCACACCAGCCCGACTTGGCATTGCTGCCACCTCTGGTCTGGGAACCATCCTGCGTATCGTGGATTCTAAGGAGCCAGCCGGCCACTCCCAGCCACAGGCACCCAAACGCAAACAACGGCGCTTTTCCCTGGAAAACAAAACTCGCCTGACAACTTTTTGATGGCAGATTGCAGGAGCCACTTGGTACTATCAAACCAGCCCAACTTGGCACTGGTGCCACCATGGGTCTGGGAACCATCCTGCCTATCGTAGCTTTTCAGGAGCCAGCCGGTCACTCCCAGCCATAGGCCCCCAGACACAAACCTCGGCCCGTTTCCCTGGCAAACAAAAGTAAGCTGCCCCGCTTCTGGATGGCAGATTGCAGGACGCACTTGGTACTATCAAACCAGCCCAACTTGGCACTGGTGCCACCTCAGGTCTGGGAACCATCCTGCGTATCGTGGATTCTAAGGAGCCAGCCGGCCACTCCCAGCCATAGGCCCCCAAACAAAAACAACGGCGCTTTTCCCTGGAAAACAAAACTTGCCGGCCAACTTTTTGATGGCAGATTGCAGGAGCCACTTGGTACTATCAAACCAGCCCAACTTGGCACTGGTGCCACCATGGGTCTGGTCACCATCCTGCCTATCGTAGCTTATCAGGAGCCAGCCGGTCACTCCCAGCCATAGGCCCCCAGACACAAAGCTCGACCCGTTTCCCTGGCAAACAAAAGCAAGCTGCCCCGCTTCTGGATGGCAGATTGCAGGAGCCACTTGGTACTATCAAACCAGCCCAACTTGGCACTGGTGCCACCTCTGGTCTGGGAACCATCCTGCGTATCGTGGATTCTAAGGAGCCAGCCGGTCACTCCCAGCCACAGGCCCCCAAACACAAACCACAGCGCTTTTCCCTGGAAAACAAAACTCGCCTGCCAACATTTTGATGGCAGATTGCAGGAGCCACTTGCTACTATCAAATCAGCCCAACATGGCACTGGTGCCACCATGGGTCTGGTCACCATCCTGCCTATCGTAGCTTTTCAGGAGACAGCCGGTCCCTCCCTGCCATAGGCCCCCAGAGAAAAACCTCGGCCCATTTCCCTGGCAAACAAAAGTAAGCTGCCCCGCTTCTGGATGGCAGATTCCAGGACGCACTTGGTACTATCAAACCAGCCCAACTAGGCACTGGTGCCACCTTGGGTCTGGGAACAATCCTGCGTATCGTGGATTCTAAAGAGTCAGCCGGTCACTCCCAGCCACAGGCCCCCAGACACAAACAACGGCGCTTTTCCCTGGAAAACAAAACTCGCCTGCCAACTTTTTGATGGCCGATTGCAGGAACCACTTCGTATTATCAAGCCAGCCCGACTTGGCACTGGTGCCACCTTGGGTCTGGGAACCATGCTGCGTATCGTGGATTCTAAGGAGCCAGCCGGCCACTCCCTGCCTCAGGCCCCCAAACACAAACAACGGCGCTTTTCCCTGGAAATCAACACTCGCTTGCCGACTTTTTGATGGCAGATTGCAGGAGCCACTTGGTACTATCAAACCAGCCCAACTTGGCACTGGTGCCACCATGGGTCTGGTCACCATCATGCCTCTCGTAGCTTTTCAGGACCTAGCCGGTCACTCACAGCCATAGGCCCCCAGACACAAAACTTGGCCCGTTTCCCTGGCAAACAAAAGTAAGCTGCCCCGTTTCTGGATGGCAGATTTCAGTAGCAAATTTGCACCATCAAACTGGCCCGACTTGTCACTGGTGCAACTTTAGGTCTGGGAACCATCCTGCGTATCGTGGATTCTAATTAGCCATCCGGCCACTCCCACCCACAGGCCCCCAAACACAAACAACGGCGCTTTTCCCTGGAAAACAAAACTCGCCTGCCAACTTTTTGATGGCAGATTGCAGGAGCCACTTGGTACTATCAAACCAGCCCAACTTGGCACTGGTGCCGCCATGGGTCTGGTCACCATCCTGCCTATCGTAGCTTTTCACGAGCCAGCCGGTCACTCCCAGCCATAGGCCCCCAGACACAAACCTCGGCCCGTTTCCCTGGCAAACAAAAGTAAGCTACCCCGCTTCTGGATGGCAGATTGCAGGACGCACTTGGTACTATCAAACCAGCCCAACTTGGCACTGGTGCCACCTCAGGTCTGGGAACCATCCTGCGTATCGTGGATTCTAAGGAGCCAGCCGGCCACTCCCAGCCATAGGCCCCCAAACAAAAACAACGGCGCTTTTCCCTGGAAAACAAAACTTGCCTGCCAACTTTTTGATGGCAGATTGCAGGAGCCACTTGGTACTATCAAACCAGCCCTACTTGGCACTGGTGCCACCATGTGTCTGGTCACCATCCTGCCTATCGTAGCTTATCAGGAGCCAGCCGGTCACTCCCAGCCATAGGCCCCCAGACACAAAGCTCGACCCGTTTCCCTGGCAAACAAAAGCAAGCTGCCCCGCTTCTGGATGGCAGATTGCAGGAGCCACTTGGTACTATCAAACCAGCCCAACTTGGCACTGGTGCCACCTCTGGTCTGGGAACCATCCTGCGTATCGTGGATTCTAAGGAGCCAGCCGGTCACTCCCAGCCACAGGCCCCCAAACACAAATCACAGCGCTTTTCCCTGGAAAACAAAACTCGCCTGCCAAGTTTTTGATGGCAGATTGCAGGAGCCACTTGCTACTATCAAATCAGCCCAACATGGCACTGGTGCCACCATGGGTCTGGTCACCATCCTGCCTATCGTAGCTTTTCAGGAGACAGCCGGTCCCTCCCTGCCATAGGCCCCCAGAGAAAAACCTCGGCCCATTTCCCTGGCAAACAAAAGTAAGCTGCCCCGCTTCTGGATGGCAGATTCCAGGACGCACTTGGTACTATCAAACCAGCCCAACTAGGCACTGGTGCCACCTTGGGTCTGGGAACAATCCTGCGTATCGTGGATTCTAAAGAGCCAGCCGGTCACTCCCAGCCACAGGCCCCCAGACACAAACAACGGCGCTTTTCCCTGGAAAACAAAACTCGCCTGCCAACATTTTGATGGCAGATTCCCGGAGCCACTTGGTACTATCAAACCAGCCCAACTTGACACTGGTGCCACCATGGGTCTGGTCACCATCCTGCCTATCGTAGCTTTTCAGGAGCCAGCCGGTCACTCCCAGCCATAGGCCCCCAGACACAAAGCTCGGCCCGTTTCCCTGGCAAACAAAAGTAAGTTCTCCCGCTTCTGGATGGCAGATTGCAGGAGCCACTTTTCACCATCAAACCAGCCCGACTTGGCATTGGTGCCACCTCTGGTCTGGGAACCATCCTGCGTATCGTGGATTCTAAGGAGCCAGCCGGCCACTCCCAGCCACAGGCACCCAAACACAAACAACGGCGCTTTTCCCTGGAAAACAAAACTCGCCTGACAACTTTTTGATGGCAGATTGCAGGAGCCATTTGGTACTATCAAACCACCCCAACTTGGCACTGGTGCCACCATGGGTCTGGGAACCATCCTGCCTATCGTAGCTTTTCAGGAGCCAGCCGGTCACTCCCAGCCATAGGCCCCCAGACACAAACCTCGGCCCGTTTCCCTGGCAAACAAAAGTAAGCTACCCCGCTTCTGGATGGCAGATTGCAGGACGCACTTGGTACTATCAAACCAGCCCAACTTGGCACTGGTGCCACCTCAGGTCTGGGAACCATCCTGCGTCTCGTGGATTCTAAGGAGCCAGCCGGCCACTCCCACCCATAGGCCCCCAAACAAAAACAACGGCGCTTTTCCCTGGAAAACAAAACTTGCCTGCCAACTTTCTGATGGCAGATTGCAGGAGCCACTTGGTACTATCAAACCAGCCCAACTTGGCACTGGTGCCACCATGGGTCTGGTCACCATCCTGCCTATCGTAGCTTTTCAGGAGCCAGCCGGTCACTCCCAGCCGTAGGCCCACAGACACAAAACTCGGCCCGTTACCCTGACAAACAAAAGTAAGCTGTCCCGCTTCTGGATGGAAGATTGCAGGAGCCACTTGCTACTATCAAACCACCCGACTTGGCACAGGTGCCACCTCTCGTCTGGGAACCATCCTGCGTATCGAAGATTCTAATTAGCCATCCGTCCACTCCCAGGCACAGGCCCCCAAACACAAACAAGGGCGCTTTTCCCTGGAAAACAAAACTCGTCTGCCATCTTTTTGATGGCAGATTGCCGGAGCCACTTGGTACTATCAAACCAGCCCAACTTGGCACTGGTGCCACCATGGGTCTGGTCACCATCCTGCCTATCGTAGCTTTTCAGGAGCCAGCCGGCCCCTCCCTGCCACAGGCCCCCAAACACAAACAACGGCGCTTTTCCCTGGAAAACAAAACTCGCCTACCAACATTTTGATGGCAGATTGCAGGAGCCACTTGGTACTATCAAATCAGACCAACTTGGCACTGGTGTCACCATGGGTCTGGTCAACATCCTGCCTATCGTAGCTTTTCAGGAGCCAGCCGGTCACTCCCAGCCATAGGCCCCCAGACACAAACCTCGGCCCGTTTCCCTGGCAAACAAAAGTAAGCTGCCCCGCTTCTGGATGGCAGATTGCAGGAGGCACTTGGTAGTATCAAAGCAGCCCAACTTGGTACTGGTGCCAACTTGGGTCTGGGAAACATCCTGCGTATCGTGGATTCTAAGGAGCCAGCCGGCCACTCCCAGCCACAGGCCCCCAAACACAAACAACGGCGCTTTTCCCTGGAAAACAAAACTCTCCTGCCAACTTTTTGATGGCAGATTGCAGGAGCCACTTGGTACTATCAAACCAGCCCAACTTGGCACTGGTGCCACCATGGGTCTGGTAACCATCCTGCCTATCGTAGCTTTTCAGGAGCCAGCCGGCCACTCCCAGCCATAGGCCCCCAGACAAAAACCTCGGCCCGTTTCCCTGGCAAACAAAAGTAAGCTGCCCCGCTTCTGGATGGCAGATTCCCGGACGCACTTGTTACAATCAAACCAGCCCAACTTGGCACTGGTGCCACCTCTGGACTGGGAACCATGCTGAGTATCGTGGATTCTAAGGAGCCAGCCGGCCACTCCCAGCCACAGGCCCCCAAACACAAACAACGGCGCTTTTCCCTGGAAAACAAAACTCGCCTGCCAAGTTTTTGATGGCAGATTGCAGGAGCCACTTGGTACTATCAAACCAGCCCAACTTGGCACTGGTGCCGTCATGGGTCTGGTCACCATCCTGCCTATCGTAGCTTTTCACGAGCCAGCCGGTCACTTCCAGGCTTAGGCCCCCAGACACAATCCTCGGACCGTTTCCCTGGCAAACAAAAGTAAGCTGCCCCGCTTCTGGATGGCAGATTGCAGGAACCACTTGGTACTATCAAACCAGCCCAAGTTGGCACTGGTGCCACCATGGGTCTGGGAACCATCCTGTGTATCGTGGATTCTAATTAGCCATCCGTCCACTCCAGGCCATAGGGCCCTAGGCACAAACAACGGCGCTTTTCCCTGGATAACAAACTCGCCTGCCAAATTTTCGATGGCAGATTGCAGGAGCCACTTGGTACTATCAAACCAGCCCAACTTGGCACTGGTGCCACCATGGGTCTGGTCACCATCCTGCCTATCGTAGCTTTTCAGGAGCCAGCCGGTCACTCCCAGCCATAGGCCTCGAGACACAAACCTCGGCCCGTTTCCCTGGCAAACAAAAGTAAGCTACCCCGCTTCTGGATGGCAGATTGCAGGAACCACTTGGTACTATCAAACCAGCCCAACTTGGCACTGGTGCCACCTCAGGTCTGGGAACCATCCTGCGTCTCGTGGATTCTAAGGAGCCAGCCGGCCACTCCCACCCATAGGCCCCCAAACAAAAACAACGGCGCTTTTCCCTGGAAAACAAAACTCGCCTGCCAACTTTTTGATGGCCGATTGCAGGAACCACTTGGTATTATCAAGCCAGCCCGACTTGGCACTGGTGCCACCTTGGGTCTGGGAACTATGCTGCGTATCGTGGATTCTAAGGAGCCAGCCGGCCACTCCCTGCCACAGGCCCCCAAACACAAACAACGGCGCTTTTCCCTGGAAATCAACACTCGCTTGCCGACTTTTTGATGGCAGATTGCAGGAGCCACTTGGTACTATCAAACCAGCACAACTTGGCACTGGTGCCACCATGGGTCTGGTCACCATCATGCCTCTCGTAGCTTTTCAGGACCTAGCCGGTCACTCACAGCCATAGGCCCCCAGACACAAACCTTGGCCCGTTTCCCTGGCAAACAAAAGTAAGCTGCCCCGTTTCTGGATGGCAGATTTCAGTAGCAACTTTGCACCATCAAACTGGCCCGACTTGTCACTGGTGCCACTTTAGGTCTGGGAACCATCCTGCGTATCGTGGATTCTAATTAGCCATCCGGCCACTCCCACCCACAGGCCCCCAAACACAAACAACGGCGCTTTTCCCGGGAAAACAAAACTCGCCTACCAACATTTTGATGGCAGATTGCAGGAGCCACTTGGTACTATGAAATCAGCCGAACTTGGCACTGGTGCCACCATGGGTCTGGTAACCATCCTGCCTATCGTACCTTTTCAGGAGCCAGCTGGTCACTCCCAGCCATAGGCCCCCAGACAAAAACCTCGGCTCCTTTCCCTGGCAAACAAAAGTAAGCAGCCCTGCTTCTGGATGGCAGATTGCAGGAGCCACTTTGCACCATCAAACTGGCCCGACTTGTCACTGTTGCCACCTCTGGTCTGGGAACCATCCTGCGTATCGTGGATTCTAATTAGCCAGCCGGCCACTCCCAGCCACAGGCCCCCAAACACAAACAACGGCGCTTTTCCCTGGAAAACAAAACTCGCCTGACAACTTTTTGATGGCAGATTGCAGGAGCCACTTGGTACTATCAAACCAGCCCAACTTGGCACTGGTGCCACCATGGGTCTGGTCACCATCCTGCCTATCGTAGCTTTTCAGGAGCCAGCCGGTCACTCCCAGCCATAGGCCCCCAGACACAAAGCTCGGCCCGTTTCCCTGGCAAACAAAAGTAAGCTGCCCCGCTTCTGGATGGCAGATAGTAGGACGCACTTGTTACTATCAAACCAGCCCGACTTGGCACTGGTGCCACCACTGGTCTGGGAACCATCCTGCGTATCGTGGGTTCTAAGGAGCCAGCCGGCCACTCCCAGCCACAGGCCCGCAAACACAAACAACGGCGCTTTTCCCTGGAAAACAAAACTCGCCTGCCAACGTTTTGATGGCCGATTGCAGGAGCCACTTGGTACTATCAAATCAGCCCAACTTGGCACTGGTGCCACCATGGGTCTGGTCACCATCCTGCCTATCGTAGCTTTTCAGGAGCCAGCCGGTCACTCCCAGCCATAGGCCTCCAGACAAAAACCTCGGCCCGTTTCCCTGGCAAAAATAAGTAAGCTACCCCGCTACTGGATGGCAGATTGCAGGAGCCACTTTGCACCATCAAACTAGCCCGACTTGGCACTGGTGCCACCTCTGGTCTGGGAACAATGCTGCGTATCGTGGATTCTAAGGAGCCAGCCGGCCACTCCCAGCCACAGGCCCCCAAACACAAACAACGGCGCTTTTTCCTGGAAAACAAAACTCGCCTGCCAACTTTTTGATGGCAGATTGCAGGAGCCACTTGGTACTATCAAACCAGCCCAACTTGGCACTGGTGCCACCATGGGTCTGGTCACCATCCTGCCTATCGTAGCTTTTCAGGACCTAGCAGGTCACTCCCAGCCATAGGCCCCCAGACACAAAGCTCGGCCCGTTTCCCTGGCAAACAAAAGTAAGCTGCTCCGCTTCTGGATGGCAGATTGCAGGAACCACTTGGTATAATCAAACCAGCCCAACTTGGCACTGGTGCCACCTTGGGTCTGGGAACCATCCTGCGTATCGTGGATTCTAAGGAGCCAGCTGGCCACTCCCAGCCACAGGCCCCCAAACACAAACCACAGCGCTTTTCCCTGGAAAACAAAACTCGCCTGCCAACTTTTTGATGGCAGATTGCAGGAGCTACTTGGTACTATCAAACCAGCCCAACTTGGCACTGGTGCCACCTCTGGTCGGGTCACCATCCTGCCTATCGTAGCTTTTCAGGAGCCAGCCGGTCACTCCCAGCCATAGGCCTCGAGACACAAACCTCGGCCCGTTTCCCTGGCAAACAAAAGTAAGCTACCCCGCTTCTGGATGGCAGATTGCAGGACGCACTTGGTACTATCAAACCAGCCCAACTTGGAAATGGTGCCACCTTGGGTCTGGGAACCATCCTGCTTATCGTGGATTCTAAGGAGCCAGCCGGTCACTCCCAGCCACAGGCCCCCAAATACAAACAACAGCGCTTTTCCCTGGAAAACAAAACTCGCCTGCCAACTTTTTGATGGCAGATTGCAGGAGCCACTTGGTACTATCAAACCAGCCCAACTTGGCACTGGTGCCACCTTGGGTCTGGGAACCATCCTGCCTATCGTAGCTTTTCAGGAGCCAGCCGGTCACTCCCAGCCATAGGCCCCCAGACAAATACCTCGGCCCGTTTCCCTGGAAAACAAAAGTAAGCTGCCCCGCTTCTGGATGGCAGATTGCAGGACGCACTTGGTACTATCAAACCAGCCCGACTTGGCACTGGTGCCACGTCAAGTCTGGGAACCATCCTGCCTGTCGTGGATTCTAAGGAGCCAGCCGGCCACTCCCTGCCACAGGCCCCCAAACACAAACAACGGCGCTTTTCCCTGGAAAACAAAACTCGCCTGCCAACTTTTTGATGGCAGATTGCAGGAGCCACTTGGTACTATCAAACCAGCCCAACTTGGCACTGGTGCCACCATGGGTCTGGTCACCATACTGCCTATCGTAACTTTTCAGGAGCCAGCCGGTCACTCCCAGCCATAGGCCCCCAGACAAAAACCTCGGCCCGTTTCCCTGGCAAACAAAAGTAAGCTGCCCCGCTTCTGGATGGCAGATTCCCGGACGCACTTGGTACTATCAAAGCAGCCCAACTTGGCATTGGTGCCACCTCTGATCTGGGAACCATGCTGAGTATCGTGGATTCTAAGGAGCCAGCCGGCCACTCCCAGCCACAGGCCCCCAAACACAAACAACGGCGCTTTTCCCTGGAAAACAAAACTCGCCTGCCAACTTTTTGATGGCCGATTGCAGGAACCACCTGGTATTATCTAGCCAGCCCAACTTGGCACTGGTGCCACCATGGGTCTGGTCACCATCCTGCCTATCGTAGCTTTTCAGGAGCCAGCCGGTCACTCCCAGCCATAGGCCCCCAGACACAAACCTCGGACCGTTTCCCTGGCAAACAAAAGTAAGCTGCCCCGCTTCTGGATGGCAGATTGCAGGAACCACTTGGTACTATCAAACCAGCCCAACTTGGCACTGGTGCCACAATGGGTCTGGGAACCATCCTGTGTATCGTGGATTCTAATTAGCCATCCGTCCACTCCAGGCCATAGGGCCCCAGGCACAAACAACGGCGCTTTTCCATGGAAAACAAAACTCGCCTGCCAACTTTTTGATGGCCGATTGCAGGAACCACTTGGTATTATCAAGCCAGCCCGACTTGGCACTGGTGCCACCTTGGGTCTGGGAACCATGCTGCGTATCGTGGATTCTAAGGAGCCAGCCGGTCACTCCCTGCCACAGGCCCCCAAACACAAACAACGGCGCTTTTCCCTGGAAAACAAAACTCGCCTGCCAAGTTTTTGATTGCAGATTGCAGGAGCCACTTGGTACTATCAAACCAGCCCAACTTGGCACTGGTGCCACCATGGGTCTGGTCACCATCCTGCCTATCGTAGCTTTTCAGGAGCCAGCCAGCCACCCCCAGCCAGAGGCCCCCAGACAAATATTTCGGCCCGTTTCCCTGGCAAACAAAAGTAAGCTGCCCCGCTTCTGCATGGCAGATTTCAGGAGCCACTTTGCACCGTCAAACCAGCCCAACTTGGCACTGGTGCCACCTCAGGTCTGGGAACCATCCTGCGTATCGTGGGTTCTAATTAGCCATCCGTCCACTCCAGGCCATAAGGCCCCAGGCACAAACAACGGCGCTTTTCCCTGGAAAACAAAATTCGCCTGCCAACTTTTTGATGGCCGATTGCAGGAACCACTTGGTATTATCAAGCCAGCCCAACTTGGCACTGGTGCCACCATGGGTCTGGTCACCATCCTGCCTATCGTAGCTTTTCAGGAGCCAGCCGGTCACTCCCAGCCATAGGCCCCCAGACACAAACCTCGGACCGTTTCCCTGGCAAACAAAAGTAAGCTGCCCCGATTCTGGATGGCAGATTGCAGGAACCACTTGGTACTATCAAACCAGCCCAACTTGGCACTGGTGCCACCATGGGTCTGGGAACCATCCTGTGTATCGTGGATTCTAATTAGCCATCCGTCCACTCCAGGCCATAGGGCCCCAGGCACAAACAACGGCGCTTTTCCCTGGAAAACAAAACTCGCCTGCGAACATTTTGATGGCCGATTGCAGGAACCACTTGGCATTATCAAGCCAGCCCGACTTGGCACTGGTGCCACCTTGGGTCTGGGAACCATGCTGCGTATCGTGGATTCTAAGGAGCCAGCCGGCCACTCCCAGCCACAGGCCCCCAAACACAAACAACGACGCTTTTCCCTGGAAATCAACACTCGCTTGCCGACTTTTTGATGGCAGATTGCAGGAGCCACTTGGTACTATCAAACCAGCCCAACTTGGCACTGGTGCCACCATGGGTCTGGTCACCATCATGCCTCTCGTAGCTTTTCAGGACCTAGCCGGTCACTCACAGCCATAGGCCCCCAGACACAAACCTTGGCCCGTTTCCCTGGCAAACAAAAGTAAGCTGCCCCGCTTCTGGATGGCAGATTTCAGGAGCAACTTTGCACCATCAAACTAGCCCGACTTGGCACTGGTGCCACCTCTGGTCTGGGAACCATCCTGCGTATCGTGGATTCTAAGGAGCCAGCCGGCCACTGCCAGCCATAGGCCCCCAAACACAAACAACGGCGCTTTTCCCTGGAAAACAAAACTCGCCTACCAACTTTTTGATGGCAGATTGCAGGAGCCACTTGGTACTATCAAACCAGCCCAACTTGGCACTGGAGCCACCATGGGTCTGGTCACCATCCTGCCTATCGTAACTTTTCAGGAGCCAGCCGGTCACTCCCAGCCATAGGCCCCCAGACACAAATTTCGGCCCGTTTCCCTGGCAAACAAAATTAAGCTGCCCCGCTTCTGGATGGCAGATTGCAGGAGCCACTTGGTATTATCAAACCAGCCCGACTTGGCACTGGTGCCACCTCTGGTCTGGGAACCATCCTGCGTATCGTGGATTCTAAGGAGCCAGTCGGCCACTCCCAGCCACAGGCCCCCAAACACAAACAACGGCCCGTTTCCGTGGCAAACAAAAGTAAGCTGCCCCGCTTCTGGATGGCAGATTGCAGGAACCACTTGGTACTATCAAACCAGCCCAACTTGGCACTGGTGGCACCTCTTGTCTGGGAACCATGCTGCGTATCGTGGTTTCTAAGGAGCCAGCCGGCCACTCCCAACCATAGACCCCCAGACACAAACCTCGGCCCGTTTCCCTGGAAAACAAAAGTAAGCTACCCCGATTCTGGATGGCAGATTGCAGGAGCCACTTGGTACTATCAAATCAGCCCAACTTGGCACTGGTGCCACCATGGGTCTGGTAAACATCCTGCCTATCGTAGCTTTTCAGGAGCCAGCCGGCCACTCTCAGCCATATGCCCCCAAAAACAAACCACGGCCCTTTTCTCTGGCAAACAAAACTCAACTGCCCCTCTTCTGCATGGCAAATTTTAGGACGCACTTTGTACTACGAAAACCGCCCGACGTGGCACTGGTGCCACCTTGTGTCAGGGAACCATCCTGCATATCGAGCTTTTTAAGGAGCCAGCCGGACACGCCCAGCAATAAACCCCCAAAAACAAACCACGGACCATTTCTCTTGGAAACAAAAATCCGCTGCCCCGCGTCTGTATGGCAGATTGCAGGAGCCACTTTGCACCATCAAACCAGCCCGACTTGGCACTGGTGCCACCTTGGGTCTGGGAACAATCCTGCATATCGTGGATTCTAAGGAGCCAGCCGGCCACTCCCAGCCACAAGCCCCCAAACACAAACAACGGCGCTTTTCCCTGGAAAACAAAATTCGCCTGCCAACTTTTTGATGGCAGATTGCAGGAGCCACTTGGTACTATCAAATCATCCCAACTTGGCACTGGTGCCACTATGGGTCTGGGAACCATCCTGCCTATTGTAGCATTTCAGGAGCCAGCCGGTCACTCCCAGCCATAGGCCCCCAGACACAAACCTCGGACCGTTTCCCTGGCAAACAAAATTAAGCTGCCCCGATTCTGGATGGCAGATTGCAGGAGCCACTTGGTAGTGTCAAACCAGCCCGACTTGGCACTGGTGCCACCTTGTGTCTGGGAACCATCCTGCGTATCGTGGATTCTAAGCAGCCACCCGGCCACTCTGAGCCATAGGCCCCCAAACACAAACAACGGCGCTTTTCCCTGGAAAACAAAACTCGCCTGCCAACTTTTTGATGGCAGATTGCAGGAGCCACTTGGTACTATCAAACCAGCCCAACTTGGCACTGGTGCCACCTCTGGTCTGGGAACCATCCTGCCTATCGTAGCTTTTCGGGAGCCAGCCGGTCACTCCCAGCCATAGACCCCCAGACACAAACCTCGGCCCGTTTCCCTGGAAAACAAAAGTAAGCTACCCCGATTCTGGATGGCAGATTGCAGGAGCCACTTGGTACTATCAAATCAGCCCAACTTGGCACTGGTGCCACCATGGGTCTGGTAAACATCCTGCCTATCGTAGCTTTTCAGGAGCCAGCCGGTCACTCCCTGCCATAGGCCCCCAGACACAAACCTCGGCCCGTTTCCCTGGCAAACAAAAGTAAGCTGCCCCGCTTTTGGATGGCAGATTGCAGGAGCCACGTTGCACCATCAAACCAGCCCGACTTGGCACTGGTGCCACCTTGGGTCTGGGAACTAGTTGGGCTGGTTTGAGAGTACCAAGTGGCTCCTGCAATCTGCCATCCAGAAGCGGGACAGCTTACTTTTGTTTCCCAGGGAAACAGGCCGAGGTATTTGTCTGGGGGCCTATGGCTGGGAGTGACCGGCTGGCTACTGAAAAGCTACGATAGGCAGGATGGTTACCAGACTCATGGTGCCACCAGTGCCAAGTCGGGCTGGTTTGATAATACTAAATAGCTCCTGCAATCTGCCATCCAGACGCGGGGCAGCGGATTTTTGTTTGCTGGAGAAATGTTCCGTGGTTTTTTTTTGGGGGTATATGACTGGACGTGGCCGGCTGGCTCCTTAAAAAGCTCGATACGCAGGATTGTTCCCTGACCCAAGGTGGCATCAGTGCCAAGTCGGGCTGTTTTCGTAGTACCAAGTGCGTCCTGCAATTTGCCATCCAGAAGCGGGGCAGCCTACTTTTGTTTGCCAGGGAAACGTGCCGAGGTATTTGTCTGGAGGCCTATGGCTGGGAGTGAGCTGCTGGCTCCTAAAAAGCTACGATAGGCAGGATGGTGACCAGACCCATGGTGGCACCAGTGCCAAGTTGGGCTGGTTTGATAGTACCAAGTGGCTCCTGCAATCTGCCATCAAGAAGTTGGCAGGCGAGTTTTGTTTTCCAGGGAAAAGCGCCGTTGTTTTTGTTTAGAGGCCTGTGGCTGGGAGTGGCCGCCTGTCCTCGTAGAATCTACGTTACGCAGCATGGTTCCCAGAGCCAAGGTGGCACCAGGGCCAAGTCGGGCTGGTTTGTAAGTACCAAGTGCATCCTGCAATCTGCCATCCAAAAGCGGGGCAGCTTACTTTTGTTTGCCAGGGAAACGGGCCGAGGTTTGTGTCCAGGGGCCTATGGCAGGGAGTGACCGGCTGGCTCCTGAAAAGCTACGATAGGCAGGATGTTTACCAGACCCATGGTGGCACCAGTGCCAAGTTGGGCTGATTTGATAGTACCAAGTGGCTCCTGCAATCTGCCATCCAGAAGCGGGGTAGCTTACTTTTGTTTTCCAGGGAAACGGGCCGAGGTTTGTGTCTGGGGGTCTATGGCTGGGAGTGACCGGCTGGCTCCTGAAAAGCTACGATAGGCAGGATGGTTCCCAGACCAGATGTGGCACCAGTGCCAAGTTGGGCTGGTTTGATAGTACCAAGTGGCTCCTGCAATCTGCCATCAAAAAGTTGGCAGGCGAGTTTTGTTTTCCAGGGAAAAGCGCCGTTGTTTGTGTTTGGGGGCCTGTGGCTGGGAGTGGCCGGCTGGCTCCTTAGAATCCACGATATGCAGGATTGTTCCCAGACCCAAGGTGGCACCAGTGCCAAGTCGGGCTGGTTTGATGGTGCAAAGTGGCTCCTGCAATCTGCCATCCAGACGCGGGGCAGCGGATTTTTGTTTCCAAGAGAAATAGTCCGTGGTTTGTTTTTGGGGATTTATGGCTGGGCGTGGCCGTCTGGCTCCTTAAAAAGCTCGATATGCAGGATGGTTCCCTGACACAAGGTGGCACCAGG
Organism: Melospiza melodia melodia; assembly: GCF_035770615.1. NCBI lineage: Eukaryota > Metazoa > Chordata > Aves > Passeriformes > Passerellidae > Melospiza > Melospiza melodia. The sequence goes on from NC_086197.1 coordinate 47,633,978, forward strand.
GCCACGTCGGGCGGTGTTCGTAGTACAAAGGGCGTCCTAAAATTTGCCATCCAGAAGAGGGGCAGTTGAGTTTTGTTTGCCAGAGAAAAGGGCCGTGGTTTGTTTTTGGGGGCATATGGCTGAGAGTGGCCGGCTGGCCCCTGAAAATCCACGATAGGCAGGATGGTTCCCAGACCAGAGGTGTCACCAGTGCCAAGTCGGGCTGGTTTGATAGTACTAAGCAGCTCCTGCAATCTGCCATGCAGAAGCGGGGCAGCTTACTTTTGTTTGCCAGGGAAACGGGCCGAGGTTTGTGTTTGGGGGCCTATGGCTGGGAGTGACCGGCTGGCTCCTGAAAAGCTACGATAGGCAGGATGGTTCCCAGACCCATGGTGGCACCAGTGCCAAGTTGGGCTGGTTTGATAGTACCAAGTGGCTCCTGCAATCTGCCATCAAAAAGTTGGCAGGCGAGTTTTGTTTTCCAGGGAAAAGCGCCGTTGTTTGTGTTTGGGGGCCTGTGGGTGGGAGTGGCCAGCTGGCTCCTTAGAACCCACGATACGCAGGATGGTTCCCAGACCTGAGGTGGCACCAGTGCCAAGTTGGGCTGATTTGATGGTGCAAAGTGGCTCCTGCAATCTGCCATGCAGAAGCGGGGCAGCTTACTTTTGTTTGCCAGGGAAACGGGCCGAAATATTTGTCTGGGGGCCTCTGGCTGGGGGTGGCTGGCTGGCTCCTGAAAAGCTACGATAGGCAGGATGGTGACCAGACCCATGGTGGCACCAGTGCCAAGTTGGGCTGGTTTGATAGTACCAAGTGGCTCCTGCAATCTGCCATCAAAAGTTTGGCAGGCGAGTTTTGTTTTCCAGGGAAAAGCACCGTTGTGCGTGTTTTGGGGCCTGTGGCTGGGAGTGGCCAGCTGGCTCCTTAGAATCCACGATACGCAGGATGGTTCCCAGACCCAAGGTGGCACCAGTGCCAAGTCGGGCTGGTTTTTTAATACCAAGTGGTTCCTGCAATCTGCCATCCAGAAGCGGGGCAGCTGAATTTTGTTTGCCAGAGAAAAAGGCTGTTGTTTGTGTTTCGGGGCCTGTGGCTGGCAGTGGCCGGCTGGCTCCTGAAAATCCATGATACGCAGCATGGTTCCCAGACCCAAGGTGGCATCAGTGCCAAGTAGGGCTGGTTTCATAGTACCCAGTGGCTCCTGCAATCTGCCATCCAGAAGAGGGGCAGTTGAGTTTTGTTTTCCAGAGAAAAGGGCCGTGGTTTGTGTTTGGGGGCCTATGGCTGAGAGTGACCGGCTGGCCCCTGAAAATCCACGATACGAAGGATGGTTCCCAGATCCAAGGTGGCAGCAGTGCCATGTTGTTCTGGTGTGATAGTCCCAAGTGGCTCCTGCAATCTGCCATCCAGAAGCGGGGCAGCTGAATTTTGTTTGCCAGAGAAAAAGGCTTTGGTTTGTATTTGGGGGCCTGTGGCTGGGAGTGGCCGGCTGGCTCCTGAAAATCCATGATACGCAGCATGGTTCCCAGACCCAAGGTGGCACCAGTGCCAAGTGGGGCTGGTTTCACAGTGTCAAGTGCCTCCTGCAATCTCCCATCCAGAAGCGGGGCAGCTGAGTTTTGTTTGCCTGTGAAACGGGCCGTTGTTTTTAATTGGGGTCTGTAGCCGAGAGTGTTCGGCTGGCTCCTGACAACCCACAATACGCAGGATGGTTCCCAGACTCAAGGTGGCACCAGTGCCAAGTCGGGCTGTTTTTATAGTACCAAGTGCGTCCTGCAATTTGCCATCCAGAAGAGGGGCAGTTGAGTTTTGTTTGCCAGAGAATAGTGCCGTTGTTTGTGTTTGGGAGCTTGTGGCTGGTAGTGGCCGACTGGCTCCTTAGAATCTGTGTTACGCAGCATGGTTCCCAGACCCAAGGTGGCACCAGTGCCAAGTTGGGCTGGTTTGATAGTACCAAGTGATTCCTGCAATCTGCCATCCAGAAGCGGGGCAGCTTACTTTTGTTTGCCAGGGAAACGGCCCGAGGTTTGTGACTGGGGACCTATGGCTGGGAGTGACCGGCTGGCTCCTGAAAAGCTACAATAAGCAGGATGGTTACCAGACCCATGGTGGCACCAGTGCCAAGTTGGGCTGGTTTGATAGTACCAAGTGGCTCCTGCAATCTGCCATCAAAAATTTGGCAGGCGAGTTTTGTTTTCCAGGGAAAAGCGCCATTGTTTGTATTTGGGGGCCTGTGGCTGGGAGTGGCCGGCTGGCTCCTTTGAACCCACGATACGCAGGATGGTTCCCAGACCCAAGGTGGCACCAGTGCCAAGTTGGGCTGGTTTGATACTACCAAGTGCGTCCTGCAATCTGCCATCCAGAAGCGGGGCAGCTTACTTTTGTTTGCCAGGGAAACGGGCCGTGGGTTTTGATTGGGGGCATATAGCTGAGAGTGGCCGGCTGGCTCCTGAAAATCCACGCTAGGCAGCATGGTTCCCAGATGCAAGGTGGCACGAGTGCCAAGTCGGGCTGGTTTGATGGTGCAAAGTGGCTCCTGCAATCTGCCATCCAGAAGCGGGGCAGCTGATTTTTGTTTGCCAGAGAAAAATTCCGTGGATTGTTTTTGGGGGCATATTGCTGGGAGTGGCCGGCTGCCTCCTTAAAATGCTCGATACGCATGATGGTTCCCAGGCCCAAGGTGTCACCACTACCAAGTCGGCCTGCGGTTTTAGTATCAAGTTCATCCTGCAATTTGCCATCCAGAAGAGGGGCAGTTGAGTTTTGTTTGCCAGAGAAACGGGCCGAGGTTTCTGTTTGGGGACATATGGCTGAGAGTGGCCGGCTGGCCCCTGAATATCCACGATACAGAGCATGGTTCCCAGATCCAAGGTGGCACCAGTGCCAAGTCGGGCTGGTTTGATAGTACCAAGTGTCTCCTGCAATCTGCCATCCAGAAGCAGGGCAGCTTACTTTTGTTTGCCAGAGAAATAGGCCTAGGTTTTTGTTTGGGGGCCTGTGGCTAGGAGTGGCCGGCTGGCTCCTAAGAATCCACGATACGCAGGATGTTTCCCAGACCCAAGGTGGCACCAGTGCCAAGTCGGGCTGGTTTGATAGTACCAAGTGGCTCCTGCAAACTCCATCAAAAAGTTGGCAGGCGTGTTTTGTTTTCCAGGGAACAGCGCCGTTGATTTTGTTTGGGGGCCTGTGGCTGGGAGTGGCCGGCTGGCTCCTTAGAATCCACGATACGCAGGATGGTTCCCAGACCCAAGGTGGCACCAGTGCCAAGTCGGGCTGGTTTGATTACACCAAGTGGCTCCTGCAATCTGCCATCCAGAAGTGAGGCAGCTAAGTTTTGTTTGCGAGAAAAAAGGGCCGTGGTTTTTGTTGGGGGCCTGTGGCTGGGAGTAGCCGGCTGGCTCCTTAAAATCCACGATAGGCAGGATGGTTCCCAGACCCAAGGTGGCACCAGTGCCAAGTCGGGCTGGTTTGATAGTACCAAGTGGCTCCTGCAATCTGCCATCCAGAAGCGGGGCAGCTGAGTTTTGTTTGCCAGAGAAAAAGGCTGTGGTTTGTGTTTGGGGGCCTGTGGCTGGCAGTGGCCGGCTGGCTCCTGAAAATCCACGATACGCAGCATGGTTCCCAGACCCAAGGTGGCACCAGTGCCAAGTGGGGCTCGTTTGACAGTGTCAAGTGCCTCCTGCAATCTCCCATCCAGAAGCGGGGCGGCTGAGTTTTTTTTGCCAGGGAAACGGACCTTTGTTTTTGATTGGGCTCTGTGGCCGAGAGTGGTCGGCTGTCTCCTGACAATCCACAATACGCAGGATGGTTCCCAGACCCAAGGTGGCACCAGTGCCAAGTCGGGCTGGTTTGATAGTACCAAGTGTCTCCTGCAATCTGCCATCCAGAAGCGGGGCAGCTGAGTTTTGTTTGCCAGAGAAAAGGGCCGTGGGTTGTGTTTGGGGGCATATGGCTGGGAGTGGCCACCTGGCTCCTTAAAATGCACGATACGCCGCATGGTAACCAGACGCAAGGTGGCACCAGTGCCAAGTCAGGCTGTTTTTGTAGTACCCAGTGGCTCCTGCAATTTGCCATCCAGAAGCGGGGCAGTTGAATTTTGTTTGCTAGAGAAAAGGGCTGTGGTTTGTGTTTGGGGGCCTATGGCTGAGAGTGGCCGGCTGGCCCCTGAAAATCAACGATAGGCAGGATGGTTCCCAGATCCAAGGTGGCACCAGTGCCAAGTAAGGCTGGTTGTATGGTTCAAAGTGACTCCTGCAATCTGCCATCCAGAAGCGGGACAGCTGAGTTTTTTTTGCCAGAGAAAAGGTCCACGGTTTCTTTTTGGGGCATACGGCTGGGAATTGCCGGCTGGCTCCTTAAAATGCTCGATACGCAGGATGGTTCCCAGAGCCAAGGTGGCACCACTGCCAAGTCGGGCTCTTTTTGTAGTACCAAGTGCGTCCTGCAATTTGCCATCCAGAAGAGGGGCAGTTGAGTTTTGTTTGCCAGAGAAAAGGGCCGAGGTTTGTGTTTGGGGGCATATGGCTGGGAATGACCGGCTGGCCCCTGAAAATCCACGATACGCCGGATGGTTCCCAGATCCAAGGTGGTACCATTACCAAGTCGGGCTGGTTTGATAGTCCCAAGTGGCTCCTGCAAACTGCCATCCAGAAGCGGGGCAGCTTACTTTTGTTTGCCAGGGAAATGGGCCGTTGTTTGTGTTTGGGGGCCTGTGGCTGGGAGTGTTCGGCTGGTTCCTGAATATGTACGATACGCAGGATTGTTCCCAGATCCAAGGTGGCAGCAGTGCCATGTTGTGCTGGTGTGATAGTCCCAAGTGGCTCCTGCAATCTGCCATCCAGAAGTGGGGCAGCTGATTTTTGTTTGCCAGAGAAAAGGTCCGTGGTTTGTTTTTGGGGGCATATGGCTGAGAGTGGCCGGCTGGCCCCTGAAAATCCACGATACACAGGATGGTTCCCAGATCCAAGGTGGCACCTGTGCCAAGTCGGGCTGATTTGATAGTACTAAGTAGCTCCTGCAATCTGCCATGCAGAAGCGGGGCAGCTTACTTTTGTTTGCCAGGGAAACGGGCCGAGGTTTGTGTTTGGGGGCCTATGGCTGAGAGTGACCGGCTGGCTCCTGAAAATCCATGATACGCAGCATGGTTCCCAGACCCAAGGTGGCACCAGTGCCAAGTGGGGCTGGTTTCACAGTGTCAAGTGCCTCCTGCAATCTCCCATCCAGAAGCGGGGCAGCTGAGTTTTGTTTGCCTGTGAAACGGGCCGTTGTTTTTAATTGGGGTCTGTGGCCGAGAGTGTTCGGCTGGCTCCTGACAACCCACAATACGCAGGATGGTTCCCAGACCCAAGGTGGCACCAGTGCCAAGTCGGGCTGTTTTTATAGTACCAAGTGCGTCCTGCAATTTGCCATCCAGAAGAGGGGCAGTTGAGTTTTGTTTGCCAGAGAATAGCGCCGTTGTTTGTGTTTGGGGGCTTGTGGCTGGGAGTGGCCGACTGGCTCCTTAGAATCTGTGCTACGCAGCATGGTTCCCAGACCCAAGGTGGCACCAGTGCCAAGTTGGGCTGGTTTGATAGTACCAAGTGGCTTCTGCCATCTGCCATCCAGAAGCGGGCCAGCTTACTTTTGTTTGCCAGGGAAACGGGCCGAGGTTTGTGACTGGGGACCTATGGCTGGGAGTGACCGGCTGGCTCCTGAAAAGCTACAATAGGCAGGATGGTTACCAGACCCATGGTGGCACCAGTGCCAAGTTGGGCTGATTTGATAGTACCAAGTGGCTCCTGCAATCTGCCATCAAAAAGTTGGCAGGCGAGTTTTGTTTTCCAGGGAAAAGCGCCATTGTTTGTATTTGGGGGCCTGTGGCTGGGAGTGGCCGGCTGGCTCCTTTGAACCCACGATACGCAGGATGGTTCCCAGACCCAAGGTGGCACCAGTGCCAAGTCGGGCTGGTTTGATACTACCAAGTGCGTCCTGCAATCTGCCATCCAGAAGCGGGGCAGCTTACTTTTGTTTGCCAGGGAAACGGGCCGTGGGTTTTGTTTGGGGGCATATAGCTGAGAGTGGCCGGCTGGCTCCTTAAAATGCTCGATACGCATGATGGTTCCCAGGCCCAAGGTGTCACCACTACCAAGTCGGCCTGCGGTTTTAGTATCAAGTTCATCCTGCAATTTTCCATCCAGAAGAGGGGCAGTTGAGTTTTGTTTGCCAGAGAAACGGGCCGAGGTTTCTGTTTGGGGACATATGGCTGAGAGTGGCCGGCTGGCCCCTGAATATCCACGATACACAGCATGGTTCCCAGATCCAAGGTGGCACCAGTGCCAAGTCGGGCTGGTTTGATAGTACCAAGTGTCTCCTGCAATCTGCCATCCAGAAGCAGTGCAGCTTACTTTTGTTTGCCAGAGAAATAGGCCTAGGTTTTTGTTTGGGGGCCTGTGGCTAGGAGTGGCCGGCTGGCTCCTAAGAATCCACGATACGCAGGATGTTTCCCAGACCCAAGGTGGCACCAGTGCCAAGTCGGGCTGGTTTGATAGTACCAAGTGGCTCCTGCAAACTCCATCAAAAAGTTGGCAGGCGTGTTTTGTTTTCCAGGGAACAGCGCCGTTGATTTTGTTTGGGGGCCTGTGGCTGGGAGTGGCCGGCTGGCTCCTTAGAATCCACGATACGCAGGATAGTTCCCAGACCCAAGGTGGCACCAGTGCCAAGTCGGGCTGGTTTGATTACACCAAGTGGCTCCTGCAATCTGCCATCCAGAAGTGAGGCAGCTAAGTTTTGTTTGCGAGAAAAAAGGGCCGTGGTTTTTGTTGGGGGCCTGTGGCTGGGAGTAGCCGGCTGGCTCCTTAAAATCCACGATAGGCAGGATGGTTCCCAGACCCAAGGTGGCACCAGTGCCAAGTCGGGCTGGTTTGATAGTACCAAGTGGCTCCTGCAATCTGCCATCCAGAAGCGGGGCAGCTGAGTTTTGTTTGCCAGAGGAAAAGGCTGTGGTTTGTGTTTGGGGGCCTGTGGCTGGCAGTGGCCGGCTGGCTCCTGAAAATCCACGATACGCAGCATGGTTCCCAGACCCAAGGTGGCACCAGTGCCAAGTGGGGCTCGTTTGACAGTGTCAAGTGCCTCCTGCAATCTCCCATCCAGAAGCGGGGTAGCTGAGTTTTTTTTGCCAGGGAAACGGACCTTTGTTTTTGATTGGGCTCTGTGGCCGAGAGTGGTCGGCTGTCTCCGGACAATCCACAATACGCAGGATGGTTCCCAGACCCAAGGTGGCACCAGTGCCAAGTCGGGCTGGTTTGATAGTACCAAGTGTCTCCTGCAATCTGCCATCCAGAAGCGGGGCAGCTGAGTTTTGTTTGCCAGAGGAAAGGGCCGTGGGTTGTGTTTGGGGGCATATGGCTGGGAGTGGCCACCTGGCTCCTTAAAATGCACGATACGCCGCATGGTAACCAGACGCAAGGTGGCACCAGTGCCAAGTCAGGCTGTTTTTGTAGTACCCAGTGGCTCCTGCAATTTGCCATCCAGAAGCGGGGCAGTTGAATTTTGTTTGCTAGAGAAAAGGGCTGTGGTTTGTGTTTGGGGGCCTATGGCTGAGAGTGGCTGGCTGGCCCCTGAAAATCAACGATAGGCAGGATGGTTCCCAGATCCAAGGTGGCACCAGTGCCAAGTAAGGCTGGTTGTATGGTTCAAAGTGACTCCTGCAATCTGCCATCCAGAAGCGGGACAGCTGAGTTTTTTTTGCCAGAGAAAATGTCCATGGTTTCTTTTTGGGGCATACGGCTGGGAATTGCCGGCTGGCTCCTTAAAATGCTCGATACGCAGGATGGTTCCCAGAGCCAAGGTGGCACCACTGCCAAGTCGGGCTCTTTTTGTAGTACCAAGTGCGTCCTGCAATTTGCCATCCAGAAGAGGGGCAGTTGAGTTTTGTTTGCCAGAGGAAAGGGCCGAGGTTTGTGTTTGGGTGCATATGGCTGGGAATGACCGGCTGGCCCCTGAAAATCCACGATACGCCGGATGGTTCCCAGATCCAAGGTGGTACCATTACCAAGTCGGGCTGGTTTGATAGTCCCAAGTGGCTCCTGCAAACTGCCATCCAGAAGCGGGGCAGCTGAGTTTTGTTTGCCAGGGAAATGGGCCGTTGTTTGTGTTTGGGGGCCTGTGGCTGGGAGTGTTCGGCTGGTTCCTGAATATGTACGATACGCAGGATTGTTCCCAGATCCAAGGTGGCAGCAGTGCCATGTTGTGCTGGTGTGATAGTCCCAAGTGGCTCCTGCAATCTGCCATCCAGAAGTGGGGCAGCTGATTTTTGTTTGCCAGAGAAAAGGTCCGTGGTTTGTTTTTGGGGGCATATGGCTGAGAGTGGCCGGCTGGCCCCTGAAAATCCACGATACACAGGATGGTTCCCAGATCCAAGGTGGCACCTGTGCCAAGTCGGGCTGATTTGATAGTACTAAGTAGCTCCTGCAATCTGCCATCCAGAAGCGGGGCAGCTTACTTTTGTTTGCCAGGGAAACGGGCCGAGGTTTGTGTTTGGGGGCCTATGGCTGAGAGTGACCGGCTGGCTCCTGAAAAGCTACAATAGGCAGGATGGTGACCAGACCCATGGTGGCACCAGTGCCAAGTTGGGCTGGTTTGATAGTACCAAGTGGTTCCTGCAATCTGCCATCCAGAAGCAGGGCAGCTGAGTTTTGTTTGCCAGAGAAAAGGGCCTTGGTTTTTGTTTGGGGGCATATGGCTGGGTGTGGCCAGCTGGCTCCTTAAAATGCACGATATGCAACATGGCTCCCAGACCCAAGGTGGCACAAGTGCCAAGTTGGGCTGGTTTGATAGTACCAAGTGGCTCCTGCAATCTTCCATGATCACGTGGAGAAATACTTTCTGGTTTCAGCCTCATGCTCTTTCTTCTCTCCCTCAACTTCTCTATCACCTCTCATCTGGTTCACATGCGCTGTCTTCAAGGTCCACAGGCTACTTTTCACAGAATCTTCTGGCCTGATGAAGTAAGAATGATGAATAGAACAGAGCTGGGATCTATTTTCCAGTTTGGATAAAATGCATTCTGCACACAAATCCAAGGAGAACGGGCTGCCCCGATGCCCAGAAAATCTTTCACTCCTGCTAGTGTTCTACGTCAACCGCAACTTAGTCTGAAAGAAAAGCTTTTTCTCTGAGAGCATCTGAGAGGTTTGCATGAAGCACTGATATCTGACATATGCAATTTTGAATAGGAGAGGAAAAAGAAAATGGCAAGGAGTTTTTAATTTTAGTGGTTTCAATTTTAATTTCCGTGCACTTTTTCAAAACTTGTCAGCTCAAATGCCCATCAACATCTTTTAGTCATCTGTAAGTCAGTATTCATATAAAATGTGCTTCAAATCCAAAGAATTTCAAATTTGCACTCCAAGCTTCTATGCCTAGATTTATGATTTCCTACACATATTAGATGAAAGGAAGGCCTTTTTTACTGTGGGAGTGCTGGAACACTGGAACAGGTTGCCCAGAGAAGTTGTGGGTGTCCCATCCCTGAAAGTATTCAAGGTCACCTTGGACGGGGCTTGGAGCAGCAACAAAGGAGAAGCTTGATGGTAGAGAAACAAAGTTGGACTATAGAAGAAACTCGGATTGAAGTATAGGATCAAGTTTTCTCTCAGCTCTTGGGGTAAATTCAAAGTTGTACAAAATGACATTTATCTGTGCTATTCACTACTGTAACAGAAAGTTTCATGAAAACTGTACAGAAGATAGTAAATTTTAAAAGAGATAAGAATTACAGCATAAAATCCATGGGATAGGTTACAACATGAGACACTCTCTAAGAGAAAATCTCTGTGTTTCAGCACTTCATCAGGGTAAGATTTCATGAAGTGCCAAAGAAGGCGGCAAAATATCATTCGGGACATTATTTACTGGAATTCAGCCTGGCCATTAGTAGGAACTGCCTTTGAACATATCATGTAGATATACCACACACACTTTCCCTTCACTGAAAAATTACTGTTTACAACAAATAAGCAATTGACGATCAAAATTGATTGAAAGCATCTTAAACATGTCAAGTATTTCATTGTAGATGATCTGTGATCCAAATGCTTCTTCCACCTTCGAGAGGGACAGAAGAATTCTTCCATATCATGATGGTTTAAAATTGTATCAACCAATGTTTTCTGCTGAAAAGATATCATCTATTTTTTTCTATTTTTGGAAGAAAATATTCCTAGACATACAACAGGTGAGAACTAAGTAATTTTAAAGAAACAAATGAAATGAAAATATTCTGTAAATAGAATGAAATGAAAAGCTGTGTTTTAAATAGGAGCTAAATATTAAACAGAATTTTTGTACCAGGCATTTGAATTACTGCACCAGCTCTTTTGCCCATCAAGAGAGGCATTTAGCATTTCAGTCTTTTCCAAGGTGTTCATGATCTGCTATGCTGATCTCTGTGTGTGCCTAGGTGTGTGTGGAGGGGGGGGCATATGAAGGGGAGTGTGTATGTTTGCTTTACAATTGTTGTGGCAGATTCATGCCTCAGCTCCACATTTTGTTTTAAAAAGGTCACACCGAGTGGATATGAAGTTTACTATCAACAAGAGATCGATTCCCAAATCATCCATTTGACTCTCCCTTATAAATCATGTGCTTTGTTGCATATTTTATCAAATATACTTTCAAGCCAGATGGAGGAAGGAGGATGTGGGAATCCCTCCACCATCTTGCAACTTTTATGTAAGTAGGTTTTCAAGAAAATCATCATTTCTCTTTTAAATATGTCTGGAACAGGCATGATGGTAGTGTCAACCTGTTGGAGTTTTTGTTGCTGGAAGAAGTTGTACAAAAGGATTGGTTTTTACATTGACCAGTTACTGAATCAAGCGCAGGAATACATTGGAAATTTAGCTGGGGGTTCCTTTTCCCAGCAGACTACTTCTAGAACGAGCTTGTACACTGAAGCTGACTCTTTTGCTCTCTTTTTGTTTCTTTCCTATTTTCTTGGCTTCTTTGCCACTATCTAGACAATTTTGGAACTTTGTTCCCAACTAAAATGGTTTCAATAGTCTGATTGTGATCATACATTTTTACAAGGAATTTTTAAAATCTTTCCTCGAGTCCAGAAAGTCAAGGACTTAGATCTTTTTCTTCCCTTATCAATATTGCCATGAAATTGATAAATAAAGACCAACTCTTTATTTTTGTTTTTAACCCACGTAGATAATTCCCATCCATTAATCCATTTTGTGGACCAATAGCTGCCATTCTGATGGAAGCTGTCACTTCTTAACAATAGGCATTCTGTGACTATGTTGACAGCACTTTGGGTGAAGATCCTAACTGGTCTTAGATATACATAGGGAGAAATTTGCTCAGCCAGTGTCAGTCTTAAGCATGCGTATCAGAAGATCTTTCTAGAGCTGGGAATTTTCCCATGAAAGGGATTCAGTTAGGGAAGAGACACTTGTGCCAGAGTTTTACATTCTTCTTGAACACTGCTTAAGGAACTTAGATGCCATGTCCATTTGGATCTCTGTCTGCACAGAACTTTGTCATGCCAGCGCTTTGAAATGCATCTTGAAGAGAATTCACTAGCACAGAATGAAAGAGAGTGGAAGGGGTTGGTGGGGCTAACCAGGCCCAACCCCCCTGCCTAAACCAGGATACCTAGAGCCTCTTGCCCAGGATTCTATCTGGGTGTACTTTTAATGTCTTCAAAGATCCAGGCTCCACAATCTTTCTGGGCAGTCTGTGCCGTGGTTCAGTCACCCTGACAGTAAAGAAACATTTACTGATGTTCAAAGGCAATCTCCTGTATTTCAGTGTGTGCCCACTGCCTCTTGTCTTTTCCCTCAGCATCACTGAAAAGACACTGATTCCCTCCCCTTTGCACTATTGCTTCCATATGTATGTGTGATGCCATGTAGAGGTACGTCAAAAACCTCCCTGAAGCCCAGGCAGATAATATTCCCTTCATCTACCAGTCAAGTTGATTCATCAGAGGAGTTTAAAGTGATGTTCAGCATGAAATTCCCCTGAAAAATCATGCTAACTACATTATTTGGTCATCTGTCATGTGCCTGGCAAGGATTTCCAGGAAGAGCTGCTTCATCAACTTCCTGGGGATAAAAAAGAGGCTGGCTGGTTTGTACTATGGCGAGTCCTCTTAATTGCCTTTTTTGAAGATGGGTGTCATTTGCTAACATCCACTCTTTAGCCTCTCTTGTCGTCTACATCTTAGCAAAACGCTTTTCCACTATGTCTGGCTAGGAAAAACTGTGCCAGCACAGAAAACATCTCCCATCGTGTTCTAGAAGTTGCACGGATGTCTGCCAAGTGTTTGGCAGGAAGAAAAGAAAAGTTGTCCAAAACAGCTTCCAATCGAATGTTCCTGTGATTGGAAAAGTCAGGAGAGTGCAAAGGTACTGTTTTCTATCAGTTGGCAAGGTGCGCACACAATCCCAGTGTTGTACAGCTTGCTTCTTCACCTTCCCGAAGCTGCCGCTCTCGCCGGCTGCCGGAGCCCAAGAAGCGGCTTCTTCGCGCAAAGACGATTGTGCCGCTCACAGGGCTCTCCTTAGCGCGGCTTCTGCCGAAAGACGCCCGGCAGCGGCTCTTACCTCCGGAGAGCATCCTACCTTCGTCTTTAGCTCCTCTTCTCATCTACACCTCGGCAAAAAGCTTCTCCACTATGTCTGGCTAGGAAAAACTGTGCCAGCACAGAAAACATCTCCCATCGTGTTCTAGAAGTTGCACGGATGTCTGCCAAGTGTTTGGCAGGAAGAAAAGAAAAGTTGTCCAAAACAGCTTCCAATCGAATGTTCCAGTGGTTGGAAAAGTCAGGAGAGTGCAAAGGTACTGTTTTCTATCAGTTGGCAAGGTGCGCACACAATCCCAGTGTTGTACAGCTTGCTTCTTCACCTTCCCGAAGCTGCCGCTCTCGCCGGCTGCCGGAGCCCAAGAAGCGGCTTCTTCGCGCAAAGACGATTGTGCCGCTCACAGTGCTCTCCTTAGCGCAGCTTCTGCCGAAAGACGCCCGGCAGCGGCTCTTACCTCCTGAGAGTGGCAGCTTCGGGAAGGTGAAGAAGCAAGCTGTACAACACTGGGATTGTGTGCGCACCTTGCCAACTGATAGAAAACAGTACCTTTGCACTCTCCTGACTTTTCCAATCACAGGAACATTCGATTGGAAGCTGTTTTGGACAACTTTTCTTTTCTTCCTGCCAAACACTTGGCAGACATCCGTGCAACTTCTAGAACACGATGGGAGATGTTTTCTGTGCTGGCACAGTTTTTCCTAGCCAGACATAGTGGAAAAGCGTTTTGCTAAGATGTAGACTACAAAAGACGCGAAAGACGAAGGTAGGATGCTCTCCGGAGGTAAGAGCCGCTGCCGGGCGTCTTTCGGCAGAAGCCGCGCTAAGGAGAGCACTGTGAGCGGCACAATCGTCTTTGCGCGAAGAAGCCGCTTCTTGGGCTCCGGCAGCCGGCGAGAGCGGCAGCTTCGGGAAGGTGAAGAAGCAAGCTGTACAACACTGGGATTGTGTGCGCACCTTGCCAACTGATAGAAAACAGTACCTTTGCACTCTCCTGACTTTTCCAATCACAGGAACATTCGATTGAAAGCTGTTTTGGACAACTTTTCTTTTCTTCCTGCCAAACACTTGGCAGACATCCGTGCAACTTCTAGAACACGATGGGAGATGTTTTCTGTGCTGGCACAGTTTTTCCTAGCCAGACATAGTGGAAAAGCGTTTTGCTAAGATGTAGACTACAAAAGACGCGAAAGACGAAGGTAGGATGCTCTCCGGAGGTAAGAGCCGCTGCCGGGCGTCTTTCGGCAGAAGCCGCGCTAAGGAGAGCACTGTGAGCGGCACAATCGTCTTTGCGCGAAGAAGCCGCTTCTTGGGCTCCGGCAGCCGGCGAGAGCGGCAGCTTCGGGAAGGTGAAGAAGCAAGCTGTACAACACTGGGATTGTGTGCGCACCTTGCCAACTGATAGAAAACAGTATCTTTGCACTCTCCTGACTTTTCCAATCACAGGAACATTCGATTGGAAGCTGTTTTGGACAACTTTTCTTTTCTTCCTGCCAAACACTTGGCAGACATCCGTGCAACTTCTAGAACACGATGGGAGATGTTTTCTGTGCTGGCACAGTTTTTCCTAGCCAGACATAGTGGAAAAGCGTTTTGCTAAGATGTAGACTACAAAAGACGCGAAAGACCCAGGTAGGATGCTCTCCGGAGGTAAGAGCCGCTGCCGGGCGTCTTTCGGCAGAAGCCGCGCTAAGGAGAGCACTGTGAGCGGCACAATCGTCTTTGCGCGAAGAAGCCGCTTCTTGGGCTCCGGCAGCCGGCGAGAGCGGCAGCTTCGGGAAGGTGAAGAAGCAAGCTGTACAACACTGGGATTGTGTGCGCACCTTGCCAACTGATAGAAAACAGTACCTTTGCACTCTCCTGACTTTTCCAATCACAGGAACATTCGATTGGAAGCTGTTTTGGACAACTTTTCTTTTCTTCCTGCCAAACACTTGGCAGACATCCGTGCAACTTCTAGAACACGATGGGAGATGTTTTCTGTGCTGGCACAGTTTTTCCTAGCCAGACATAGTGGAAAAGCTTTTTGCCGAGGTGTAGATGAGAAGAGGAGCTAAAGACGAAGGTAGGATGCTCTCCGGAGGTAAGAGCCGCTGCCGGGCGTCTTTCGGCAGAAGCCGCGCTAAGGAGAGCACTGTGAGCGGCACAATCGTCTTTGCGCGAAGAAGCCGCTTCTTGGGCTCCGGCAGCCGGCGAGAGCGGCAGCTTCGGGAAGGTGAAGAAGCAAGCTGTACAACACTGGGATTGTGTGCGCACCTTGCCAACTGATAGAAAACAGTACCTTTGCACTCTCCTGACTTTTCCAATCACAGGAACATTCGATTGGAAGCTGTTTTGGACAACTTTTCTTCCTGCCAAACACTTGGCAGACATCCGTGCAACTTCTAGAACACGATGGGAGATGTTTTCTGTGCTGGCACAGTTTTTCCTAGCCAGACATAGTGGAAAAGCATTTTGCTAAGATGTAGACGACAAGAGAGGCTAAAGAGTGGATGTTAGCAAATGACACCCATCTTCAAAAAAGGCAATTAAGAGGACTCGCCATAGTACAAACCAGCCAGCCTCTTTTTTATCCCCAGGAAGTTGATGAAGCAGCTCTTCCTGGAAATCCTTGCCAGGCACATGACAGATGACCAAATAATGTAGTTAGCATGATTTTTCAGGGGAATTTCATGCTGAACATCACTTTAAACTCCTCTGATGAATCAACTTGACTGGTAGATGAAGGGAATATTATCTGCCTGGGCTTCAGGGAGGTTTTTGACATACCTCTACATGGCATCACACATACATATGGAAGCAATAGTGCAAAGGGGAGGGAATCAGTGTCTTTTCAGTGATGCTGAGGGAAAAGACAAGAGGCAGTGGGCACACACTGAAATACAGGAGATTGCCTTTGAACATCAGTAAATGTTTCTTTACTGTCAGGGTGACTGAACCACGGCACAGACTGCCCAGAAAGATTGTGGAGCCTGGATCTTTGAAGACATTAAAAGTACACCCAGATAGAATCCTGGGCAAGAGGCTCTAGGTATCCTGGTTTAGGCAGGGGGGTTGGGCCTGGTTAGCCCCACCAACCCCTTCCACTCTCTTTCATTCTGTGCTAGTGAATTCTCTTCAAGATGCATTTCAAAGCACTGGCATGACAAAGTTCTGTGCAGACAGAGATCCAAATGGACATGGCATCTAAGTTCCTTAAGCAGTGTTCAAGAAGAATGTAAAACTCTGGCACAAGTGTCTCTTCCCTAACTGAATCCCTTTCATGGGAAAATTCCCAGCTCTAGAAAGATCTTCTGATACGCATGCTTAAGACTGACACTGGCTGAGCAAATTTCTCCCTATGTATATCTAAGACCAGTTAGGATCTTCACCCAAAGTGCTGTCAACATAGTCACAGAATGCCTATTGTTAAGAAGTGACAGCTTCCATCAGAATGGCAGCTATTGGTCCACAAAATGGATTAATGGATGGGAATTATCTACGTGGGTTAAAAACAAAAATAAAGAGTTGGTCTTTATTTATCAATTTCATGGCAATATTGATAAGGGAAGAAAAAGATCTAAGTCCTTGACTTTCTGGACTCGAGGAAAGATTTTAAAAATTCCTTGTAAAAATGTATGATCACAATCAGACTATTGAAACCATTTTAGTTGGGAACAAAGTTCCAAAATTGTCTAGATAGTGGCAAAGAAGCCAAGAAAATAGGAAAGAAACAAAAAGAGAGCAAAAGAGTCAGCTTCAGTGTACAAGCTCGTTCTAGAAGTAGTCTGCTGGGAAAAGGAACCCCCAGCTAAATTTCCAATGTATTCCTGCGCTTGATTCAGTAACTGGTCAATGTAAAAACCAATCCTTTTGTACAACTTCTTCCAGCAACAAAAACTCCAACAGGTTGACACTACCATCATGCCTGTTCCAGACATATTTAAAAGAGAAATGATGATTTTCTTGAAAACCTACTTACATAAAAGTTGCAAGATGGTGGAGGGATTCCCACATCCTCCTTCCTCCATCTGGCTTGAAAGTATATTTGATAAAATATGCAACAAAGCACATGATTTATAAGGGAGAGTCAAATGGATGATTTGGGAATCGATCTCTTGTTGATAGTAAACTTCATATCCACTCGGTGTGACCTTTTTAAAACAAAATGTGGAGCTGAGGCATGAATCTGCCACAACAATTGTAAAGCAAACATACACACTCCCCTTCATATGCCCCCCCCTCCACACACACCTAGGCACACACAGAGATCAGCATAGCAGATCATGAACACCTTGGAAAAGACTGAAATGCTAAATGCCTCTCTTGATGGGCAAAAGAGCTGGTGCAGTAATTCAAATGCCTGGTACAAAAATTCTGTTTAATATTTAGCTCCTATTTAAAACACAGCTTTTCATTTCATTCTATTTACAGAATATTTTCATTTCATTTGTTTCTTTAAAATTACTTAGTTCTCACCTGTTGTATGTCTAGGAATATTTTCTTCCAAAAATAGAAAAAAATAGATGATATCTTTTCAGCAGAAAACATTGGTTGATACAATTTTAAACCATCATGATATGGAAGAATTCTTCTGTCCCTCTCGAAGGTGGAAGAAGCATTTGGATCACAGATCATCTACAATGAAATACTTGACATGTTTAAGATGCTTTCAATCAATTTTGATCGTCAATTGCTTATTTGTTGTAAACAGTAATTTTTCAGTGAAGGGAAAGCGTGTGTGGTATATCTACATGATATGTTCAAAGGCAGTTCCTACTAATGGCCAGGCTGAATTCCAGTAAATAATGTCCCGAATGATATTTTGCCGCCTTCTTTGGCACTTCATGAAATCTTACCCCAATGAAGTGCTGAAACACAGAGATTTTCTCTTAGAGAGTGTCTCATGTTGTAACCTATCCCATGGATTTTATGCTGTAATTCTTATCTCTTTTAAAATTTACTATCTTCTGTACAGTTTTCATGAAACTTTCTGTTACAGTAGTGAATAGCACAGATAAATGTCATTTTGTACAACTTTGAATTTACCCCAAGAGCTGAGAGAAAACTTGATCCTATACTTCAATCCGAGTTTCTTCTATAGTCCAACTTTGTTTCTCTACCATCAAGCTTCTCCTTTGTTGCTGCTCCAAGCCCCGTCCAAGGTGACCTTGAATACTTTCAGGGATGGGACACCCACAACTTCTCTGGGCAACCTGTTCCAGTGTTCCAGCACTCCCACAGTAAAAAAGGCCTTCCTTTCATCTAATATGTGTAGGAAATCATAAATCTAGGCATAGAAGCTTGGAGTGCAAATTTGAAATTCTTTGGATTTGAAGCACATTTTATATGAATACTGACTTACAGATGACTAAAAGATGTTGATGGGCATTTGAGCTGACAAGTTTTGAAAAAGTGCAGGGAAATTAAAATTGAAACCACTAAAATTAAAAACTCCTTGCCATTTTCTTTTTCCTCTCCTATTCAAAATTGCATATGTCAGATATCAGTGCTTCATGCAAACCTCTCAGATGCTCTCAGAGAAAAAGCTTTTCTTTCAGACTAAGTTGCGGTTGACGTAGAACACTAGCAGGAGTGAAAGATTTTCTGGGCATCGGGGCAGCCCGTTCTCCTTGGATTTGTCTGCAGAATGCATTTTATCCAAACTGGAAAATAGATCCCAGCTCTGTTCTATTCATCATTCTTACTTCATCAGGCCAGAAGATTCTGTGAAAAGTAGCCTGTGGACCTTGAAGACAGCGCATGTGAACCAGATGAGAGGTGATAGAGAAGTTGAGGGAGAGAAGAAAGAGCATGAGGCTGAAACCAGAAAGTATTTCTCCACGTCATCATGGAAGATTGCAGGAGCCACTTGGTACTATCAAACCAGCCCGACTTGGCACTTGTGCCACCTTGGGTCTGGGAGCCATGTTGCATATCGTGCATTTTAAGGAGCCAGCTGGCCACACCCAGCCATATGCCCCCAAACAAAAACCAAGGCCCTTTTCTCTGGCAAACAAAACTCAGCTGCCCTGCTTCTGGATGGCAGATTGCAGGAACCACTTGGTACTATCAAACCAGACCAACTTGGCACTGGTGCCACCATGGGTCTGGTCACCATCCTGCCTATTGTAGCTTTTCAGGAGCCAGCCGGTCACTCTCAGCCATAGGCCCCCAAACACAAACCTCGGCCCGTTTCCCTGGCAAACAAAAGTAAGCTGCCCCGCTTCTGCATGGCAGATTGCAGGAGCTACTTAGTACTATCAAATCAGCCCGACTTGGCACAGGTGCCACCTTGGATCTGGGAACCATCCTGTGTATCGTGGATTTTCAGGGGCCAGCCGGCCACTCTCAGCCATATGCCCCCAAAAACAAACCACGGACCTTTTCTCTGGCAAACAAAAATCAGCTGCCCCACTTCTGGATGGCAGATTGCAGGAGCCACTTGGGACTATCACACCAGCACAACATGGCACTGCTGCCACCTTGGATCTGGGAACAATCCTGCGTATCGTACATATTCAGGAACCAGCCGAACACTCCCAGGCACAGGCCCCCAAACACAAACAACGGCCCTTTTCTCTGGCAAACAAAACTCAACTGCCCCTCTTCTGGATGGCAAATTGCAGGACGCACTTGGTACTACAAAAAGAGCCCGACTTGGCAGTGGTGCCACCTTGGCTCTGGGAACCATCCTGCGTATCGAGCATTTTAAGGAGCCAGCCGGCAATTCCCAGCCGTATGCCCCAAAAAGAAACCATGGACCTTTTCTCTGGCAAAAAAAACAAAGCTGTCCCGCTTCTGGATGGCAGATTGCAGGAGTTACTTTGAACCATACAACCAGCCTTACTTGGCACTGGTGCCACCTTGGATCTGGGAACCATCCTGCCTATCGTTGATTTTCAGGGGCCAGCCGGCCACTCTCAGCCATAGGCCCCCAAACACAAACCACAGCCCTTTTCTCTAGCAAACAAAATTCAACTGCCCCGCTTCTGGATGGCAAATTGCAGGAGCCACTGGGTACTACAAAAACAGCCTGACTTGGCACTGGTGCCACCTTGCGTCTGGTTACCATGCGGCGTATCGTGCATTTTAAGGAGCCAGGTGGCCACTCCCAGCCATATGCCCCCAAACACAACCCACGGCCCTTTTCTCTGGCAAACAAAACTCAGCTGCCCCGCTTCTGGATGGCAGATTGCAGGAGACACTTGGTACTATCAAACCAGCCCGACTTGGCACTGGTGCCACCTTTGGTCTGGGAACCATTCTGCATATTGTGGATTGTCAGGAGACAGCCGACCACTCTCGGCCACAGAGCCCAATCAAAAACAAAGGTCCGTTTCCCTGGCAAAAAAAACTCAGCTGCCCCGCTTCTGGATGGGAGATTGCAGGAGGCACTTGACACTGTCAAACGAGCCCCACTTGGCACTGGTGCCACCTTGGGTCTGGGAACCATGCTGCGTATCGTGGATTTTCAGGAGCCAGCCGGCCACTGCCAGCCACAGGCCCCCAAACACAAACCACAGCCTTTTTCTCTGGCAAACAAAACTCAGCTGCCCCGCTTCTGGATGGCAGATTGCAGGAGCCACTTGGTACTATCAAACCAGCCCGACTTGGCACTGGTGCCACCTTGGGTCTGGGAACCATCCTGCCTATCGTGGATTTTAAGGAGCCAGCCGGCTACTCCCAGCCACAGGCCCCCAACAAAAACCACGGCCCTTTTTTCTCGCAAACAAAACTTAGCTGCCTCACTTCTGGATGGCAGATTGCAGGAGCCACTTGGTGTAATCAAACCAGCCCGACTTGGCACTGGTGCCACCTTGGGTCTGGGAACCATCCTGCGTATCGTGGATTCTAAGGAGCCAGCCGGCCACTCCCAGCCACAGGCCCCCAAACAAAATCAACGGCGCTGTTCCCTGGAAAACAAAACACGCCTGCCAACTTTTTGATGGAGTTTGCAGGAGCCACTTGGTACTATCAAACCAGCCCGACTTGGCACTGGTGCCACCTTGGGTCTGGGAAACATCCTGCGTATCGTGGATTCTTAGGAGCCAGCCGGCCACTCCTAGCCACAGGCCCCCAAACAAAAACCTAGGCCTATTTCGCTGGCAAACAAAAGTAAGCTGCCCCGCTTCTGGATGGCAGATTGCAGGAGACACTTGGTACTATCAAACCAGCCCGACTTGGCACTGGTGCCACCTTGGATCTGGGAACCATGCTCTGTATCGTGGATATTCAGGGGCCAGCCGGCCACTCTCAGCCATATGTCCCCAAACAGAAACCTCGGCCCGTTTCTCTGGCAAACAAAACTCAACTGCCCCTCTTCTGGATGGCAAATTGCAGGATGAACTTGATACTAAAACCGCAGGCCGACTTGGTAGTGGTGACACCTTGGGCCTGGGAACCATCATGCGTATCGAGCATTTTAAGGAGCCAGCCGGCCACTCCCAGCAATATGCCCCCAAAAACAATCCACGGAATTTTCCTCTGGCAAACAAAAATCAGCTGTCCCGCTTCTGGATGGCAGATTGCAGGAGCCACTTTGCACCATCAAACCAGCCCGACTTGGCACTGGTGCCACATTGCATCTGGGAACCATGCTGCCTAGCGTGGATTTTCAGGAGCCAGCCGGCCACTCTCAGCTATATGCCCCCAAACAAAACCCACGGCCCGTTTCCCTGGCAAACAAAATTAAGCTGCCCCGCTTCTGGATGGCAGATTGCAGGACGCACTTGGTAGTATCAAACCAGCAAAACTTGGCACTGGTGCCACCTTGGGTCTGGGAACCATCCTGCGTATCGTGGGTTCAAAGGATCCAGCCGGTCACTCCCAGCCACAGGCCCCCAAATACAAACAATGTCGCTTTTCCCTGGAAAACAAAACTCGCCTGCCAACTTTTTGATGGCAGATTGCCGGAGCCACTTGGTACTATCAAACCAGCCCAACTTGGCACTGGTGCCACCATGGGTCTGGTAACCATCCTGCCTATTATAGCTTTCCAGGAGCCAGCCGGTCACTCCCAGCCATAGGTCCCCAGTCACAAACCTCGGCCCGTTTCCCTGGCAAACAAAAGTAAGCTACCCCGCTTCTGGATGGCAGATTGCAGGAGCCACTTGGTACTATCAAACCAGCCCAACTTGGCACTGGTGCCACCTTGGGTCTGGGAACCATGCTGCGTAACACAGATTCTAAGGCGCCAGTCGGCCACTACGAGCCACAAGCCCCCAAACAGAAACAACGGCGCTATTCTCTGGCAAACAAAACTCAACTGCCCCTCTTCTGGATGGCAAATTGCAGGACGCACTTGGTACTATAAAAACAGCCCGACTTGGCACTGGTGCCCCCTTGGGTCTGGGAACCATCCTGCGTATCGATCTTTTTAATGAGACAGCCGGCCACTCCCAGCCATATGCCCCCAAACACAACCCACGGCCCTTTTCTCTGGCAAACAAAACTCAACTGCACCGCTTCTGGATGGCAGATTGCAGGAGCCACTTGGTACTATCAAACCAGCCCGACTTGGCACTGGTGCCACCTTGGGTCTGGGAACCATCCTGCGTATTGTGGGTTGTCAGGAGCCAGCCGAACACTCTCGGCCCCAGACCCCAATTAAAAACAACGGCCCGTTTCACAGGCAAACAAAACTCAGCTGCCCTGCTTCTGGATGGGAGATTGCAGGAGGCACTTGACACTGTGAAACCAGCCCCACTTGGCACTGGTGCCACCTTGGGTCTGGGAACCATGCTGCGTATCATGGATTTTCAGGAGCCAGCCGGCCACTCCCAGCCACAGGCCCCCAAACACAAACCACAGCCTTTTTGTCTGGCAAACAAAATTCAGCTGCCCCGCTTCTGGATGGCAGATTGCAGGAGCCACTTGGGACTATCACACCAGCACAACATGGCACTGCTGCCACCTTGGATCTGGGAACCATCCTTCCTATCGTGGATTTTCAGGGGCCAGCCGGTCACTCTCAGCCATAGGCCCCAAACACAAACCACGGCCCTTTTCTCTGGAAAACAAAACTCAACTGCCCCTCTTCTGGATGGCAGATTGCAGGAGCCACTGGGTACTATGAAACCAGCCCTACTTGGCACTGATGCCACCTTGGGTCTGGGAACCATGCTGCGTATCATGGATTTTCAGGAGCCAGCCGGCCACTGCCAGCCACAGGCACCGAAACACAAACAACAGCCTTTTTCTCTGGCAAACAAAATTCAGCTGCCCCGCTTCTGGATGGCAGATTGCAGGAACCACTTGGTAATAACAAACCAGCCCGACTTGGCACTGATGCCACCTTCGGTCTGGGAACCATCCTGCGTATCGTGGATTCTAAGGAGCCAGCTGGCCACTCCCAGCCACAGGCCCCAAAACACACACAACGGTGCTTTTCCCTGGAAAACAAACTCGCCTGCCAAACATTTGATGGCAGATTGCAGGAGCCACTTGGTATTATCAAACCAGCCCAACTTGGCACTGGTGCCACCATGGGTCTGGTCACCATCCTGCCTATCGTAGCTTTTCAGGAGCCAGCCAGCCACCCCCAGCCAGAGGCCCCCAGACAAATATTTCGGCCCGTTTCCCTGGCAAACAAAAGTAAGCTGCCCCGCTTCTGGATGGCAGATTGCAGGAGCCACTTTGCACCATCAAACCAGCCCAACTTGGCACTGGTGCCACCTCAGGTCTGGGAACCATCCTGCGTATCGTGGGTTATAAGGAGCCAGCTGGCCACTCCCAGCCACAGGCCCCCAAACACAAACAACGGCGCTTTTCCCTGGAAAACAAAACTCGCCTGCCAAGTTTTTGATGGCAGATTGCAGGAGCCACTTGGTACTATCAAACCAGCCCAACTTGGCACTGGTGCCACCATGGGTCTGGTCACCATCCTGCCTATCGCAGCTTTTCAGGAGCCAGCCGGTCACTCCCAGCCATAGGCCCCCAGACACAAACCTCGGCCCGTTTCCCTGGCAAACAAAAGTAAGCTGCCCCGCTTCTGCATGGCAGATTGCAGGAGCTACTTAGTACTATCAAACCAGCCCGAGTTGGCACTGGTGACACCTCTGGTCTGGGAACCATCCTGCCTATCGTGGATTTTCAGGGGCCAGCCGGCCACTCTCAGCCATATGCCCCAAAAACAAACCACGGCCCTTTTCTCTGGCAAACAAAACTCAACTGCCCCTCTTCTGGATGGCAAATTTTAGGACGCACTTTGTACTACGAAAACCGCCCGACGTGGCACTGGTGCCACCTTGTGTCAGGGAACCATCCTGCATATCGAGCTTTTTAAGGAGCCAGCCGGCCACGCCCAGCCATATACCCCCAAAAACAAACCACGGACCATTTCTCTTGGAAACAAAAATCCGCTGCCCCGCGTCTGGATGGCAGATTGCAGGAGCCACTTTGCACCATCACACCAGCCCGACTTGGCACTGGTGCCACCTTGGGTCTGGGAACAATCCTGCATATCGTGGATTCTAAGGAGCCAGCCGGCCACTCCCTGCCACAGGCCCCCAAACACAAACAACGGCGCTTTTCCCTGGAAAACAAAATTCGCCTGCCAAGTTTTTGATGGCAGATTGCAGGAGCCACTTGGTACTATCAAATCATCCCAACTTGGCACTGGTGCCACTATGGGTCTGGGAACCATCCTGCCTATTGTAGCATTTCAGGAGCCAGCCGGTCACTCCCAGCCATAGGCCCCCAGACACAAACCTCGGACCGTTTCCCTGGCAAACAAAATTAAGCTGCGCCGATTCTGGATGGCAGATTGCAGGAGCCACTTGGTTGTGTCAAACCAGCCCGACTTGGCACTGGTGCCACCTTGGGTCTGGGAACCATCCTGCGTAACGTGGATTCTAAGCAGCCACCCGGCCACTCTGAGCCACAGGCCCCCAAACACAAACAACGGCGCTTTTCCCTGGAAAACAAAACTCGCCTGCCAACTTTTTGATGGCAGATTGCAGGAGCCACTTGGTACTATCAAACCAGCCCAACTTGGCACAGGTGCCACCTCTGGTCTGGGAACCATCCTGCCTATCGTAGCTTTTCAGGAGCCAGCCGGTCACTCCCAGCCATAGACCCCCAGACACAAACCTCGGCCCGTTTCCCTGGAAAACAAAAGTAAGTTACCCCGATTCTGGATGGCAGATTGCAGGAGCCACTTGGTACTATCAAATCAGCCCAACTTGGCACTGGTGCCACCATGGGTCTGGTAAACATCCTGCCTATCGTAGCTTTTCAGGAGCCAGCCGGTCACTCCCTGCCATAGGCCCCCGGACACAAACCTCGGCCCGTTTCCCTGGCAAACAAAAGTAAGCTGCCCCGCTTCTGGATGGCAGATTGCAGGAGACACTTGGTACTATCAAATCAGCCCAACTTGGCACTGGTGCCACCATGGGTCTGGTAAACATCCTGCCTATCGTAGCTTTTCAGGAGCCAGCCGGTCACTCCCTGCCACAGGCCCCCAAACACAAACAACGGCGCTTTTCCCTGGAAAACAAAATTCGCCTGCCAGCTTTTTGATGGCAGATTGCAGGAGCCACTTGGTACTATCAAATCATCCCAACTTGGCACTGGTGCCACTATGGGTCTGGGAACCATCCTGCCTATTGTAGCATTTCAGGAGCCAGCCGGTCACTCCCAGCCATAGGCCCCCAGACACAAACCTCGGACCGTTTCCCTGGCAAACAAAATTAAGCTGCCCCGATTCTGGATGGCAGATTGCAGGAGCCACTTGGTTGTGTCAAACCAGCCCGACTTGGCACTGGTGCCACCTTGGGTCTGGGAACCATCCTGCGTAACGTGGATTCTAAGCAGCCACCCAGCCACTCTGAGCCACAGGCCCCCAAACACAAACAACGGCGCTTTTCCCTGGAAAACAAAACTCGCCTGCCAACTTTTTGATGGCAGATTGCAGGAGCCACTTGGTACTATCAAACCAGCCCAACTTGGCACTGGTGCCACCTCTGGTCTGGGAACCATCCTGCCTATCGTAGCTTTTCAGGAGCCAGCCGGTCACTCCCAGCCATAGACCCCCAGACACAAACCTCGGCCCGTTTCCCTGGCAAACAAAAGTAAGTTACCCCGATTCTGGATGGCAGATTGCAGGAGCCACTTGGTACTATCAAATCAGCCCAACTTGGCACTGGTGCCACCATGGGTCTGGTAAACATCCTGCCTATCGTAGCTTTTCAGGAGCCAGCCGGTCACTCCCTGCCATAGGCCCCCGGACAAAAACCTCGGCCCGTTTCCCTGGCAAACAAAAGTAAGCTGCCCCGCTTTTGGATGGCAGATTGCAGGATGCACTTGGTACTTACAAACCCGCCCGACTTGGCCCTGGTGCCACCTTGGCTCTGGGAACCATGCTGCGTAACGTAGATTCTACGAGGACAGGCGGCCACTCCCAGCCACAGGCCTCTAAACAAAAGCAACGGCGCTTTTCCCTGGAAAACAAAACTCGCCTGCCAACTTCTTGATGGCAGATTGCAGGAGCCACTTGGTACTATCAAACCAGCCCAACTTGGCACTGGTGCCACTATGGGTCTGGTCACCATCCTGCCTATCGTAGCTTTTCAGGAGCCAGCCGCTCACTCCCAGCCATAGGCCCCCAGACAAATTCCTCGGCACGTTTCCCTGGCAAACAAAAGTAGGCTGCCCCGCTTCTGGATGGCAAATTGCAGGACGCACTTGGTACTACGAAAACAGCCCGACTTGGCACTGATGCCACCTTGGGTCAGGGAACAATCCTGCGTATAGAGCTTTTTAAGGAGCCAGCCGGCCACGTCCAGTCATATACCCCCAAAAAAAAAACCACGGAACTTTTCTCCAGCAAACAAAAATCCGCTGCCCCGCGTCTGGATGGCAGATTGCAGGAGCTATTTAGTATTATCAAACCAGGCCGACTTGGCACTGGTGGCACCATGAGTCTGGTAACCATCCTGCCTATCGTAGCTTCTTAGTAGTCAGACGGTCACTCCCAGCCATAGGCCCCCAGACAAATACCTCGGCCTGTTTCCCTGGGAAACAAAAGTAAGCTGTCCCGCTTCTGGATGGCAGATTGCAGGAGCCACTTGGTACTATCAAACCAGCCCAACATGTTCCCAGACCCAAGGTGGCACCAGTGCCAAGTGGGGCTGGTTTGATGGTGCAACGTGGCTCCTGCAATCTGCCATCCAAAAGCGGGTCAGCTTACTTTTGTTTGCCAGGGAAACGGGCCGAGGTTTGTGTCTGGGGGTCTATGGCTGGGAGTGACCGGCTGGCTCCTGTAAAGCTACGATAGGCAGGATGGTTCCCAGACCAGAGGTGGCACCAGTGCCAAGTTGGTCTGGTTTGATAGTACCAAGTGGCTCCTGCAATCTGCCATCAAAAAGTTGGCAGGCGAGTTTTGTTTTCCAGGGAAAAGCGCCGTAGTTTTTGTTTGGGGGCCTGTGGCTCAGAGTGGCCGGGTGGCTGCTTAGAATCCACGATACGCAGGATGGTTCCCAGACCCAAGGTGGCACCAGTGCCAAGTCGGGCTGGTTTGACACAACCAAGTGGCTCCTGCAATCTGCCATCCAGATTCGGGGCAGCTTAATTTTGTTTGCCAGGGAAACGGTCCGAGGTTTGTGTCTGGGGGCCTATGGCTGGGAGTGACCGGCTGGCTCCTGAAATGCTACAATAGGCAGGATGGTTCCCAGACCCATAGTGGCACCAGTGCCAAGTTGGGATCATTTGATAGTACCAAGTGGCTCCTGCAATCTGCCATCAAAAAGTTGGCAGGCGAATTTTGTTTTCCAGGGAAAAGCGCCGTTGTTTGTGTTTGGGGGCCTGTGGCTGGGAGTGGCCGGCTGGCTCCTTAGAATCCACGATATGCAGGATTGTTCCCAGACCCAAGGTGGCACCAGTGCCAAGTCGGGCTGGTTTGATGGTGCAAAGTGGCTCCTGCAATCTGCCATACAGACGCGGGGCAGCGGATTTTTGTTTCCAAGAGAAATGGTCCGTGGTTTGTTTTTGGGGGTTTATGGCTGGGCGTGGCCGGCTGGCTCCTTAAAAAGCTCGATATGCAGGATGGTTCCCTGACACAAGGTGGCACCAGTGCCACGTCGGGCGGTTTTCGTAGTACAAAGTGCGTCCTAAAATTTGCCATCCAGAAGAGGGGCAGTTGAGTTTTGTTTGCCAGAGAAAAGGGACGTGGTTTGTTTTTGGGGGCATATGGCTGAGAGTGGCCGGCTGGCTCCTGAAAAGCTACGATAAGCAGGATGTTTACCAGACCCATGGTGGCACCAGTGCCAAGTTGGGCTGATTTGATAGTACCAAGTGGCTCCTGCAATCTGCCATCCAGAATCGGGGTAGCTTACATTTGTTTTCCAGGGAAACGGGCCGAGGTTTGTGTCTGGGGGTCTATGGTTGGGAGTGGCCGGCTGGCTCCTTAGAAACCACGATACGCAGCATGGTTGCCAGACAAGAGGTGCCACCAGTGCCAAGTTGGGCTGGTTTGATACTACCAAGTGGTTCCTGCAATCTGCCATCCAGAAGCGGGGCAGCTTACTTTTGTTTGCCAGGGAAACGGACCGTTGTTTGTGTTTGGGGGCCTATGGCTGGGACTGACCGGCTGGCTCCATAAAATCGACGATACGCAGGATGGTTCCCAGACCAGAGGTGGCACCAGTGCCAAGTCGGGCTGGTTTGATAGTACCAAGTGGCTCCTGCAATCTGCCATCCAGAAGCGGGGCAGCTTACTTTTGTTTGCCAGGGAAACGGGCCGAGGTTTGTGTCTCGGGGCCTATGACAGGGAGTGACCGGCGGCCTCCTGAAAGCTACGATAGGCAGGATGGTGACCAGACCCATGGTGGCACCAGTGCCAAGTTGGGCTGGTTTGATAATACCAAGTGGCTCCTGCAATCTGACATCAAAAAGTTGGCAGGCGAGTTTTGTTTTCCAGGGAAAAGCGCCGTTGTTTGTGTTTGGGGGCCTGTGGTTGGGAGTGGCCGGCTGGCTCCTTAGAAACCACGATACGCAGGATGGTTCCCAGACCAGAGGTGGCACCAGTGCCAAGTCGGGCTGGTTTGATAGTACCAAGTGGCTCCTGTAATCTGCCATCCAGAAGCGGGGCAGCTTACTTTTGTTTCCCACGGAAACGGGCCGTTGTTTGTGTTTGGGGGCCTGTACCTGGGAGTGGCCGACTGGCTCCTTAGAATCCACGATACGCAGGATGGTTCCCAGACCAGAGGTGGCACCAGTGCCAAGTCGGGGTGGTTTGATAGTACCAAGTGGTTCCTGCAATCTGCCATCCAGAAGCAGGGCAGCTTACTTTTGTTTGCCAGGGAAACGGGCCGAGGTTTTTGTCTGGGGGCCTATGGCTGGGAGTGACCGGCTGGCTCCTGAAAAGCTACGATAGGCAGGATGGTGACCAGACCCATGGTGGCACCAGTCCCAAGTTGGGCTGGTTTGATAGTACCAAGTGGCTCCTGCAATCTGCCATCAAAATTTGGCAGGCGAGTTTTTTTTTCCAGGGAAAAGCGCCGTTGTTGTGTTTAGGGGCCTGTGGCTGGGAGTGGCCGGCTGGCTCCTTAGAATCCACCATACGCAGGATGGTTCCCAGACTTGTCGTGGCACCAGTGCCAAGTCGGGATAGTTTGATGGTGCAAAGTGGCTCCTGCAATCTGCCATCCAGAAGCGGGGTAGCTTACTTTTGTTTGCCAGGGAAAAGGGCCGAGCTTTGTGTCTCGGGGACTATGGCTGGGAGTGACCGGCTGGCTCCTGAAAAGCTACGATAGTCAGGATGGTGACCAGACCCAAGGTGGCACCAGTGCCAAGTTGGGCTGGTTTGATAGTACCAAGTGGCTCCTGCAATCTGCCATCAAAAAGTTGGCAGGCGAGTTTTGTTTTCCAGGGAAAAGCGCCGTTGTTTGTGTTTGGGGGCCTGTGGCTGGGAGTGGCCGGCTGGCTCATTAGAATCCACGATACGCAGGATGGTTCCCAGACTTGTCGTGGCACCAGTGCCAAGTCGGGCTGGTTTGATAGTACCAAGTGGATCCTGCAATCTGCCATCCAGAAGCGGGGCAGCTTACTTTTGTTTTCCAGGGAAACGGGCCGAGGTTTTTGTCTGGGGGCCTATGGCTGGGAGTGACCGGCTGGCTCCTGAAAAGCTACGATAGGCAGGATGGTGACGAGACCCATGGCGGCACCAGTGCCAAGTTGGGCTGGTTTGATAGTACCAAGTGGCTCCTGCAATCTGCCATCAAAAAGTTGGCAGGCGAGTTTTGTTTTCCAGGGAAAAGCGCCGTTGTTTGTGTTTGGGGGCCTGTGGCTGGGAGTGGCCGGCTGGCTCCTTAGAATCCACGATACGCAGGATGGTTCCCATACCAGAGGTGGCACCAGTGCCAAGTCAAGCTGGTTTGATAGTACCAAGTGCGTCCTGCAATCTGCCATCCAGAAGCGGGGTAGCTTACTTTTGTTTGCCAGGGAAACGGGCCGAGGTTTGTGTCTGGGGGCCTATGGCTGGGAGTGACCGGCTGGCTCCTGAAAAGCTACGATAGGCAGGATGGTGACCAGACCCATGGTGGCACCAGTGCCAAGTTGGGCTGGTTTGATAGTACCAAGTGGCTCCTGCAATCTGCCATCAAAAAGTTGACAGGCAAGTTTTCTTTACCAGGGAAAAGCGCCGTTGTTTTTGTTTGGGGGCCTATGGCTGGGAGTGGCCGGCTGGCTCCTTAGAATCCACCATACGCAGGATGGTTCCTAGACTTGACGTGGCACCAGTGCCAAGTTGGGCTGGTTTGATAGTACCAAGTGCGTCCTGCAATCTGCCATCCAGAAGTGTGGTAGCTTACTTTTGTTTGCCAGGGAAACGGGCCGAGGTTTGTGTCTCGGGGCCTATGGCTGGGAGTGACCGGCTGGCTCCTGAAAAGCTACGATAGGCAGGATGGTGACCAGACCCATGGTGGCAGCAGTGCCAAGTTGGGCTGGTTTGATAGTACCAAGTGGCTCCTGCAATCTGCCATCAA